>NC_044042.1:12252123-12581854 GCF_901765095.1 Microcaecilia unicolor
TCACCCGGCATGGCTCCCCTTATGTTCTTAAGTCTGTTGGCTACCATACCCAGATCCTTTTTTTTTTTACTGGCCAACATGATGGGTTCCACCAGTCACCATGGCCGCCTGTGTTCACCAGATCTCCCATCTCACTCTCAGGCGCTTTATGGGAGGTCAGTCCTCGCTGGCCCTCTCTGCCTCCTCTGCTTATTTTCACTATTAAAAGAACTTGAGATTTTCTCATTTGGAACTTTTTTAACCACAAATTTCCTCAGGAGAAAAACAATAAGGAAAAGTCAATTGAAGGAAAACTGCAACCAGTCTAGCATCCCACCACTCTGGGACCTAAGTTAGGACAGATAACGGGAGAAGTTGGGTATCTGGACACTAATTAGTACAGAATAAATAAATGATAGGTACCGGAGTCAGAAAGAAGGGAAAAAACAAGGCCAAGTGAAGGTTGGAATATTTTTCTAAAGAAACCGCTTAAAAACACCATAAGAACCAGGAAGAACAGCCAGTGGTATACAAGGGGGGAGGGGGGGCGGCGGTGGGGGGCGGTCCGCCTCGGGTGCACGCCGCTGGGTGTGCCGCGGCACGCGCCTGTGGGCTCCGACTTCGCTAACTTCGCTCGTTCGCTGCAGCTCCCTCTGCCCCGGAACAGGTTGCTTCCTGTTCCGGGGCGGAGGGAGCTGCAGCGAACGAGCGACGTTAGCGAAGTCGGAGCCCACAGGCGTGCGCCGGGCACCCCCTCCCCCCAGCGGTGTGCACCCGGGGGGGGTGTCATTTTGCCGGGGGGGTGGGGAAGGTGTAATTTTGCAGGCGGGGGGGGGGGGGGGGGTGGGCGCATCGGCGATCCGCCCCGGGTGCAATCCAAGCTAGGAACGCCACTGCAGCCTCCCTCACTCTTATCCTGTGGAGAACTATTTGGACTTACTTTCAAGTCACTTTACCCTGTCAGAAGCATCTAAAAGCAAGTAAACAGGTCTGAGGAGCTGGACCAGCGCAAGGTTGGCGTGCAGGCTGACTGAGCTCACCAAGGCCCCAACATAAACTAATCCTGGACTTTCTGACCCCAGGACATCAGCCACAGAACTATTTAACTGGGTACAAACAGTGGTCAGATAATGTGCCCTGTCATTACTGAAAGTCACAGGAATTCATCAAACCTACTACTTAACATTTCTAGAGCGCTACTAGGGTTACGCAGCGCTGTACAATTTAACATAAAAGGACAGTCCCTGCTCAAAGAGCTTACAATCTAATAGATAAGAGTGGAGACAAATATAGGACAATCAAGCCATTGTGACATCACTGATGAGGTTGGCTCTTAGGCATTGGTGGAATGAGGCATTATGACATCACAATCTCAGCTCTGGATACCAGAGACTGAAACTCTTCACACTAAGGGGGGGAAGTGGGCCAAAGTATAGGACAGTCGAGCCATTGTGACATCACTGATGAGGTTGGCTCTTAGGCATTGTGGAATGAGGCATTATGACATCACAATCTCAGCTCTGGATACCAGAGACAAACTCTTCACACTAAGGGGGGAAGTGGGCCAAGTATAGGACAGTCGAGCCATTGTGACATCACTGATGAGGTTGGCTCTTAGGCATTGGTGGAATGAAGGCATTATGACATCACAATCTCAGCTCTGGTTAAATCACTGCTATATGTAATAATACTACTACTACTTAACATTTCTAGAGCGCTACTAGGGTTACGCAGCGCTGTACAGTTAACAAGAAGGACAGTCCCCTGCTCAAACGAGCTTACAATCTAATGGACAAATGTGGCAGTCAATCAAATTGGGGCAGTCTAGATTTCCTGAGTAGAGGTTGTTAGTGGTTAGGTGCCAAAGGCGACATTGAAGAGGTGGGCTTTCAGCAAGGATTTGAAGATGGGCAGGGAGGGGGCCTGGCGTATGGGATCAGGGAGTTTATTCCAAGCATGGGTGAGGCGAGGCAGAAAGGGCGGAGCCTGGAGTTTGGCGGTGGTGGAGAAGGGTACTGAGAGGAGGGATTTGTCTTGAGAGCAGAGGTTACAGGTAGGAACGTAATGGGAGATAGCGGGTAGAGAGGTAAGGAGGGGCTGCAGATTGAATACATTTGTAGGTTAGTAGGAGAAGCTTGAACTCTATGCGGTACCTGCTCGGAAGCCAGTGAAGTGACTTGAGGATGAGGGGTGATATGAGCATATCGGTCCAGGCTGGAAGATAAGACGTGCAGCAAGAGTTCTGAACGGATTGAAGGGGGGATAGATGGCTAAGTGGGAGGCCAGTGAGGAGTAGGTTGCAGTAGTCAAGGCTGAGGAAGTAATGAGAGAGTGGATGAGAGTTCGGGTGGTGTGCTCAGAGAGGAAGGGCGAATTTGCTGATCGTTAAAACTACAGAGCTTAGAATCATGCTAAGTACCTATAGCTAGATAAACATTTCGATTTGTACTAACCAGGGGTGTAGCTACGTGGGGCCACGGGGGCCTGGGCACCCGTAGATTTGGCCTGGACCCCCCCTGCCTACGACCCTCTCGACCCCCATACAACGTGCAGGACGTTCAGACTCAGAAACAGAACAGAAGGAAGAAGAGGACCTTGGCTGGCATGGGTGGGGTCCCCCGCAGCAAAGGTAAGCGACGCGGGAGGGGGGGGGGTTGAGAGGGTTGTCGGCAGGGGGGGGGGGCTAAAATGTGCCCCCTTCCGCCGAGCTCTGGATTCCTCTTCCGCCGAAGTCTGGCTACGCCCCTGGTACTAACCTACCTTTTTTCCTTCTCCATAGATCAGTGGGAATTTCAGGTCGTCTTCCTGGATGTTTTATATGCCTGGTAGAATAGAAAGCACTTGTTACTGCTAGAGAAAGGACCTCGGCTGGCAGAGGTTGGGGTCCCCCGTTACCAAAGGTAGGCAACGGTGGGGTTGGCGGCGGGGAGTGGGGGTCGAGAGGGTCGTCGGCAGGGGGGTGTAAAGCTGGTGGTGGTGGTGGTGGCGGCGGCGGCGGCGGTGGGTTCGGCAATGGCGGGGGGGGGGGGTCGGCACTGCCGGAGGGGGGGGGCTAAAATGTGCCCCATCGAGCTCTGGCCCCCCCCCCCCTCCCGCCGAAGTCTGGCTATGCCCCTGCTTTGAATTGCATTTGCTATGTTGTCCATTAGAGCACAGCCACTGAAAAACAAAATGGCGTGTGAGCATTTATCGATACCTATTTTGTAGGCAGTAAGGCCTCACACGCTAATCCTGCACTAATCAGTTAGTGCAAGGGTAATGTAGCCGCCCTAACTAATTAGTGCAGAAAAGCCCACTGTCCTTCCTTCGGACGCACATAGTTAAGCAGAAGAGTAGAGAATGCAACACGAGCTCCAATGTAGGGAATGCTGAACAAAACTGCACTGGCTTCCTGTTCAGGACCAGATCACTTTTAAAATTTGCGCTCTGGTGCATAAAATCATCTACGGTGAAGCCCCAGCTTATATGGCCACCCTTATCAACTTGCCACCTAGGAATTCTCACAGATCAGCTCGTTCGTACCTAAATCTCCATTACCCAGTATATAGTGGACTCAAGTATAAGACCACCTACGTATCCACCTTCCCCTATATTAGCGCTCATTTGTGGAATGGGCTGCTTAAATTGGTGAAACTTACTCCTGATCACCCGACCTTCAAAAAACACCTCAAGACCTTTCTATTTGGAAAAGCTTACGCTCAAATCCTGCCTAACATCTCTTACTTCTGAACTGTACCTGTCAAAGTGAAATATTGATCACCGCTGCTCTTTCTCCTTTTCCCTTCTTTGCTATTACCCTTTCTCTCTTTAACTTCTGTGAAATTGACAGTTTGTTTGCTGAATTGATGTATGTTTTTACAGACTGTTGTAAGCCACATTGAGCCTGCCAGTGGGTGGGAAATTGTGGGATATAAATGCTATAAATAAAACAACTTTATTGGCACCAAACAAAGACCTGACACAGGGCCGTGTTTCAGCAGGACAAATCCAACTGCCTCAGGGGTCAAGGATTACACTGCTAGTGAGAAAAGAAAATTGACGGTGCCTGTGGTGAAGCTGGCCTGGTATAATTGCGTGTAGTTGGAAAACGCAGGGCCGCCGAAGGGGGGGGGGGGGGGACAAAATTCCCTGGGCCCGGCGGCGCCGCCGCAGTACGGCCCCGCCCGCCCTCCGTTGCTCCCTGGCATTGAAATTAGCACCTCACCTTCAAAAGCGCAGCAAGCAGCGGCAGACCACGCCTTTCTTCTGTGTCCCGCCCTTGCCTGATGTAACTTCCATGAGGGCGGGACACGAAAGGAAGGAGTTGTCTGCTGCTGCTTGCTGCACTTTTGAAGGTGAGGCGCTTAAGGTCAGTGCAGAGGGCCCAGTGGTGGAGAGAGGGCCCAGTGGCGGGTGGAAGGGGGGGCCCGGTGACTTCGGGTGGGGGGGGAGCCCAGGGGTGGCCTTCTCCCGGGCCTGGCATAGTCTCTCGGCGGCCCTGGGAAAACGCTAGTGAAAAGACGCCTTAGCGCCAAAAATGCCACTGCATCGATGTCAGGTTTTGGCGTCAAGGCGTCTTTTTGCTAGCGCTTTCCGATCTGGGTGTTCCAACTGCACGCAATTACAGCAGGATAGCTTCACCATAGACACCAGAAATGTTCTTGTCTCACTAGCAGTGTAATCCTTGACCCCTAAGGCAGACAGGTTTCTCCCGCCGAAACACGGCCCTGTGTCGGGTCTCTGGTTGGTGCCAATAAAGTTGTTTTGTTCAACATTCCCTGCGCTGGAGCTCATGCTGCATTCACTACTCTTCGGCCTAACTTTGGCACCATTTATTTGCTGTAGCTCTATGCAGGGGTGTAGCCAGACTTCGGCGGGAGGGGGGTCCAGAGCCCGAGGTGAGGGGGCACATTCTAGCCCTCCTGCCCGCCAGCCATTGTTGACCCCCCTCCCCAATGACCCGCTCGATCCCCCCCCCCCGCCGCCGCCAACCCGCCTACCTTTGATGGCGGGGGACCCCAACCCCCCGCCAGCCGAGGTCCTCCTCAGAAAAGGCTTCCTATTCCTTCTGTTTCTGACGTCCTGCACGTTAGGAATAGGAAGCCTTTTGTGAGGAGGACCTCGGCTGGCAGGGAGTTGGGGTCCCCCGCCAGCAAAGGTAGGTGGGTTGGCGGTGGGAGGAGGGGGGTCGAGTGGGTCGCCGGCAGGGGGTCCAGGGCCCAATCTACAGGGGCCCAGGCCCTCCAGGCCCCACGTAGTTACGCCACTTGCTCTATGTGTCCTGTCCTTGCTGACCCCCCAGGGAAAGTAGTATTTGAGAAAGTGCATTGTGAAACACCTTATTCTTCAGGATCCTGGGAGGTTCACAAGTGTTTAGATTTACCAGCCTGTCATGTTATGGTCTCGGTACAACATCCTCTTTCCCAGTTCCTTGTGTTGAATCCTCCGGGGAAATTCCAGATGTGTGAAGTCATCGCCGAGCAACTCTGGTTTCAGGAAACCCTAAAGGTAAAAATAAACAAACAAAACCAATATCAATACATTTTTCCCCTAGAAAAAATGGTTCCGTATTCACAGGGCTTTTTTTGAGGGGGTACTTGGGGGTACTGAGTACCGGCACCTTTTCCATTGTCTGCTAAAATTGATCCATGAACCCCAAGTTTTAATGAAAGAGCTCAGGCTCTACACACCGATTCTGCCTTGTCATAGATTCTGTGAATAGTAGCAGGGGGCCTGGCTATTGTGGGGTGGGTCCCTCAGTGATCATCCCACCCCCTGAAGGGTGGCCTAGCATTTGAATACCGGCACCTTTTTTGCTAGACAAAATGCACTGCGTATTCACAAAGTCAATTTAAAAGGGGGGTGGGGGGTGGCTAACTGTGACTCTGTTTCCACAATAGCTACACTCTCAAAGTGGTCACCTGTAACCAGCCGCAGAGCATATGAAAAAGCAGCAATGCAAATATTACACTAGCACACCTCTTCACTGGAAAGCAGAACCACATTCTCTCCACAAACCCCCAAACTCTATAAATGGCACACAAAAATATTGTAATCCTGTTTTATGATGACACAGAGTTTCAGGGCAAGACTGGCTTCTCAGCAGATCAGGACAGTTCCTAGTGAGCTAAAACAGAAATCACACCGTGACCCTGAACAGACATCTCTGTATGATTCCTATAAGGTGAGAACAACGCACAGCATTTCCGTCCAGTGGCGTAACTACGGGGGGGCCTGGGCCCCCACAAATTTCATCCGGGCCCCTGGTTTGGCTGGTGGGGGTTGGGTACCCCTGTCAGTAAAGGTATTTGTTTTTGCAGGGGGAGCGACGAAGTGGTGAGGCGAAGCGGCAAGGAGGCGAGGGGGAGCGATGAGGAGAGGAGGCGAGGTGGGGGGGTTGGGGCGAGGCGGTGTGGGAGAGCGAAGAGGCGTGGCGGAACTCAAAATGTGCCCCCAACATCGGGCGCTGGCCCTTCCCACTGTGAGGTCTGGCTACGCCCCTGTTTCCCTCATATGTGAGAACTGTCCAAGCTGACAGCGGTTTATTTCTGAATGGGTTTTCCCCCCCCCCCCCCACCACGGCCAATCCTTTTTAATACCTGGATTATGTGACAATCTTCGCTACTATTGGAAAGGCAAGTCTCTTTCTATGGGGAATCCCTAGGGTGCACAAACTTTATTCTTGTATTAAGGCACTCCTCTACTTAGAAACGTTAACAGAGAAATATAGAATATGATGATGGCAGCCATGTGGAGGGGCCTGGGTCTGATTCCCAGCTCCTGCACTCCCCCCCTGGTCAATGGGAATTGAGAATGCCCTGAAGCAAGTCTTAGTCACTGTGCAATGGTGACACCTAGTGGCCATGCTTACAGCCTTTGTTTTCAGGGTTCTAGGAGGAGTCCTGGCACACGGACTGCAGCTGAGGATTCCAGCCGTAGTTTCAACTGAGTGGGAAGCCCAAAGAACCACGAGTGAACTGTAGGGACAACAAAAAGATGCTGGTGACCATGGGGCTTCGACGTTAACTTCAGAAATTTTAGAACAAGGACAGTGCTGGGCAGATTTCTACAGTCTGTGCCCTGAAAACAGCAAGAATAAATCAAGACCAGGTATACATATGAAGTATCACATACCATATGTAATGAGTTTATCTTGTTGGGCAGACTGGATGGACAATACAGGTCTTTATCTGCCGTCATCTACTATGTAAGTGTTTATGGAACTATAACCAGCCCAGTTTACTTCCTAGTGCAGTACTCTGGACCCAGGCTGACCTCTGGTTTTCCTTTCACTTCCTCACAGCTGGGAACCCTTCCCCTTCTGTGCTTATCCCAGGCTTTCTTTAATTTTGTTGGTGTTTTTGTCTCCACCAATTCCCCTGGAAGGCCGTTCTCTTCCTCCAACCATGTCCGTCTAGATAGGGCGCAGAAAGGCCGGGAGGTCAACCAACCAAGACACTTTTAAATCTTGACAGTTAACAACTAAATTAAAATTTAAAAAAAACAAGTCACTGATTTCTGCTTTAAATTTGGTGGTTGTCGGAAGGACGGCATCGGTGGAGTTGGGAAGAGATTCTGGCAGATTATAGAAAGGACGTTGGCCCCGATATTCAGACTGTGGGCTGCCTCCTGTGGCCCACCCGAATATTCAATGCTGGACTGTTTCCAGTGACCGGCATTGAATATCTGGGATTTTTTTGGGGCGATTTGAAGATAACCGGCTATGTTGATATTCAGACATAACCGGTTGTCTTTAAACCAGCCAAAGATATACCCTTATATTGTAGTTAAGCCCCACCCAGCGCATCCCAGGATGCAGTGGGCAGGGTGCCGCCATTTTAAGACAGAGCTTGCAGGAGGAAGGAGTGCTAATCCCTCCTGCTTTAAGGTAGGAGGGGGTTTGGGAGGGGCTGGCCTACCTCTAGACCACCAGGCTGGGTGGGTGGATGGTCGGGTCTGGCCTGGTAAGGGTCCCAACTAGGAGGGGAGGGGGGGGATATAGGTACAATCTAAAACACCTTACTGGGCATACTGGATGTACTCTGCAATCCTTTATCTGCTGTCAATTACTGTGTTACCATATTAATATGATTCTCGCAGGGATAACAACCCAGCCCAAAGCTGAAAGGATCAGTCTCTTGTGTTTCTATAGCAGTACGGAAATAATCTATTGCTTAAGAGAGGACTTGATAGTTTATAGGTTATGTGATCCGATATACCACCTATCTCTAGAGAAATCTTTGGCAGTTTACAATGAAAGAAATATAAATATACATAAAATATATCTATTTTAGACACCTTCAGTACAGAACGGGGAATGTAGACCTAGGTTACAATGTATACACAAAGAGTATAGTGGGGAACATAGAACCACTGATGTTTGATGGAAAACAGGCGAGGGAAAAATCTATATATATAAAAGGCACCACCAACGTTCTAAATTAAGCCTCCAGCCGGAAGTGTGAAGGGGGAGAGATATCCGTTTTCCCCATGAGTGTCTGCCCCCCCCTCGCTCTCTCTGTAACACAAACAATGAAGGAAAACACAGCAAAGCACGAAATCAAATCGCTCTTTCTGTAACAGTGAAGGACTCAGAGTGGGGAGGGGAGAGAGGGCAGAAGCCCTCACTATCTCTCTAACACAAACAGCTCAGCAAGAAACTTAACACTGAAGGACTCGACTCCGAGGGGGGAGGGGACACACAGCACAGGGGAAGGGAGAGAGGGCAGAGGGCAGGGACACACACACTCCCACATGCACACAGAAGAAAACCTTGCTAGCCCCCGTTTCATTTGCATCAGAAACGGGGCTTTTTTACTAGTTATCAATAAAATAATTGTAAACACAAGGAATCCATTCTTGATCGTTTTGTGATCTAGGTGTATGTTATCCATTGGATTAGTATCATAATCCACTTCCCTTCTCACTTCTGGCCCTCTTGTGTTGAGTTAAAACATTGTTGACAGACTTATAACATGTTGGGTAGTATTAATTTTGCTGTGTGGATGTTTACCCCTCCCTGTGGCTTGTTTTCCCTCCCTTCTACAGTCTATACATTGTCTGTGCTCTCCCTGAAGCAGTTTTAAATTTGTATTGGCCACTGCCTCAATGTCTTTATATAAACTTTAAGACTTTAATCAAATAAATAAGTAAAAACAAGACAGTCTATTACCAGTGTGATGAGATTTCCTTCATTTGTAGATTAAAGATTATGGCATGCAAAAGATGAATTTGGAAAAGCTGTACCACGTATGATGGATCTCCCAACAGAACAGAACCCTCAACATGTCCTTAAGCATTGGCTAGTGCTGGCTTGGAGGGAAATAATGTCTTCTCTGAAGCCACCAGAGCTATCATGGCACTTGGTCGTCCTCAAAGGTCTCTTCTAAGCATTGACTGGGCTCTACTCTGGTTAGTATCTGCAGAACAACAGGCCTCTTTCTGATCATAAATATTTTAGAACAATCCCAACCTTTAGACTTCATCTCAGAACAATCCATCTTGTCCAACGATAGTGTAGTCCCCCACCCCCAATCCCATCCCTTGAATTGTTTGTACCTGAAAACCAGGGACATGAGGAAAACCAGCTGCAATCTGTAACCCAACAATCAGTAGCGTTCCTAGGGGGGCTGACACCCGGGGTGGATCACCGTTGTGCCCCGCCCCCCGGGTGCAGCGCCCCCTCCCCGAACAGCGTGACGCCCCCCCCGGCAAAAGAACCCCCAATCCTCCGGCGAAAGAACCCCCCCAGGTGCACGCTGCTGAGGGGGGGTGCCGCGCACCTGCCGGCTCTTCGTTTTCATGCTCCCTCTGCCCCGGAACAGGAAGTAACCTGTTCCGGGGCAAAGGGAGCATGAAAACAAAGAGCAGACAGGCGCGCGGCACCCACCCCCAGCGGCGTGCACCCGGGGCGGACCGCCCCCACCTTGGTACGCCACTGCCAACAATGGTGGCCATGCTGTGGAACAAAATGCCTCCTGAATTGAACTGTTATGGGCCTTTTCATAACTTGGCTTTACCCATGTCAGAATAATGGATATACTGGGGTAGGTGTTGGGTTTTCGTGTAATTTTTATTTGATAGTAATAAGGGGTTAGGTCAAGATAGGTGAAGAACTAGGGAAATTGTAACTAGGAAATGTTAAACGTTTATTAAGGATGGTGGGACAGGGAAGGTTATTTGTTAACCGCTTCGATTGTTTTCATTAGCATGTAGATGGTATATAAGAACTTGCATAAATAAATACAAAATGCCTGTCAGGTATGTCTATAAAGTTTTCCTCTAATATTAAAAAAACTAGTGGAACCCAGCCCGTTTCCTCAACAATGAAACGGGCCCTAGAAAGGCTCTTGTAAGAGATTTTTTTGTCTCTCCCCTCCATGTCCAGCGATTCTTCCCTGCCCTCCCCTCGCTGTGCTGCGATTCTCTCTTCCTTTGTACCTCATCATTTTCTGGCTGGCCTGGCTGGCTTCCCTTCCGTTGGTAACATCTTGACATCAGCTCGCCTCCAGCGTTCCCTTCCCTCTCACTGTTCCGCCCTCTGACGTCATTACGTTTTGACGTGAGGGGAATGGAACGCTGGAGGCTGGCTGACGTCATGAGATGTTACGAACCCTGGCAGCCAGACAGCGATGGAACGTTGGAGGTGCAAATTATTATACAGGATGTCTCTTACTGTGAAATATTGTACAGTTTTTTCTGTATAAGAGATCTGCAGAGTTTTCAAAGTACCTGTATAATATCCTATATAATAAAACTCACCCTCAACGTTCTGAAGACACTGACGTCAGTGAAGCCAAGCCACTGACGTCACTTCCTTCAAGACGGGTTCGAAGGGTTCATGGTGGTGAAGCCACCGAAATCGCCAAGTCTCGGGGCCCCGCCCTCACGTCAAACGTGATGACGTCGAGGGCGGAGCAATGGTGTCACACACCAAGGGCGGAGCAATGGTGTACGGTGCGTTCAGGAGGTGCGGAGCAATGGCGTCAGAACGACGAAGGGGTCGGCAGGTAGGTAGGTAGGTAGGGAGGGAGGGAGGGAGAAGGGGGGTGTTGGGGAGGAAAACCTTGCTAGCGCCCGTTTCATTTGCTCCAGAAACGGGCCTCTTTTACTAGTATATATATATATATATATTATACAGGCACTTTGAAAACTCTGCAGATCTCTTATACAATAAACCACTTTGGTTGTACCACAGAAAGGCGATATGTCAAATCCATGAGCCCTTTGACCCTTTTCTGGATGAGGTATTTGTCTGCATACCCTTCAACTGCAGAACAGCATAAAGCTCTTTTGAATTAGGTAATCTGTATGGACTGCTCGACTTGTGAACCTGTGGTGTTCAGTAGCCCAACACTATAATTCATATATAATTCATTGGTCTAGCATGACCCAGGCGACTAAATGCAGCATCCAACTGAAAAAGAAGGCGGTGCACGTGATGTTTGCTAGAGTTGACTGATCAGAACAGATCCAGTAATAAAATAGAATAAAATAAAATAACATTCGTCCTTACTAAGAACTGAAGCCTCTGCCTCTCTGTTTCTGGAGTAAATTCCCTGGACATTGGAATGATTTCCCCATTGCGAATGATAATAGCCCTGTAATAAGACATGGAACGATGAGGTTAGAAATAAATATGGTCAAAAGAACTCACCAGGGTGGCTGACATTCTTTTTGGCCGTGGCAAAGGGAAAGAGACTTTTGGGGATCTGCTCTGGTCCTTTTTTGGAAAAGCTGCCTCATAATTCCACTCTGAACCTACTAATATGGCTAACTCAATTTCAATTAGAATCCACTAGAATGACTAAAATACAGGAATGGAATTATAAAATTGTTAGAATAATGATACAACATAGAAAATCCACAGTATGAAAATGGTAGAGAACTGTTGGTGAGTATTCAAAATTGCTTATGAATATGCATAAAGGGGAAGGGAAAAGACTGAAAGAGCTCAAAATCTTACCATTTGCACTGTGGCAGTAACCATATGTTCAAATGTTTATCTTTATTCAAATTCAATAGCTTAATCCAAATATCTCTATTATATATAAAACCTAATATCACATGGAGTAGAGGGAGTGGCCTAACGGTTAGTGCAGCAGGCTTGGATCCTGGATCGATTCTCAGTGCAGCTCCTTGTGACCTTGGGCAACTCACTTTACCCTCCATTGCCCCAAGTACAAAGACTTGTGGCAATGGAGGGGAGACATGATGGAGGTCTATAAAATAATGAGTGGAGTTGAACGGGTAGATGTGAAGCGTCTGTTCACGCTTTCCAAAAATACTAGGACTAGGGGGCATGCGATGAAGCTACAAGGTAGTCAATTGAAAACAAATCGGAGAAAATGTTTCTTCACTCAATGTGTAATTAAACTCTGGAATTCGTTGCCAGAGAATGTGGTAAAGGCGGTTAGCTTAGCGGAGTTTAAAAAAAGGTTTGGACGGCTTCCTAAAGGAAAAGTCCATAGACCGCTATTCAATGGACTTGGAGAAAATCCACTATTTCTGGGATAAGCAGTATAAATGTTTTGTACATTTTTGGGATCTTGTCAGGTATTTGTGACCTGGATTGGCCACTGTTGGAAACAGGATGCTGGGCTCGATGGACCTTTGGTCTTTCCCAGTATGGCAATACTTATGTACTTAAGATTGTGAGCTCTCTAGGGACAGAGAAAGTACCTGCATATAATGTGTACAGCACTATGTACATCTAGTAGCATTATAGAAATGATTAGTAGTAGTTGTAGTCAACATACCCGTATTTTTCGGACTATAAGACGCACCGGACCATAAGACGCACCTAGGTTTTAGAGGAGGGAAATAGGAAATTTTTTTTTTCCTTTATCCCAACTCTAAAACCTAGGTGCTCCGGTGCGTCTTGTCCGAATCCCTCCCTCCAAGTTCGGGATCGCCCTCCCCCCGGCCCTGTCACCACTTCTCCCTACTCACGCGATCTTCCCTGGTGGTCTAGTGACGTCGGGGCAGGAAAGAGCCTCCTCTTTCCTGCCCAGCGTGCTGCTCTCCATCCTCCTGTATGCATTGCTGCCTGACAGTCTCGGCGAGATTCAAAATGGCCACCGAGAATTGAAGTCTCGGCGGCCATTTTGAATCTCGCCGAGACCGTCAGGCTGCATACAGGAGGATGGAGAGCAGCGCGCTGGGCAGGAAAGAGGAGGCTCTTTCCTGCCACGACGTCACTAGACCACCAGGGAAGATCGCGTGAGTAGGGAGAAGTCTACCTTCGGACTATAAGACGCACCCCCCATTTTCCTCCCAAATTTTGGGGGAAAAAAGTGCGTCTTATAGTCCGAAAAATACGGTACTTCCTTTCATTCCACCCTAACCTAAAAACATACTCTTCCACAACTCAAAACCATACTAGGATACTTCTATTGGCTACAGTAAAATGTCTTACTAAATATTCCAGCGAATTTAAGATAACATCATGATATATAACAAACTCCAATAATTTGTAGTTGTTCATCCTTTGATCCAAAATTCACCGGTAGTAAACAGATCCTACTGATCTTATTGTCCTTATGTTCCAACCATTTTTTTTATTAATGATTCAACAGACCCAGCAACAAAAACAACCATTAATCACAATACACAATCAAATTCAACTCGGACAGTCCGAGTCTGATTTAGATAATATCTCAGCATCACAGTTGAACCCTTTTTTTTCTCCCCCCCTCAACTCGCCCCACCCATATAATTAAATGAAATTTACTACATTGTTATTAACATAGTATGATGTCTGCTCTTACCATGATCCGACAACGTAGACCATGAATCTAACCATATCTAGGAGTCTCTTCCAATTCTTTAATAACCCAACTTAATAACATGGAATATAACATCACAAATTATATTATCTAGTTACAGAATCTTACCGGCGGCCTTGTTTCTTATAGCCACCTGCCTCTAATTAAGTCTATCATGTAACTACGTTACCAAGCGAAATATCCATTGATCCCTTAACCCACAACTCCTCCTTCCAAAAATCTTATTGTCCTTAATGTATGGACTTACCTTTTAATACTTCTTCAATGATCACTCTCCATTACAATGTTGTGAAGGTCAACTTTTCAGATTCAATGAATATAATTGCCTGCAGCTCTTTGATGTCTTAGGGGGTCTTTTACTAAGCCATGGTAGCGTTTTTAGTTCGCGGTAGAAAGCAGCTGTTGGTAAACACCAAGATGGCCATTATATTCCTCTGGGCATCGTGGCATTTACTGCCAGCTGATTTCTACCACAAGCTAAAACCATTACTGTGGCTTAGTAAAGACCCCCTTAGAGCTTCCTTTCTTACTGCATGTAGATATCTCCTTCCGTTAACCCTATTCTGGGAAAAGATTACACAGTATTTAGACGATGAGCACTACTGGAAGAATCAATAGAGTTGACTTACCTACTGTCACCTGCATTGGCCACGTAGAGTTTTCCCATTACGTAAACCACAACCAGAGCGCAGCAACCTCCCAATATACTGTATGTCAATCTCTCTCGCTCTATCTGTTCATCCTACAGGTTGCAAAATGCAAAGAACACCCAATCATGAATCTTTTTCGGACAACTGCTTGTTGAAGATTTTGACTAGAGGACAGCGCTGTCTACTAAACTGGCACATACCCATCCATGCACGAATGTGTAGGTGTACAACATGGGAAGAAACAGATGGGTAACAAGCAGGCAAGAGGTAGATCAGCGCCCTCTGTCTGTGGACTGTGGATTCTCTGTGGCAGCCAGTAGAGAATGCGTGTTTGTTAGTTTGTATTGGGTCCATTCATGCACCATAAAAAAAATTGAGGGGTCCTTTTACAAAGGCACATTGAAAAATGGCTTGCGGTAGTGTAGGCACTGTTTTGGGTGTGCGCCAATCCATTTTTCAGCGCACCTGTAAAAAAGGCCTCTTTTTTTTGCCGAAAATGGATTTGCAGCAAAATCAAAATTGCCGTGCGTCCATTTTGGGTCTGAGACCTTACCGCCAGCCATTGACCTAGCGGTAAAGAATCCGGGTGGTAATGACCTACATGTCTCAAATGCCACTTGGCGCGCGTCCGGTACGCACATCCAAAAATAAAAAATATTTTTTCAGACGGGCGTATTGGATGCACGCCAAAAATGAAATTACCTCAAGAGCCACATGGTAGTTGGGCGGTAACTCCATTTTGGCATGAGTTGGGCACGCGTAGATGCTTACGCGGCTTAGTAAAAAGGGCCCTTACTGCATGCAAAACTTATTTAACAAAGTAAAGAGCTCTTTTACTAAGCTGTACTAAGAAATGGCCTTTCCTGAGCGCCGTGCCCATTTCTAGTGTGACCGTCAAAAAGGGCTATTTTCTATTTGTTTTATTTCTGATCCTGCGCTAATGTCAGCATTAGTGCGTGGACATTTAAAAAAAAAACCTACTGCAGGGGCACTTACCGCTTACTTTTTAGGATGCGCTAAAGGCTCCCGCATTATGGACGCACTAACCAGTTAGCAAGGCGATAATGTCCCATTCTCCACCCCTGACGCACCTCCTCCCCCAAAAATATGAAAAAATACATATTACATGCTTAGAATGTGCAGATGGCAAAATTAACGCAGAATGCTTTAGCACATCCGGCGTTAGGCTGTTTTTGCTGCATAAAGCACCCGATAATGCCTAATGCAACTTAGCAGGTCCTCTAATCAGGGGTGTAGTTACATGGGGGCATGGGCCCCTGTAGATTTGGCCCTGGCCCCCCTGCCTGCCGCCAACCTTCCCCTGCCGCCATCAGGTACCTTTGCTGGCGGGGGTCCCCAACCCCCGCCAGCCGAAGTCCTCTTCTCCAGTGCGTGCTGGACGTCAGACTCACAGAAACAGAAGCCTGCCCTTCCAGATCAGCAATGCAGCTGCGCCGGAGAAGAGGACTTTGGTTGGTGGGGGCTGGACGTCAGATGCACAGAAGCCCTGCAGAGTACAGCGAAAGATCAGCTGAGAGGATAGCGAGTGTCTGGGTGGGCTGCGCACAGCCAGGGGGGCTAAAATGTGCCCCCTCACCTATGGCTCTGGACTCCCCTCCCGCCGAAGTATGGCTATACCCTGCCTCTAATTATTAATTAATCTGCACTCATTGAAAAGTTCTAATGTCTACCCTTTCTGGAATCCTACTGGGGAAAGGAATTAATTTTAACCCCTCTGATTTGGCCTGGCCAACCTTTTGGACCAAAACCCTCAGACCTACTAAATCTGCGGCAATAGTAACATAGTAGATGACGGCAGAAAAAGACCTGCATGATCCATCCAGTCTGCCCAAGACAAACTCATATGTGTATACCTTACCTTGAATTTGTACCTGTCCTTTTCAGGGCACAGACCATATAAGTCTGCCCAGCAGTATTTCCCGCCTCCCAACCACCAGTCCTGCCTCCCATCACCGGCTCTGTTACAGACCATATAAGTCTGCCCTCCCCTATCCTCGCCTCCCAACCACCACCCCCTCTTCCCCCCAACTGCTCCGCCACCCAATTTCAGCTAAGCTCTGAGGATCCATTCCTTCTGCACAGGATTCCTCTATGCATATCCCACGCATGTTTGAACTCCGTTTACCGTTTTCAACTCCACCACCTCCCACGGGAGGGCATTCCAAGCGTCCACCACCCTCTCCGTCCCACTCTGTCAATAACCCACTCCTCTTTTTTAACGTTACATAAGGCTTACTGGACGACTTTTCGTATCCCCACTGCAACTGCTTGGGGCAAGTCCCCCAGGAAGGTGAAAGAAAAATAAAAAAAAACCATCTAAACTAAGGACGGCACCCACACAGCTACTTTATTTCATGCTATATACCTAATGGAAGTCTTAATGGTTCTGTTAAATGCTGTTTACATTATTACTTACTAGTAAAAAAGGCCCATTTCTGACACAAATGAAACAGGTGCTAGCAAAGTTATCCTCGGAGTGTGTATGTTTGCGAGAGTGTGTGTGAGACTGACTCTATGAGAGAGAGAGAGAGAGTGAATGTGCGAGAGTGTGTGTGTGTGTGTGTGTGTGACAGAGAGAGTGGGACTGGGTGTGAGTGTGTCTGTGAGAGAGAGTGTGTGTGAGAATGAGAGTGTCTGCCAGGGCCCCCCCTCCCTCCCAGTTCCAGGGTCCCCTCCCTCCCTGTTCCAGGTTCCCCCTCCCTCTCTTCGAGTGCCCCCTCTGAGTTTCAGGGGCGGGCCTGTTGGGTACTCGGCTACCGGGCTGTAACCTAGGGCTGCAGCTGAACTTGCCTGACCTTTATCCACTTTTACTTTCTGCTGGGTGAGCCCAGATTGAGAACTGACAAATGATGCCTCATAAAACACTGTAAAAACTTATGCTAGCAATCCAAGTTTGATGCGCTGAGGGGGGGGGCTCCTGCTCCTGTTCGCCACGGCCTTGCTGCTGCACGGCCACCCTGCTCTTTCCCATTGCCATCCCCGGCGGTGCCATGATCCATGTCCATATCACATGACCCGCTCCCTCCCAGGTCAGCCCCGCTTCCCAGGGGTGTGGCCACAATAGCAACGGTGACGTCAGCCTGGGCTTCGGAGTCTAGCAGACCAACTCTGAAGAAGTCATGGACACAGGCAGCAAGACACATAGAATTATAGAAAAAAAGTTCCAATGTATGTTAATTAAAAAAAAAATCTTTATTACAACCAAGCAATATAATAAAAAGTACCAAAAAGACAATACAAAGTGGTAATTTGCAGTTTTCACCCCTCCCACCACCGTCTTCCCAATCAAAGAATACAAAACAAATGGATTAGACCGCACATGTTGATTCTTCATGGCGTTCTGAACCCACAATCATAACAAATCCAAACAGTGTCACCCTCCCCCCAAAAAGTCAAGTACTTCATGTTACAAGTTCAACAGATAACTATGAGTGCAATGTGGCAAACGATCCCACACTGGGGACCAAATTTGTTGAGAAGTTTTCCAGGAGGAAATTTATGAAAAATCTGTAAACAAACCAAAAAAGGTTTGGACTTGCACATCCCTAGCAACTAGCACCTACCATGTAGGAAGTCAATTAAAACCAGTCAGTCTGGTGTGTTTCTCGGGCTGTGGCAAGGCATCTTCTGAGAAACAGGTTAACCTCAACACATCACTGCAGAGAAGTCACTATCAGGCTTATTTTCGAAAGAGAAGGGTGCTCATCTTTCGACACAAATCAGGAGATGGGCGTCCTTCTCTCAGGGTCGCCCAAATCGGCATAATTGAAAGCTGATTTTGGACGTGCCCAACTGCTTCCCGTCGCAGGGACGACCAAAGTTCCCTGGGGCGTGTCGGAGGCATAGTGAAAGCAGGACTGAGGTGTGCCTAACAGATGGGCATCCTTGAGTGATAATGGAAAAAAGAAAGGCGTCCCTGACGAGCACTTGGCTGACTTTACTTGGTCCATTTTTTCTTACGACCAAGCCTCAAAAAGGTGCCTGAACTGACCAGATGACCACCGGAGGGAATTGGGGATGACCTCCCCTGACTCCCCCAGTGGTCACTAACCCCCATCCCACCCTCAGAAAAACAACTTTAAAAACTTTTTTTGCCAGCCTGAAATGTCATACTCAGGTCCCTGGAGCAGTATGCAGGTCCCTGGGAGGGGAGGTATGTGTGTTTCAGCGGAGGCATAGCGAATGATCAAATATTTTGACACCCACCAGACAGGACTTAACAAAGATCTGGGTTTTCTAGCCCATTATAAAGCATAAAATTGTATTGCTTTGTAAATTGTATTGCTCTGTCACCTTCCTGTCTCCCTGACTCTCACCTATCCACCCCCATCCTGTTAGACTGTCACTGAAATGCTTTGATGTTTCACTCATCTACCAACATTTGCTTATTTCCGATCTGACGAAGAAGGGCAACCTTCGAAAACTAATCAAGAAACGTATTAAGTTATGTCCAATAAGAAAGGTATTACAGTATTGTTGGTGAGGAACCAGTGTTACTAACTAATATCAACACTAAACTTATAGAGAATGTAACTGTAAAAGAATAGTCTTATCTTAGAGGGTTAGGGGGAGAAGGAAACATCTGAACAGAGTTGTCTTTCAGGTTGGCCATGTTAACATACCATTTCGTATTCTTGTTGTGAACCTACCATCTCTTTGAATGCATTCTCAACAGCACCCACAATCAGATTTTGGTGAGACACTTCCTTCTCTAGGTGAAATCGTGTTATGGGTTCACTGTGGGGTTTGGCATCTTCTTCTGATGGAGATCCCGAGGCTGGCTCTGCTGCTGATGTCTTTACAGCATTGATAAGGCATATGGGAACAGTGGTGAAGGATCCTGGAGGATATGGACAATGTCTCTCAACTGGTCACAGATATGTAGATGTAAAAGTTAGATACCATAATGGCAGCTCCTGGTCCAGCAGCCCATCAAGCAGTCCCCAGTGAAGGAAGGTGATCCCATTTTCCCCCTGAGATAGGAAACATTTTGTTAGGAGACTTTCAGGGTTGGCCAACCTTAGCAAACAAAGACACATACTTTCAACAACCTTACCAAACACACATAGCCCCTGATTCTACATAGTACACCACAAGTAAGGATCTCTTGAAGAAGCTTGTATATAGTCAAATGGAGATCCCAGTTGGGATGGTGCATTAAAAGCTTAGGACTAGATTCTATATATAGCGCCTAAAAAATTGGCGCCAAAAAATATGCCTAGGTGTATTCTATAAAGTATGCCTAAATTTCCACTTGGTTTATAGAATACGCCGAGTGCCCATCTGAGTGACTAAATGTAGTCGTTGGTAGTTACGCCAAGTAAAACTTGGTGTAAATGCCGACGCCTAAATTAGGCGTGGACAGGGTGTATTCTATAATAATGCGCATAGATTTTAGAAATGCCCATTCCATGCCCCCTTTTCAACTATGCAACTTAGAATTTATGAGCATCGCATTACAGAATATGCTTAGCCTGTTGTGTGAATCAATTCTAATTAATGCCAATTAATGTCAATAATAGCTTAAGTGGCAATTATCGGCACTGGCTGGCTCATTAACTAATTAAGCTGCATGCGCAAATTGAGAATATGACTGGATTTGAACGTGCAACTTAAGTCGCACTATATAGAATCCAGGGCTAAGTGCTTGCTTATATTTGACATTACCTATGCTGCAAATGATTCATTAAATAAGGGCATATTAAAAATTATATTCACAATTGTAAAAGAATAAAGATTTAAAGGAAGTTTTTTATGACCAATGATGGAACAGAGTCCAGTGAATCTGACACCAAGTTGTATTAAGGGTGTTATGCTGGAGATTACTGGGGTCTTTTTCGATTAATTTTTGGATCAGTTGTAGAGACAGAATACAATAGTCTATTGCTTGAGAGTTCCTTCAGTCTGTTGATAGTTGCTCTCTGCATATGCGCAGCCAATAATAATCCAATTTATTACAAATGTATAAGCCTACTAGGGTTAATTTGAGATCTCCCACATATGAAGGTGACCAAATCAGGTGGACTTATCCCATTTAAAATACTTATAGCAATATATAATATTTTAAACTCAATGTCAGCATAAGCCAGTAGCCAATTTAATAAGATCAATAATGGAGTAATCCTATAATATTTAGGGCTCTTTTTTTAAGGTGCGCTAAATGCTAAGAAGTCCATTTTATTTCTATGGGCAGTGTGAGCTAAATCCATTAGCGCACCTTAGGGAAAAGAGCCCTAAATATGATAGGATTACTCCATTATTTAACACAGAATCACCCTTGCTGCTGTATTCTGATCAACTGCAAGCGAGACAGCAACTTCTTTGTAATTTCTGAGCATAAAATATTACAATAATCCAGATGGCGGGGTGGGGAGGAAGTACGGGCTAATTTCTGTAAAACTTCTAGAGAGAAGTAAGAATGAATTTAATATATATAACTAACTTTAAAAAAAACTTGTAACATGATGAATCTGAGTTTCCCCCACTCAAACTGAATCTAGCAACACTCCCAAGCTGTAGATATATCCCCAGATATTCAGTGCTAGCTGGCTATTTTAAAAAGCCACATCGGGCCGCCTAAATAGATGCAATGTCCTTGGCCAGTTTAAACTTAACTGGCTATCCTATATAATAATTCTCACCTCCAACGTTCTGACTTGCTGCCTGGGACTGTGGCTCATTCCGAGTTGGTCTGCTAGGCTCCGTAGATCAGGCTGACATCACCGTAGCCATTATGATGTCAACTTCAGAACCCGGGGGAAAAACAAAACCCATGCCTCACAGCTGATTCATGTCCAGAGGAGGGTCGCTGGACATGGGTGGCTGGAGGGGGGGCAGGGGAGAGAGGAGGGTCGCGGACATGGGTGGCTGGAGGGGGGGTAGGGGAGAGAGGAGGGTCGCTGGACAAGGGTGGCTAGAGGAGGGGCAGGGGGGTTGCTGGACATGGGTGGCTGGAGGGGGGGCAGGGGAGAGAGGAGGTCACTGGCCAAGGGTGGGCAGGAGGGGGGCAGGGGAGAGAGGAGGGTCACTGGACATGGGTGGCTACAATGGGCGCAGGGGGAGAGGAGGGTCGCTGGACATGGGTGCTGCAGGGGTGCAGGGGGTCACTGGACATGGGTGGCTGAAGGGGGGGCAGGGGAGAGAGGAGGGTTACTGGACATGGGTGGCAGGAGGGGGGCAGGGGAGAGAGGAGGGTCGCTGGACATGGGTGGCTGCAGTGGGCGCAGGGGTAGAGGGGGTCGCTGGACATGGGTGGCTGGAGGGGGGGCAGGGGAGAGAGGAGGGTCGCTGGACATGGGTGGCTAGAGGGGGGCCGGGGAGAGAGGAGGGTCACTGGACATGGGTGGCTGCAGGGGGCAGGGGGTCACTGGACATGGGTGGCTAGAGGAGGGGGCAGGGGTTGCTGGACATGGGTGGCTGGAGGGGGGCGGGGAGAGAGGAGGGTCACTGGACAAGGGTGGCGGAGGGGGGCAGGGGAGAGAGGAGAGTCACTGGACATGGGTGGCTACAATGGGCGCAGGGGGAGAGGAGGGTCGCGGACATGGGTGGCTGAAGGGGGGGGCAGGGGAGAGAGGAGGGTCACTGGACATGGGTGGCAGGAGGGGAGCAGGGGAGAGAGGAGGTTCACTGGACATGGGTGGCTGCAGTGGGCGCAGGGGTAGAGGAGGGGTTGCTGGACATGGGGGGCGGAAGGGGGGGCAGGGGGAGAGGAGGGTCACTGGACATGGGTGGCAGGAGGGGGGCAGGGGAGAGAGAGGAGGGTCGCTGGACATGGGTGGCTGCAGTGGGCGCAGGGGTAGAGGAGGGTCGCTGGACATGGGTGGCTGCAGGGGGGGCAGGGGGTCACTGGACATGGGTGGCAAGGGGGGCAGGGGAGAGGAGGAGGGTCGCTGGACATGGGTGGCTAGAGGGGGGGCAGGGGGAGAGGGAGGGTCGCTGGACATGGGTGGCTGCAGTGGGCGCAGGGGTAGAGGAGGGTCGCTGGACATGGGTGCTGCAGGGGCGGGCAGGGGGTCACTGGACATGGGTGGCTGAAGGGGGGCAGGGGAGAGAGGAGGGTCGCTGGACATGGGTGGCTAGAGGGGGGGCAGGGGAGAGAGGAGGGTCGCTGGACATGGGTGGCTGCAGTGGGCGCAGGGGTAGAGGTAGGGTCGCTGGACATGGGTGGCTGCAGGGGGGGCAGGGGGTCACTGGGGTGGCTGAAGGGGGGCAGGGGAGAGAGGAGGGTCACTGGACATGGGTGGCTAGAGGGGGGGCAGGGGAGAGAGGAGGGTCGCTGGACATGGGTGGCTGCAGGGGGGCAGGGGGTCGCTGGACATGGGTGGCTGCAGGGGAGCCGAGGGAAACCTTGCTAGCGCCTGTTTCATTTTTGCCAGAAACGGGCCTTTTTTACTAGTCTCCTAATATTAACCGGTTAGGTTTAAACCAGTCAGAAATAAACTGGATATTTAGTGCTGGTCACCAGGCTGATTGCCAACTGCAGGGTTCCCTCCTGCAGTCTGAACATCGGCCCCTTGGACTTTTATAAAAATAAAGATGAGGTGATTGAGATCTCCACGATAAATATTCCTGTGGATCACTTTTGGGATTGGGTTTTCCATAGTTGAATCTGACCAGTTAATTCAATTGGTTAATAAGTTTGGAAAAGGTTTCTGTGATTAAATACCTTGTCCAATGACGTTGCTTAAGCATTTGCCTTTCGAATCAATTGTCTGGTTAATCTCTCTTTTAAGTTTGATGTTGAACAAGGAGTGTTCCCTCAAGACACTAGGGGCCCTGTTTACTAAGGTGCACTAGCATTTTTAGCGCGTGCTAAAACTTAGAACACACTGTGTAGACGCCCATAAGAATATTATGGGCATCTACACGATTAACGCACGCTAAGAAAATGCGAATGCGCCTCTAGCATGGCTTAGTAAACAAGGCCCTAGAATTGTTATGCTCACTCCATCATTGAAAGATTCTTATAAGTCTCCTGATCTTTGTACAAATATGTTTCTGTGAGTCTGACGTCCTGCACGTACAACTTGCAGGACGTCAGAAACAGAATGAAGCCTTCGGAGGAAGAAGAGGACCTAATCGGCTGGCGGGGATTTGGGTCCCCCGCCAGCAAAGGTAGCCCACGGTGTCGGCGGGGGAGGCTTGGCGGCGGGAGGGGGGGTCATGAGACTCGTCGGCAGGGGGGTTCAGACCCCCCCTGGCCACACGTAGCTACACCACTGATTTAGAGTGCACTAAAAACGCTAGTGTACCTTAGTAAACTGGGCCCTTGGTATGTTACCCTCCTCTGAATCGTGTTGTCTTTTTATGTCCCCTAGGGCCCTGTTTACTAAGCAGCGTTATAGGTGCATTAACATTTTTAACGAATGTTAACCATGTACGTGCCTACAATATCCCTATAGGCGCCTACATGGTTAGAATGAACGCCAAGTGTTGGCATACTAAAAACACTAATGCACCTTAGTAACGCAGTCTTTCCCGATCCTATTTAATTTTACATTATCCAGATTGCAATGGCCTCAAATACAAATCTACCTACGCATCAAGCTTCTCCTTCATAGGAACTCAGCTATGGAATGCATTGCCTAAACTCTTAAAATCAACTCAGAATCATCTAAACTTCAAGAAATTATTGAAAGCCACCCTGTTCAAGAAGGCGTACCATCCAGACATTACTTGGTTTATTTCTTATCTGTTCAGCTAAATTTATGGACCCTAATGTTCTTCCATTATCTTTTATTATCTTTGTTGTCTTAGACGATACGTTTACGATTACTTTTTTTACTATGACATCCTCAGAGTGGAGGAGTGGCCTAGTGGTTAGGGTGGTGGACTTTGGTCCTGGGGAACTGAGTTGGATTCCCACTTCAGGCACAGGCAGCTCCTTGTGACTCTGGGCAAGTCACTTAACCCTCCATTGCCCCATGTAAGCCGCATTGAGCCTGCCATGCGTGGGAAAGCGCAGGGTACAAATGTAACAAAAATAAAAATAGATACTATTGGAGATTCTACATGGAATGTTGCTACTATTGGAGATTCTACATGGAATGTTGCTATTCCACTAGTAACATTCCATGTAGAAGGCTGCGCAGGCTTCTGTTTCTGTGAGTCTGACGTCCTGTACGTACGTGCAGGACGTCAGACTCACAGAAGCAGAAGCCTGCGCGGCCACATTGGTGATCTGCAAGGGCCGACTTCTACATGGAATGTTGCTACTGGAATAGCAACATTCCATGTAGAATCTCAAATAGTAGCAACAGTGGAGGAGTGGCCTAGTGGTTAGGGTGGTGGACTTTGGTCCTGGGGAACTGAGTTGGATTCCCACTTCAGGCACAGGCAGCTCCTTGTGACTCTGGGCAAGTCACTTAACCCTCCATTGCTCCATGTAAGCCGCATTGAGCCTGCCATGAGTGGGAAAGCGCGGGGTACAAATGTAACAAAAACAAAACTGTAGCCTACCCATGTTATTGTGTAAGCCACATTGAGCCTGCAACTAGTGGGAAAATGTGGGGTATAAATGTGTTAAATAAATAAAATAAAAATAAATAAACAGGGTCCTTAGTAATACATGGCCTCCAAAATTGAACACAAACCTCCAGTTGGGGCCTCAACAATGACAGGGACAGGTAACGTGAACTGTGAAAATCGCAAGGTCCACTATTCTTAACATGAAGCTGTATCAAGCAAGAGACAGAGATATCCGAAGAGCTTTAGAAACCAAAACTTCACTTGCCATGGAAAATTAAGTAGCTGCTACTGTCACCCACCTTATTTCCATTCTCACACATGCTGTCTGTTTCCTCGTAGACCCCGGCAGATTCTTTCCACGCTGGGTCACATTTTCCGTTCCTGCGTGCCACAAACACAACCTCACAGCAGGCCTGGTCCTCATTGTGTTGGCTTTTGCCTGCATTGATCACCCTTAAAATGAAACAAAAGACATATTTATTGCTTTGTTTTTTTTTTTTTCTTTTCCGGGTTTTTAAAATTGCATGATGTACCACGTACTGTTAGAATATCCTTCTGAAAATCGCCAATATTAAATCAAATTCCTTGTTGCTTGGAGGATGTTGTATGGAATTTAAATCTTTCACATTACAGCCATAGCTTATAAATCTTAAATCTACAGGGCTGTACATTTAGGGGTAGATATTCAGCCCCCGGTGGTCAGTGGTTTTTAGGCCACTTATAGCTGTGGGCTGAATTATCTCCAGATATTCAATGCTGGGGGCCATGTCACAAGTGTCTGGCAGAATCCCAAGAAGTAGCAAGATTCTGGAATTCCAAAGAGTAGCAAGATTCCGGAATCTCAAAGAGTAGCAAGATTCCGGAATCCCAAAGAGTAGCAAGTTTCCGGAATCTCAAAGAGTAGCAAGATTCCGGAATCCCAAAGGGTAACACGATTCCAGAGTCCCAAAGGGTAACACGATTCCGGAATCCCAAAGAGTAGCAAGTTTCTGGAATCCCAAAAGGATGCGAGATTCCATGCTATTCACCTTAGGGATAAGCAGTGGCTTTCCCCAGGTCTATCTTAATAATGGTTTATGGACTTTTCCTCCAGGAAGTTCTCCAAACCTCTTTTAAACCCAGATACACTAACTGCTTTTATTACATCCTGTCAATGAGTTGCAGAGCTTCATGGTGGTAGCTAATTATGCAGGAGAAGGAACAGTCATCAGCTGCTTCTGTCATCTTTGAATTTATTTAATTTTTTTGGACTAGAGCCTTGTAAACACTACTAAAATGATACACATCTGAGGCAGCCTCCAGAGAAGAGCAAACATAGCTGCAATTTAGGGATATGTAGGTGTTATTACCTGGTCATTAAAACGCTACTGGTGCTGTTACTTATCATGGGCACTGCCTCCTCTGACTCGGAATAATTCTAGGGTCTGGAAACAATGTGATTCTGCCAACCACAGTGACTGTTAGACTGGGATTAGGGATCATGTGTTACACTGGTCAGCGGGTTGCAGATACAGTTGTAATGGAGCTTTTTGGTCTCTCATATGGAGAGGGAAGAATTCTGTTACCTCGTGTCTGGCATGTGTAAGGTCTTCAGCACAGGAACCACAGGGGGATTTGTTTTGTTTTTGTGCCTCAAGGATAACTTGGAGTTTCTTCTGCCTCTGAGCACTGTGTATACTGATCGAGGCTCCTTTAACTACTGAAAATGTAGTTACCCTGCTCCAGCAATTACGTGGCTGACCAGTGCATTGCGTCTGTTCATACCTGCGTACTGCTGGGAGCTCGGCTTGGGCCCTCCTGCAGCTCCCGAATCAGCCTTTTATCAAGATTTTCTGTTTCCTCTCACTCACTCTCAGAAAGGCTCAAGACGGCAGAGCTGTTCCTTTAAGAGGGTTATTATTCTAACCCGGGGTTCTCAACTCAGTCCTCAGGAAAACATCCAGCCAGTCGGGTTTTCAGGATACCCACAATGGATATGTAGAAGGTAATGCAATCTCATACATATTTTATTTTTGTTACATTTGTACCCCGCGCTTTCCCACTCATGGCAGGCTCAATACAGCTTACATGGGGCTATGGAGGGTTAAGTGACTTGCCCAGAGTCCACCACCCTAACCACTAGGCCACTCCTCCACTGTTGCTACTATTTGAGATTCTACATGGAATGTTGCTATTCCACTAGCAACATTCCATGTAGAAGCCTGCCCTTGCAGATCACCAATGTGGCCGCGCAGGCTTCTGCGAGTCTGACGTCCTGCACGTACGTGCAGGACGTCAGACTCACAGAAACAGAAGCCTGCGCAGCCTTCTACATGGAATGTTGCTAGTGGAATAGCAACATTCCATGTAGAATCTCCAGTAGTAGCAACATTCCATGTAGAATCTCCAATAGTATCTATTTAATTTTTGTTACATTTGTACCCTGCGCTTTCCCACTCATGGCAGGCTCAATGCGGCTTACAAGGGGCAATGGAGGGTTAAGTGACTTGCCTAGAGTCACAAGGAGCTGCCTGTGCCTGAAGTGGGAATCGAACTGAGTTCCTCAGTTCCCCAGGACCAAACACCACCCTAACCACTAGGCCACTCCTCCACCATTCATTGTGGATATCCTGAAAACCTGACTGGCTGGGTGCCAAGTTACCCTGTTCTCTAGACTGGAGATTTTGGGACAGTCCTGGATTACTGACCACCCCATCCTGTGTATTTCGGAACTTGCCGCACGGATTTCAATGGGCAGAACCAGGCACTACAAATCCCTAAGCTTTGGAATGCAAGTTCAAAACCATGACTAGCCAAAAACCATGACTAGCCAAGAAGTCTCCAGCCTGGAATCGGGTAACTTGGCATCTATATGGGTGTATCTCAAGGACGGGGTTAAGATCTTCTGTTGTAACCTCTTCAGCACCTCTTACTGAGTCCACTTGCCCCTGAATGTATTTAACAGGATTTCCTTCAAAGCCTATGCGTTGAGTCACAGAGAACGTATCCCTCTCCAAGAGGCAAGGGGATTTTTTTTTTGGTAGAGGAAGTTCTGGCGCAAGAGTTGTGATATGAGAGACCAGAGTTGAAGGGGGAGGGGTAGACTCGGGAGTAAATCAGGATCAGTTTTTTTTTTTTTTTTACAGAATGAGTAACGGATGCATGAACAGCCCCTTTCACTCCTTCCTCGAGGGGATCCTCTGTAATGCAGAAACAAGGTTAATGCTGGAGCTTGAATAAGGTTTGTGGTATAGCAGTAGGAAGGAAAAAATGGACAGACAGAATAGACCATGAGGCGTTTATTGACCCTTACATTTTGTTTCCATCTCATTTAACCAGTGCATTTTTTTCTAGCAAAAAAGGTGCCAGTACTCAAATGCCAGGTCACCCTTCAGGGGTGGGGTGATCACTGAGGGACTCACCCCACAATAACCAGGTCCCCTGCAACCAGTCACAGAATCTATGACAAGGCAGAATTGGTGTGTAGAACCTGAGCTCTTTCATTAAAACTTGGGGACCATGGGTCAATTTTAGCAGACAATGGAAAAGGTGCCAGTACCCCCTCAAAAAAAGCCCTGCTAAAGAGAGACAAGATTCCACACAGAATTTCAAAGAGTAGCAACATTCCATGTAGAACCCCGAAGAATAGCAAGATTCTGGAATCCTAAAGAGTGACAAGATTCTATGCAGAATCTCAGAGAGTAGCAACATTCCATGTAGAACCCCAAAGAATAGCAAGATTCTGGAATCCTAAAGAGCAGTGTGTTTTTTCTAGTGAAAAAGGTGCCGGTACTCAAATGCCAGGCCACCCTTCAGGGGTGGGGTGATCACTGAGGGACCCACCCCATAATAGCCAGGCCCCCTGCAACCAGTCACAGAATCTATGACAAGGCAGAATTGGTGTGTAGAGCCTGAGCTCTTTCATTAAAACTTGGGGACCATGGATCAATTTTAGCAGACAATGGAAAAGGTGCCGGTACTCAGTACCCTAAAAAAAAAGCCTTGCACGTAACCCTAGATTCTGGATCATCGCTGCCTCCCTCCCTCCCTCCCCCCATCTGCTGCTGTTGGCAGCCCTGAGTCCCTGTACAGTAGAGATGATGCAGGGCCTGTATGTAACATGAAAGCCTGCTCTCTGATTCCACATTAGACACAGACTCTTAAATTTCAGACAGGTTAAGCAGCCTAAGTAGCTATTTATCACTGCCAAGATCACAGATGTAGCCCCTCTTCCCCCACCAGTGTGGTTAACATACTGCTCTTCCCTCGGTAATATGTAGCTGTGCAAATGTAAACATTAAAATTATCTGTAAAATCAACATGGGGAAAATAACACTTAGGAGTCTGTTTCCTGTACCTTGAAGAAAATAAGGTAACATTGAAAAAACGTCCACCTTGTTCATTCTGATTATAGAGTTTTATACTATACATTATAGAGATTACTTTACGATTACGTGGTCAACCGTCCAACACTGCCACTCTGGAAGAGAAAAACAAATGTTTGCTTCAGCAAAGATGCATTGCCCTTCCGGAGCTGACAAAAGCTGGTTTGAATATAACCATCCATGATACAAGCTCACTGCTCATTGGCATGTTGGCTTGAGTCTTGGAATGGACGCCAAGGATGTTTCAGTTGAATTCAACACAACACACTTCTCCTTAGTTAATGTCAATGTTGTACTTATTAATCGCTGTTTCCCCTAAAACAAGGTTTCAACACGATGTACAGTTACAGTTGCCCTAAGGTTATACATAATGCAATCATAGCACAGTAGTTAGCTTAATAACAGCGTTCAAAAAAATATGTTTTTTCAACAGTTTACAAAATTTTAAATAATTCTTCTCAACTCCAATAATTAATGGAAGAGAATTCCATGAAGGTTCGGCAATAACAGCAAAGATAGTATTAAGTATCCTAAAAAGATTGTGGGGCTCTTTTACTATGCCAATTTGGAACTACCGTCTGGCTACTGCGTGGCCCGGATGGTAATTTAATTTTTTACACATGCCCACTATGTGTGCCGGAAAATATATTTTATTTTCTGGCACGTGGCGCTAACCAGGCGGCAATCGGCATTGTACACGCGCTGACAATTACTGCCCAGTTAACGTGTGGGAGCTTACTGCTAAGTCAACGGGTGGTGGTAAGGTCTCAGGCCCAAAATGGACACGTGCCAATTTTCATTTTGCCGCACGTCCATTTTTGGCCCAAAAAGAAGACCTTTTTTGCAGGTGCGCCGAAAAATGGACCTGCATGCATCCAATAAGCCATGTACTAAGCCATTTAGATTACTGCAATGGTATCTATGCAGGTTGCAAAGAACAACCAACAAAGAAACTTCAGACCACACAGAATACAGCAGCCAGATTGATATTCGGAAAACCAAAATTTGAAAGTGCCAAACCCATTCGCAAAAAACTGCATTGGCTTCCCACTAAGGAACATATTGCCTTCAAGGTCTGCACTCTTGTCCACAGGATTATTTATGGTGAAGTTCCTGGATACATGTTGGACCTCATAAAATTATCACCTAGAAATAGTACCAGCCTATCCCGAACTTATTTAAATCTGCATTATCCAGACTGCAATGGACTTAGATACAAATCAACTTATGCATCCAGCTTTTCTTACATAAGTACACAACTGTGGAACGCTTTGCCAGTGGCATACCAAGGGGGGGGGGGGGGCGGTGGGGGCGGTCCGCCCCAGGTGCACGCCGCTGGGGGGGGGGGGGGTGCCACGTGCCTGTCGGCTCTTCGTTTTCATGCTCCCTTTGCCCCGGAACAGGTTGCTTCCTGTTCCAGGGCAGAGGGAGCATGAAAACGAAGAGCCAGCAGGCACGCGGCAACCCCCACCCCCAGCGGCGTGCACCTGGGGGGGGGGGGTTCTTTCGCCGGGGAGGCGTCGCGCTGTTCCGGGGGGGCGCTGCAACCGGGGGGCGGGGCGCATCGAGGAATCCTGTGCAGAAGGAATGGATCCTCAGAAGCTTAGCTGAAATTGGGTGGTGGAGCAGTTGGGGGGAAGAGGGTAGGGGAGGGCAGACTTATACGGTCTGTAACAGAGCCGGTGATGGGAGGCGGGACTGGTGGTTGGGAGGCGGGAAATACTGCTGGGCAGACTTATATGGTCTGTGCCCTGAAAAGGACAGGTACAAATTCAAGGTAAGGTATACACATATGAGTTTGTCTTGGGCAGACTGGATGGACCATACAGGTCTTTTTCTGCCGTCATCTACTATGTTACTATGTCAGCCCCCCTAGGAACGCCACTGCGCTTTGCCCAAAACCATGAGATCTATTCATAACCACCTTAACTTCAGGAAACTACCAAAAACCATCTTGTTTAAGAAGGCCTACCCCCCTGACCCAAATTAACTTCCTACTTCCTGCGGCACAGCAAAATATGGACCGTACTAGACTTCTATCACCACCCCCTCTTAATTTCCTTGTTGCTTTATACTGATATCTCTTACATGCTTACTACTGTACTATGTATTTGTATTATTGAACCGGAGCCTGCCTCTACGGTATAGTGTAAGCCACATTGAGCCTGCAACTAAGTGGGAAAATGTGGGATATAAATGTGTTAAATAAATAAATAAAAACATGCATCTGCACCAGCGCAGGCCACTTTTCAGCGCACCTTACAAAAGGACACCTGTGTTTTACCAAAAGACAAAGGGCAGAGAATAAGCTGTTAAACCATGCAAACCAGAGCTCATAAAGCAAACCCAGAAATCTTTATTCTTTGCTAGACTGAGAAATAAAAGTTTTAGGATCTCTGGCTAAGACAATTCTGATAATAATGACTTGTAGGCCAACAGGAGATGCCTGGATGCATCAGATACCTGGCAAAATTGTTGTCGGTCTTCTGCTCATTTCTGCAGCTCTGCCACTGCCCTGGAACAGCTGACACCATTCTGCAATAGGAAGTTGTACATATTCAAAGCAGGAAGTCCCACGATTGGGTCAGCAGCAGAGCGGTAATGCGGTGAAGGCTAATTTCTTACCGGCCTGGAGGGGGGGGGGGGGGGGAGGAGGACTGATCTTGTGACACTGTGTAGCAAGACCTCGAGTTTATTTACATTCCAGTTCCTCAAACTCTTTTAGCAAGCATCCAGCTTAAGGGCTGGCACAACCAGCAGGCAGAACTAGGCAGTTGCCTAGGGCCACAGTTCCGGTGGGAAGGGCAGCAAAGAGCAGTTTACCACATTAATTTGTGCTGCTAAGGCATAGTAAGTGCAAAAACGCTAACACACATTCAGTAAAACATTCCATAGACGTGAAGTTCTGACTTCCATTAGAATATATGGGAATAACAATCTCCACAACCACTGGGGCCCTTTTACTGAGCCGCGTAAGCGTCTACGTGCGCCCAACACACGCCAAAATGGACTATCGCACGGCTACCGCGTAGCTCTTGAGGTAATTTATTTTTGCCACGCATCCGATATGCACGGCTGAAAAAATAATTTTTCTGCCGCACGCCACGTGGCCTGCAAAAAAAAAAAGCCTCTTTTTTTTGCTAAAAATGGACATGCAGCAAAATCAAAGCTGCGCCACATCTATTTTGGGTCGGAGACCTTACCTCCAGCCATAGACTTAGAAGTAAAGAATTTGGGCGGTAATGACCCTGCTGTGTCCGTTGCCAGAAAATTAAAAAATATGTTTCAGACGCACGTAGCGGACGCGTGCCAAAATTGAATTACCCGCAAGGTGCCGGCAGTCAGTAACTGGGCGGCAACTCCAATCTGGCGCACGTAGGCACCTACGCGGGTTTAGTAAAAGGGCCATGAGTCTGGCTACGCCTCTGGACAGAGCCCAAAACATTTGAGAAACACAGGAAGGTCAAGTCATATTAGCAATCAGAACAGGAAAAGTGGTAAAGTATAGGCTGACAGCAGGGGCGTAGCCAGACTTCGACGGGAGGGGGGTCCAGAGCCCGAGGTGAGGGGGCACATTTTAGCCGCTGCCGACTCCCCCCCCCCGCCGCCGCCAACTTCACCCCCCCCGCCGCAGCAACCCTCTCAACCCCCCCTTCCCGCGTCAACCCTCTCCAGCCGCGTACCTTTGTTGGCGGGGGACCCCAACCCCGCCAGCCGAAGTTGCTCTCCTCGGCCGCGCGGCGTTGGTTGCTGAATGATTGATCAAGTTTCTGTGCGTGCGTCTGACCACGCATAGAAACTTGATCAGATCATTCAGCAAGCAACGCCCTGCGGCCGAGGAGAGAACTTCAGCTGCCAGGGGGTTGGGGTCCCCCGCCAGCAAAGGTATGCGACGGCAGTGGGGGAGGGGTGGTGGCGGGCCGGGGGGGGCGAGAGGGTTGTGGCAGGGGGGGTTCAGGGCCAAATCTATGGGGGCCCAGGCCCCCGTGGCCCATAGTAGCTACGCATCTGTGGCTGTTTGAATCTACTGCTTTGCCTTGAATGCAGCCTATTCTTTGCCACCCCAACAAGCTGCCGCCCTGGTCAGCCACCTACTCCGCGTAGTGCTTAAGCCAAGCCCTGTGGGTTTGTACAGTCAGCCCAAAGAAACCAGCCTACAAAATCCAAGCTAGAACCAGCAGACTGCTAGCGAGTGCTTCCCTGCCCTGTGCTAAACACAGTCACTTCCTCCTCCGTGAGAGCTGCAAAACCCAGCTTCAAGAAGCCTTGTTTGAAAGCACTGCCGGCATCCTTTCCTTCAAATTCTATTTTCCCACATAGGCGAAATGTTCTTTGCTTCTGCAATTCAGTGCATCTTTTGTTTTTAATGAAAACATTATGTTTAATAATACACTGGTATCAGTGGAATCACACTCCCCAGGCTACGACACACTAAATACATAAGCTAGTTCTCAAACGCGGGGAGATGACCTTCAACTGACCTGCTTCACACAGTCCCACAGTCTGTACACACATCCTCAGGTGCACACCCTGCTGTGGGTTGTGCTCTGGCTACTGTGGTGTACTCAGCACACTGCTTTCAGTTTTAATTCCAGGCTTTTTAGTTTCAAGACTTTAAAAAAAACCCAACAACCCAGTCAGAGCAGACGGCAGCAAAACTAATTTCTTTCATTATAAGATCAATCAATGCAGATACTCACATCCTCCTAAATGCAAGTAAGACATAAGACATAAGCATCGCCACACTGGGACCAGGCCAAAGGTCCAACTAGCCCAGCACCCTGTCTCCGACAGCGGCCAATCCAGGTCACAATCACCTGACAAGATCCACGGAGCAAAGCATTTTGTACTGCTTGTCCCAGGAATAGTGGATTTTTCCCTACGTCCATTTAATAACATTCTATGGCCTTTTCCTTCAGGAAGCCGTCCAAACCTTTCTTAAACTCTGCTAAGCTAACCGCCTTAACCACATTCTCCAGCAACGAATTCCAGAGTCGAATTACGCGCTGAGTAAAGAAACATTTTCTCTTATTTGTTTTAAACTTACTGCACTCCAGCTTCATCGCATGCCCCCCTTGTCCTAGTATTTTTGGAAAGCGTGAACAGACGCTTCACATCTACCCGTTCAACTCCACTCATTATTTTATAGACCTCTATCATATCACCCCTCAGCCGCCTTTTCTCCAGCTGAAGAGCCATAGCTGCTTTAGCCTTTCCTCATAGGAAGTCGTCCCATCCCCTTAATCATCTTTGTCGCCCTTCTCTGCACTTTTTCTAATTCCACTATATGTTTTTTTGAGGTGCGGCGACCAGAATTGAACACAATACTCTAGGTGCAGTCGCACCATGGACCGATACAGTGGCATTATAATATCTTATGTCTATTCCACTAGGAGAGCATGGCACAATGCAGCATGGCAACCCTCTGTGTTAGGGCCGCCGAGAGACTGAGCCGCTAAGACAGTGGGTGGCGTTTAAAGTCTCAGGCCGAACAAGGACGCGCGCTGGTTTTCATTTTGCCGCACGTCCATTTTCTGGCACATCAAACAAAAAAATCCCCTTTTTCCAGGCGCGCTCAGGAAATGGACCAGCTTGCGTCGAAAACACGCGCCTACACCAGGGCAGGACACTTTTGGGCACTCCTTAGTAAAAAGGCACCTCAACGATCTGCTTGGGATCAAAAAACAAAAACAAATACCCACCCACAACATTACAACACATAAATGAGGAAATTTCCACAAAAACCTAGCTCAAAGGCACATGGCCCACGATTTAAACCAGACGCGTAGCCAGGTTTGTGACGCCAGGGGTAGCGGAAAGGCGCACGCACGGTTGTAGTGCGGTGGACTGCCTGAAAAATAGGTGCCGGGACTGTCTGAATTCGTTTGGGGGCGCAGTTACTCCCCTGGTACCCCACCTAGCTACGCCACTGATTTAAACACCAAAGGTCCTGTCGCTTTTTCTGCATATCTCTTGAAGATCAGGAATATATGTATCTTAGATCCCAAAGCAGATCATTCAAAATGTTTGAAATATAAACTTACAAGTGCATTCACTCAGCAGCTCTTCAGTACCTCTCCACTCTTACCTCTCCCTAAACTCCTTCCCGGGAATTCCGTTCATCAGGTAAATCTCTCTTATCTGTACCCTTCTCCATACACCTGGAGTAGGCTTCCTGAGTCAGTACATCACTCTCCAGCTCTGGCCGTCTTCAAATCTAGGTTAAAAGCCCACCCTTTTGAGGCTGCTTTTAACTCCTAACTCCTATTCACTTGTTCAGTACCCATGTCTGTTTTATCATTCCCACCTTAAGTAATAATTCCCTTATCCCTTATTTGTCCGTTTGTCTGTCCTGATTAACCTGTAAGCTCTGTCGAGCAGGGGCTGTCTCTTACAGGTTCAATGAACAGCACTGCATACATCTAGTAGTGCTATAGAAATGATAAGTAGTAGTAGTGTTTGGGAACCGGAATCTTGATAATCTTAGGGATTCCGGAATCTTGCAACTCTTTGGGATTCTGGAATCTTGCTACTCTTTGTCCTTATCCCTTATTTGTCCCGTTTGTCTGTCTTGATTAGATTGCAAGCTCTGTGGAGCAGGGACTGTCTCTTCATGTTCAAGTGTACAGCGCTGCGTACATCTAGTAGTGCTATAGAAATGATAAGTAGTAGTAGTGTTTGGGATTCTGGAATCTTGCTACTCTTTGGGACTCAGCACAGAATGTTGTTACTCTTTGAGATTCCAGAATCTTGCTACTTTTTGGGATTCTGCAATCTTGCTACTCTTTGTCCTTATCCCTTAGTTGTCCTGTTTGTGTGTCCTGATTAGATTGTAAGCTCTATCAAGCAGGGACTGTCTCTTCATGTTAAAGTGTACAGTGCTGCGTACGTCTAGTAGCTCTATAGAAATGCTAAGTAGTAGTAGTAAATGAAGAACCAGTTGCAATCAGGCTCCAATTCAAACATCATCCCCAGGGTTGTCCTTAGTGTCACAACGTCCACTGATGATTCTAGAAAGCCAGTCAGATATAAAGATTGCTGGTCACCCCTACAGAAGCCAGAATTTCAGGCTTCATCTTCCCAGTAATAGTTATATAATATGTTCTCACCAATGGCGGAAGAATTTCCAGTGCTATTCCCAAAACTTCCATAACATATTAACCATATCCACCAGAACAACTACTGGGGCTTAAGAAACCTTAGATTGTTCCTTCTCCACTGGTACTCCATAAATTCTGTTTATGATGTACAAATTCTTTTTTTTTTAATGTACATTTTCATAATACATCAAAAACAATTTCAAATTAGGATAAAGGACCAATACAGAAATGATTCCCAAAAAGAAACCAAAACACAGTACGAAACAATTGGCGTTATATAGTCCACAACAGAGGGTGACAAGAATCCCAACACTCCTGAGGAAAAAGGATATAATAAATGGGAAAAAAGTAAAAAATAGCAAATTGAGTGCCAATTACTACTAAAGGGTCAGCATTGCAAAGGTGGCTCATTCTCCACTGATAGCAGAACCTTTACCTTCCAAGAAATCTGGGAAGCGTTATAAAGATATATAAGTATGATTATTTTGGATACACATTCGGAGGGATACCTTAATTGAAACTTAGCACCTAAATCAATAACTCATTCACGAAGGTTCAGGAATTGCCTACATCTGGACTGAGTAGACTTGGCCACGTCAAGAAAGATCAAAACTTTCCCCCCAAGAAAGCTTAAATCTTTAGTCTCAAAGTAAAGCTGCAATAACGCTTCCTTATTTTGGTAGAAAACAAAATGTCACTAACAAGTTAGTCCTTATAACAACTTCTTCATGGGACTTCTCTAAAATGCCCCGAGAACTGAAAAACAGCCAAACACAATCCAAAAGGGTTGTGTGGAATGAATGTAAAGAAATGAGGAAAGTGGGAAATACCCTCAGGAACCGAGGCTTCTGCCAAGGTCTAATCAACAAGACACTATTATCAAGTTTCTTTCATGGGGTAAATATTCCCTACTCCACTCATTCAAAAATGCCCATATAAGAGCACAAATATTAAAGATAACTGAGTAACAAAAATTGTTCAAGCTACCTCTCGAGCACTTCTCTAAAATGCCAGTCAAGTCCAGACTATCTGATGAAACATCCATCACAGACGAATCTCTTTCAGGAGTCCATTGCATCTTAGGGACTGGTAGATAATAAACCCTATGCAGTGATGGGAGACCTTCTGAGGAGTATTTAAATACCTCCTGCAGGTATTTATAAAACATTTCTTTACTCATACTACCCCTCTCCTCAAGTCGCTTCACTGGCTCCCTATCCGTTTTCGCATCCTGTTCAAACTTCTTCTACTAACCTATAAATGTACTCACTCTGCTGCTCCCCAGTATCTCTCCACACTCGTCCTTCCCTACACCCTTTCCCGTTCACTCCGTTCCCTGGATAAATCCAACTGCCAACTCCAGACTTCGCTCCTTCTGTCTTGCTGCGCCCTATGCCTGGAATAGACTTCCTGAGCCCCTACGTCTTGCCCCATCCTTGACCATTTTTAAATCTAGATTGAAAGCCCACCTCTTAACATTGCTTTTGACTTGTATCCACTCGCCTCCACCTACCCTCCTCTCCTCTTTCCTCTACACATTAATTGATTTGTTTGCTTTATTTTTTTTATTTTTTGTCTACTAGATTGTAAGCTCTTTGAGCAGGGACTGTCTTTCTTCTCTGTTTGTGCAGCGCTGCATACACTTTGTAGCGCTATAGAAATGCTAAATAGTAGTAGTAGTAGTCATTAGTTGAGGAAAATATAACAGGCGCAAGTTCATCATTTATCATTTACTAGCAGTTGAGCCCGTAAAAACGGGCTGGTATTGGGGTTTTTCCTTACTTCCCCCTCCCTCTCTCCCTCCCCGCGAGGTCGCCACCGCTACCGTTTCCCCCCCCCCCCGGAGTCGCCGCCATTCCTCTACCCGGCCTGGGCCCTCTCTCTCTCCGCTACTAAACTTACACATCCATTCGCCGGAACGCAGCACGCACATCAGCTGAGCTGCCGTCGGCCCTTCCTTCTCTGCCTGTGTCCGGCCCTCCTGTGACGTAACGTCAGCGAGGGCGGGACACAGGCAGGGAAGGAAGGCCGACGGCAGCTCAGCTGATGTGTGTGCTGCGTTCCGGCGAATGGATGTGTAAGTTTAGTAGCGGAGAGAGGGCCCGGGCCGGGGGGGGGGGGGGGGTAACGGTAGCGGCGACCCCGGGTGGGTGGGTGGGGGGGGGGAGCGGTATCAACTTCGGCGGCGCAGTTTCCCTCTCTGTCCCGCCCTCGTCATCACGTATTGACGCGGGGGCAGGACAGAGAGGGAAGTCTCTACTGCGCATTTGCGAGTGAGTCGGTCACTCGCCGTTTATATGTTTGATTCATTGTATATACCGTTTCTTATTGCAACTGCAAAACAGAACGGTTTACATTAAAAAAATACAACTCATACATACATACAAACAAACAAACAAACAAACAAACATACAAACATACAAATAACTAAGAACTCCAATCATTAACAGAAAAGCACAGCAAGCCAAAAATGACAAAGAGGGACATAACTAGTACGATCTACAGATTAAAAATACAGTTAAACCTAACCTTCTACACCTTCTCTACTATCATAAGTTCTGTTCATTACAGTTCAAGTGCTTTGTATAATTCTCAAAGTTCTCCAAATTTCTCTAAAAGCATCTGATCTGGCAAGAAAACAGCTCAAGACTGTTTAATCTATAAATTTTCCGAAGGTTAAAATGGTGAAACCAATAGATACGTTGAAGAGATGTCTTCAAGAAGTTTTAGAAATTCCTCAAGCAAGTTTGCCACCCTTTAATCAAGTTTATTACGTACCACAAAAAGAATTGGTTCGGCAACAACAAAATGAGTCTTTGGATGTGTCAGCAATTTTGGAAACTTCTGAAACGGAACAAGCTAAACCAGCAACCTCGATAGCCACATTAGCTTTAACGCCAGATAAAGCACGGCTCTTCAGACTGTTCTTCAAAAATAGAGATAAATTATTTCTCGGATTAAAAATGAATTTGCTTCCTGACGTCTCGAAAGAGACTCCAAGAAGGAGAGAAAACAATTTTACTCCTAAACCGGCTGTTCTCCAATTAGGAGGAGTATTTGATTTAGGATTTCCTTGCAAATGCATCATTCGACTTAATTTGACAAAATATGTTTTCTCGGACCCTTCACATTTGACATCATTCATTGCCTCCAGAAGTTCAACAGGAGTTTAATATAATAATTTGCTGTCCTGCTCTAGGTATAATTACTTATAATAAGTTCTTTTTTTTTTCTTCTTGTATACCTCTTGAAATTTGGACTTCTTGGATCCAGCTTATGTGGACTTGAGTGTTAACACTTCACTGTTATATAATTATAATGTATTATAATCTTCTGCTTTTCTTTTCTTTTGGAAGTTTGTAATGCTTTTCTGACTCAAGTGTTTAACCTTGAAATTTGAATGTGATGTAAAATTAAAAATCCTATATAATAAAAACCAACCTCAACGTTCTGAAGCTGACTCCGTGGCTTCAGTGAAGGGTTTGAAGCTTCTGAAGCTCAGGCTCCATCTCTGTAAGCTCCGCCCTCGAGTACTTCCAGGTTCGTCACAAGCAGAAGTGACCAACCATATGAGGTTTCTCGGCTTCAGAATGTTGGAGGTGCATTCTATTAAATAGGATTGGTCAGTTCCTTGAAGCACAGCCAGAGCTCAGTGTCCTGCACAGTAACAGTCAGACACCAGAGAGAGAGAGAGGGGGGGGGGGGGGGGGGGGCTGACACCAGAGAGAGGGAGGGAGGGGGGGGGCCTGACACCAGAGAGGGGGGGGGAGGTATCTCTGTCACACACACACACTCTCTCTCACAGTCAATGTCTTTCTCTCTCTCACTCTCACACACTGTCTCTCACACACTCTATTCAAAGCACTTAGCCTTCCAAAGTTCCTTAGAAACCTATGGAACTTTGGAAGGCTAAGTGCTTTGAAAATATGCCTCTATGTCTCACACTGTATCACATTCACTCTCTATGTGTCACAGTCACTCACACACTCTCTTGGTCTTATACACTCAGTCTCACAGAGAGTCTGTGTCTCACACACTCTCTCTCGCACACATTGTATCTGTGTGAAACACACTCTCTCTCTCACACACTGTGAGTCACATACGCACTTGCACACACTCTCATTCTCTCACAGACACACTTGCACCCAGACTCACTCTTTCTCTTTCACACACACACTCGCACATACACTTTCTCAAACATACACACTCCGAGGAAAACCTTGCTAGTGCCCGTTTCATTTGTGTCAGAAATGGGCCTTTTTTACTAGTATAATAATTAAAAAAAAGAGACTGTTTAATCTGTTGCACTTGGCCTGAAAGTTCTTCAATCTGCCCTCCAAGCACATTCACTATTTCCTCGAGTACCTTTTCATCAATAGATGATACAGATAAGGCACATACCTTGTAAACTGAGTCTAAAGCACTCCAGATGAAGTCAAAGGTCACCTCCATCAGTTTTACAAGGGATGGAATAACCAACCTTTTCCCTGGATCATGCATAGCTCCTCCTGGTGCAGTCGGGACATTGGCCCAAGTTCCAGGTTTAATAATTCTTGGGGTAGAGGGTAAAGCCTTCCCCCCAACAGAGGCCGTAGACGGTGGTGGAGTTCCAACCGCTGTCAGCATCTCAGGCATTGCCATATCTCGGAGTGCCGAAGGAAGTGCCGGAGGAACAGCTGGGCCAGCCAGGCTGAGCGAAGCGTCGCTGTCCAATTCAGGGCTCTTCCTCACGCTCTGTTGAGTAAATACACCCGAAATGATACTCTGGTATGTGCAGGATGTCAGACTCACAGAAACAGAACGAAGCCTTGCGCCGGAAGAAGAGGACCTCGGCTGGCGGGGGTTGGGGTCCCCCGCCAGCAAAGGTAGCCTATGGCGATGGTGACTGACCCAGAAAACTCACATCCTTAAAGCAAAACTACGATTGAAGAATCCAATCACAGTTATGCTGCAAGGCAAAGGGGGTTATCAAGGTTGCTTTGGTAACAATAGAAAACCAGAAAGATCAAAACTACCATCAGCCCCTACCCTAGCAGCCTTCGTTGGACCTGGAGTCCCTGATTCAATATAGAAAGCTTTTGTGATAGGTGGCATTGCGTCACTAGAGATTTGCAATGTCTCCTTCAAATATTTCTTCACCATCTCCCTCGGAGAGAGAACAGGGGACTTTTGGCAATTCTAAAATCTCACATTCAATCTAAGATCACGGGTTTCGAAAGCTTCCCGTTTCCGACGAATGTTCGTACTGTCCTTCATCAGAGCTGTTTGAGCAGACTGCAGTTTCTCCATCTGAGACTCCATAATCCTCACCCTCTTTTCTTGTTTCCCAGCAATATCCCCACATTGCTTAATATGAGATTGAGCAGATTCAGGGATCTTCAAAACATTAACCAAACAATTCAGCAAGGAATGTTCCAAATCTCCCAAAGCCTGAAAGACTCAGTAAGTTTCTCAGGTCTCTTCTTCAACCTCATTAAAGGGGTCTTCTAAAAGGGAGCGCTAGCGTTTTTAGCTCGTGCGAAAAATCAGCTGGCGCTAAACGCTCAGACACCCATAATGGGCACTCTCGAACAGCAGCTTGCAGGGGGTGGGGTCTGTCGGATATACTGGATGGTCGGATCAGCGAAGGTTGGATAATCGAGACTCATTTTCCATAGGCCAGTGGTCCGCTCAGGTCCACTGATTTACAGTATGAGTCGCCCCTGTGGAAAAACTTCATCGGAGAAAACCGAGTTCCAAAATTAGACTGGGTTTTGGTTTTAGATACTTCACAGGGGCTGTGGTATTATTTAATGCATTTGATATGTAATATCACAGTCACTCAGCAGGTCTGGGAAGAGGAATATCTACAGGGGCTGAGCTAATCCCACCACGGTTTAACTCCTGTAATTTCTAATGCAGAGCCGAACATAGAAACAGAGAACAATGAAGGCTGATAAAGACCATCCAGTCTGCCCATCCATGCTATCTACTGTCCCTTCCGTAGAGATCCCTATCTGCTTCTCTCAAGCTTTCTTGAATTCCACCACCTCCAGTAGGAGGCCGTTCCGCACATCCATCACCCTTTTCATAATGAAGTATTTTCTCAGGCTACTCCTGGATCTGTCCCCTTTCACCTTCATCGTATGCCCCCTCATTCCAGAGTTTCCCTTCAGACGTGCCTTTTGTGCATTTATGCCACAGAGGTATTTCAGTGTCTCTATCATATCTCCCAGGGCTTCTGACTTTCAGTGCACATGAGCAGCAGGTAGAACATAAGAATAAAAGCCTTGCAATACTGGGATAGACCAAAGGTCCATCGCGCTCAGTTTCCAGCAGTGGCCAATCCAGATCACAAGTACCAAGCAAAAGAAAACAGATTTTACGCTGCTTATCCTAGGAAAAAAAGTTGTGGATGTTCCCAAGCCCATCTTAATAATGGCTTATGGACTTTTCTTTTAGGAAATTAGCCAAATGCTTTTTAAACCCTGCTAAGCTAACTGCTTTTACAGCATTCTCTGGCAACGAATTCCAGAGTTTAATTACATGTTAAGTGAAAAATCATATTCCACAATTTGTTCTAAATTTACTACTTAGTATCTTCATTGTGTGTCCCCTAGTCCTAGTATTTTTGAAAAGAGTAAACAAACAATTCACGTCTACCATTTCCACTTCACTCAATATTTTATAGACTTGTATTATATGTCCCCTCAGTCATCTCTTCTCCAAGCTGAAGATCCCTGGGCTCTTTACCTTTCCTCATAGGCTGTGTATGAGTTTGGTTAGCTGCTCGCTCCTGCTCCATAGCTGGCTAGTTGACCCATTCCAGCCCGTATATGCCCTTGAAAAGGAGACATAAAAGGGAGGTGGAGGGAGGAAAAACCTATAGCCAAGTTCTTTGGTTGGGGAAGCAGGACATGATGGACAGATGACAATGTAAAATTACTATTTTCCGGAAGGGAAGGGTGTTGCACTCTCTCTGGAAATAGCAGCTGTATATCAAACTGTTCCCTAGAAATCTAAGGACACCAGAGGTCAGGGTGCCCCAGAGTTGGAGACGTAGGACAGGCTCATATCTTAGGTTTTTATTCTTTGTCATGAGGTGTCCATTTTTCTGTTGTGCCCTACAAAACAGATTCATGCCCAACCTGGTCAATGCATTTGCAAGGGGCCTTATGACATGCCGATCAGTCCCACCGCACACCACCCAACACAGGCCACAACAGACGACAGGAGAGGAAACCCACCAGTGAGGCAACATCTGGGAATATCTGGCTCTCAGTCTCCTTGGAGAACAGGGTGCATCATGGTTTGGATTTGAGCCTCCTGAAGAATTCAAGCATAATATCGAATTTCCCCACTCCATAATGAGAAACTCAGGTGCTCACCTCCCCATCCCAAGAAGATGTATTTAATATTCATAAAAAGGATTCCCAGCTTTGCAAGTTTTTATAGTACAGTAAAGTCCTGATTATCTGACCTAAACAGGACCGACAGTTGTCAGATAAATGAAAAGTCGGATAATACGGAAAACAATGGTAACCCCTCAAACAATGCAGAACAAAGTCTGTAAAAGCAGGTGTCCCGGGCTCACAGCGGTGGTAAAAGTAGGATCCCGAGGTCGGAAAACGGAAAGAGAAGCCGTGTGATGTCACTGGGGGGGGGGGGGGGGGGGGGGGGTGGGGGGTCTGTCAGATATGCCAGTCGGATCAGCGCAGGTCAGATAATCGAGACTTTACTGTATGTCCATGAATGGCAATTTTGGTGCCCCCTCCTCCACCCATCCTTCTGATTCAATCCCCTCCTCCCCCATCTACTACTACTACTACTATTTAACATTTCTAAAGCGCTACTAGGGTTACACAGCGCTGTACAATTTAACATAAAGGACAGTCCCTGCTCAAAGAGCTTACAATCTAAAGACAGTCAGTCCGATAGGGGCAGTCAAATTGGGGCAGTCTGGATTTCCTGAGAGGTGAGAGTTAGGTGCCGAAGGCAGCATTGAAGAGGTGGGCTTTGAGCAAAGACTTGAAGATGGGCAGGGAGGGGGCTTGGCGTAAGGGCTCAGGAAGGTTGTTACAGGCATAGGGTGAGGCGAGGCAGAATGAGCGGAGCCTGGAGTTGGCGGTGGTGGAGAAGGGTACCGAGAGGAGGGATTTGTCCTGTGAACGGAGGTTACGGGTAGGGACGTAAGGGGAGATGAGGGTAGAGAGGTAAGGAGGGGCTGCAGATCGAGTGCATTTGTAGGTGAGTAGGAGAAGCTTGAACTGTATTCGGTATCTGATCGGAAGCCAGTGAAGTGACCTGAGGAGAGGGGTGATATGAGTAGATCGGTTCTGGCGGAATATAAGACGTGCAGCAGAGTTCTGGACAGATTGAAGGGGGGATAGATGGCTAAGGGGAAAAATCTGGTACAATACTTTGTGTAGCCTGAAGAAAGCCCAGTTTAATCTAGTGAATGATCTGGGCCAGTCGGGGCTGCAGGAGAGGGGGAGTCCTGGGCATCCAGGGGTGCAGGGAAGGCCAGGCATTAATAATAGGCTCATTGTGTAATAGCAGTAGATCAGGCACAAAAGAGTGAATTCCAGGTCTATGGTTTATCCTTTTCATTAAAGCTGATTAGTCCACTTTAATGTTGGATGGCCTGAAATCAGCAAATAAGTGGTTTTGAAGCATACTGAAAAGTGCTTCCTCCCCCCCCCCCCCAAAAAAAAAACCTTACAGGTGTTAACGTGACCTATTTGACTGCCCCTATCGGACCGACCGTTCACTTGTCTATTAGATTGTAAGCTCTTTGAGCAGGGACTGTCTCTCTTTGTTAAACTGTACAGCGCTGCGTAACCCTAGTAGCGCTTTAGAAATGTTAAGTAGTAGTAGTAGTAGTATTACATATAGCAGTGATTTAACCAGAGCTGAGATTGTGATGTCATAATGCCTCATTCCACCAATGCCTAAGAGCCAACCTCATCAGTGATGTCACAATGGCTTGATTGTCCTATATTTGTCTCACTCTTATCTATTAGATTGTAAGCTCTTTGAGCAGGGACTGTCTCTCTTTGTTAAACTGTACAGCGCTGTGTAACCCTAGTAGCGCTCTAGAAATGTTAAGTAGTAGTAGTACCTTAAAAAACTGAAATGGGTCGACCAATGCTCAAGGTCAACAAAGGTCAGCCCCCCCTGATTCATATCCTGCTTTAGATCTGAAGTGTGGCTGGTGTACAGGTGTATAATGCTGAGGAAACAGGGAGGGCAACCAGGAAGGAGTCTCTGGGCTTCTGGAAAGGCTCTTTGCATGGGCTACCGGATGGCACGGGCCAACCCAGTCCCTGTTGGTGCAGCAGCTGCACAGAGACCACAGTCACTCACTTCTGCAATGCAGACACAACGGGGAGCGATCGGGGAGGGGGAGGGTGTTACTCACTCGGCATAGCCCGTGTCCCAGGGTAGGCGCTTGCACCCCTGGGGGGTCTGCACGGCTCTGACCGTGTGGTCGGCAGCTTGCTGCTCCTGGTCCGGGATCAGCTGGAGGAAGGCGGGTCTGCAGACAGGGTACCTCGGGGGCAAGGGGGCCGGTTCCGGGAGGAGATCATGGGGTTCCTGCTCCGAGGAGCTGCTGCCGCCGGCCAAGCCGCTCACCACACTGGCCACGGCCGTCCTGAGTCTGCTGATCATCCTCCCTCCCCGGTGGCGCCGGCTGTGCACTGAGGAGTCCGGGAAGCTGCTGCACGACCGAGCACAGCTCCACTCCCGTCACGTGAGCTGAGACCGGACACACTCAGTAGTGCAGTGCCAAAGGAGACACCCCCCCAGCCCTCACACTTCCCTGCAGGAGGTTCCCCCCCCTCAACCTTTAAACGTTCACGCAGGAGACACCTACACCTCCCTCCCGTCACACCTATCTCCCCACCCCCCCCCCCCCCCCCCCCCCCCCCCCCCCCCGCCATTACAGTTCTCTGCAGGAGACCCTTCCAGCCATTAAACCTTCCCGCAGGAGGAAACACCTCCTCTCATCACACCTCCCTGCAAGAGAGATCCCCCCCCCCCCCCACAAGTCATCACACCCGTCCTGAAAGAGACCTGCCTCACCATCACACCTCGTCTCGATCATACTTTCTTGCAAAATACCATTCTGCTCCTCCCCCACCATACACATGAGACCTTCCCTCACATAATCCCCCCCCCCCCATCCAGTCCTTCATCAAACTTCAGAGTCTCCCTTCCTCGCATCGCAGTTTCCTGCAGGAGACAACCGAGGACCAACTTTTCAAAATGATTGTGGGTGCTAAATTCAACACAAATCCCCGGACACAGGGCCAGATGCACTAAACTTAACGAGCCAGCAACCTGGGTTTTAAACTGCTTCTAGCCAGTTTAGCGCGCAAGTAGTAAACCGGGATATGCACGAAAGGGTTCTCCGAGCCATTTTCCTGTCACGGTAACAGCTAATGAAAACGGAATGCAGATGAGCTAATTACTATTATAATGTGAATGCGAAGCGATGCACTACCGTTTCCGACCCCATGCACCGTGGAAAACCTAACGGGAGGTCTGCACCTCTCGGAGCTGCTGTGAGCGGGACCCATGCAGAGGAGGACGCCCATCGCAAAAATGGGAAGAAAAAAAACGTCCAAGTGCTCGTCAGGGACGTCCTTTCAAGCGCCTAACACTTGGACGCCCTTCACTCAAAAAAAAAAAAAGGACGTCCCTAACGAACACTTGGACATTTTTCCCCTCGGATTTTGTGATGGGCGTCCTTCTCTTGGACATGTTTTTCATACATGCCCAAAAACTGCCAGAGAGAATCGGGGATCGGGGTGCGAGGACGTCCAAATCAAAACTATTTGGATGTCCCTTTCGATTATGCCCCTCCAGGTCTCTCTCAGCCAATCACAGCGCGTTTGACGTGTAAGAAGCCGTCTTTTGCATGCGCAGAGCAGCCAGCATAACGTTTGGCTGCTCTGCGCATGCTCAGCTGGCCGACTGGCTTCCCCTCCTTAGGAAGGAAATCGCGTGCAAATGAGCTAACAGCGAGCAGCTCATTTGCATGCGATTTCCTTCATGCATGCCCGGTAAGGGAAGGGCTCTTTCCATGGAGTTAGTGCATCTGGCTCACAGGATTTTACTCCATACTGGGAGCACCCACAGTCTGGCATCTATGCCTATGCCCCTCCCCCAGCCTCTTATCTCACTTGGAAAAATTCACTGCTTATTTCTAGGATAAGCAGCATAAGAGCTTGTTTTACTCTTTGGGGATCTTGAGGTACTTGGAAACAGGATATTGAGCTTGATGGACCTTCGGTCTGACCCAGTGTGGTCTAAGGGGATCTCTGGTGGGCGGAGTTCTTGATTATGACTCTTATCACATGGGTTATGTTCTCCTGGTCCATCTCATGTCAAACCTCAGAATGAAAGGAGGAAGCTAAAATTGAAATCTGCTGCCATCTGCTGGCAAGCTGTATCACTGCACAGCCAAAGGGCATCGGTGTGGGTACTCTCAGGGGCTAATGCTCAAAAGTCGTGGCTAATAGCCACGTGTGTTTATAGCTGCAGCTCAACTTACCGAACAAGGAATAGCGATTGACGCGGAAAGGAAATTGCATTCCAATGAGATGCACAGAAAATCTGCCTGCAGTTTGGGAGGGAAAGCACCCAGCACATGTGCAAAACGGTCTTGCGGTAAGTGTGATATTCTGAGCATGGCCAGAGGAATGGGAGGCAGGTGTGTGTACTCCTAGATGTGGTGGTTCAGTCCATCCACCATCACGCTTATTTTTGAAAGAGAAGGACGCCCATCTTTCGACACAAATTGGGAGATGGGCGTCCTTCTCGCAAGGCTGGCCAAATCGGCATAATTGAAAGCCGATTTTGGCCGTCCTCAACTGCTTTCCGTCGCGGGGATGGCCAAAGTTCACGGGGGCTGGTCGGCATGGTAGCGAAGGCGGGACTGGGGCGTGCCTAACACATGGGCGTCCTCGGCCGATAATGGAAAAAAGAAGGGCGTCCCTGACGAGCACTTGGCCGACTTGGTCCAGTTTTTTCTTGCGACCAAGACTCAAAAAGGTGCCTGAACTGACCAGATGACCACCAGAGGGAATCGGGGATGACCTCCCCTTACTCCCCCAGTGGTCACTAACCCCCTCCCACCAGAAAAAACAAGTTTAAAAATACTTTTTTGCCAGCCTCAAATGCCATACTCAAGTCCATAGCAGCAGTATACAGGTCCCTGGAACAGTTGTAGTGGGTGCAGTGTACTTCAGACAGGCGGACCTGGGGGGGGGGGGTTTGGGGGGCTCAGCACCCAAGGTAAGGGAGCAATTTGTGAAGTCCACTGCAGTGCCCCCTAGGGTGCCCGGTTGGTGTCCTGGCATGTGAGGGGGACCGGTGCAGTACAAATGCTGGATCCTCCCACGACCAAAGGGCTTGGATTTGGCTGTTTTTGAGATAGATGTCTTTGGTTTCCATTATTGGCGAAAGCCATGGTCGCCCATCTCTAAGGTTGGCGATCTCAACATTTAGGTTGACCATCTCTAAGGTTGACCCAAATGTCGAGATTTGGCCGTCCCCGACCGTATTATTGAAACGAAAGATGGATGTCCATCTTGTTCCGATAATGCGGGTTTCTCCGCCCTTTCGCGGCGCCATCCTTATAGATGGGCCGCCCCCATTCGATTATGCCCCTCCATGTTACCCATCCAGTTCAGATTTCATGTGGAAGGCCAGCCTTTACCCCATTGAACTATTCCAGAACCAGGGGGGTGGAGGGCTTAACATTAGGTGGCATTGAAACATACAATGAAACATTGATCCAAAAGAATATCAAAGCACACCTGGATGGGTTGGCTACATCTTACCAACTCCAGAGGGAAGCTCTTTTTGGTGGGATACAAGTTCTAAGGAGATTGATGGGAGTACATTTGTTTCCAATATGTGGCATCACACAAGCCCTTTGTGTAATGTACTTCAGTCCCTGCACATTTTTCCAGAGTAGCTTCAACAGTGCAAGACAACCTACTTGAGGATCATTTTCACACCTGCTGCGGAACTTCATTACTCGGCGATATGTCTGTTGCCATATAGAAGAAGAAGAAGACTGCTTTTATAACCTTTTTGGCTTTATCTTTCAGTCTGCCGTAGGATATAAACCACTTTGCTGTACATGGAAGAGAAGAGATATGACAGAGATGTTTAAATACCTCAGTGGCATTAATGAGCCCTTTTCAACTGAAGGAAAACGATGAAATTAATAGGGTATAAGCTTAGGAGTAATGTAAGAAAATATTATTTCACAGAAAGGGTGGTGGAAGCGTGGAATGGCCTCCTGGTGGAGGTCGTGGAGTCGAGGACTGGGTCAGAATTTAAGAAGGCGTGGGATCAGCGCGTGGGATCGCTTAGGAAAAGGAAGAGTTAAGGGTTACAGAGGACGGGCAGACTGGATGGGCTATATGGCCTTTATCTGCCGTCATGTTTCTGTGTTTCTATGTTTCTGTCACCTTCATTGGTTGATTACTGGACTCCTGATGAAGGCCAGTATGCCAAAACATGGCCCATGCCAAGTCCGTACCTCCCAACCACTGTACATCATAAGGTGTTTTACAACAAAAGTTTTTATCATGGAGATTCTTGCCCCACTGTGTTGCTCTGCAGCTTTTTAAAAATACCTTTCCAAGACTTTGATCAGGGTGCATCTTTTGGCCGTATGGACTAGGGAAAATACCCTGTATTCCTAGAGATTCTAGCAAGCTAAGAAGCGTCATTTGCAGAGGACATGGTTGCTACAGGTGTTTGAGCTCTACAGTGGCATTGGACAAGCCATTGTTCCTTAATGCCATTCCTGTATCAGACAGGACCACGTTCAGTTCCAGCCTCACTGGGTTACCATGGCTCCAGGCCATGGAGGACAGATTAAGCCAGTCCGGGTTTATTTCCATTGAAAGCACTGGAAGAAAAACCTGGACCACCTCAATCTGTCCTCCATGACCTGGAGCCATCTGGTAACCCTAGGGAAACCTCTTATCTTCACACAAGATTATCCACGAAAGAAATACAATACGCTAGGAGCGAAGGGTCTGATTATTGGGACATTAGGAGATGAGAGAACCCTGCAGGGTTGATGCTGAATCCTGAGTGCAAAGGAAACCAGGAGAAGAAATCACATGCGTCCAGTAAGCCAACTCATGTGGCTATTCCAGTACAGAACCCAAGAAAGATTGAACAAAGAGATCTAAATTCAATTGTTGCTTTCCTTTGGATGCATGCTTCTTTTACTAAAACTGAAGCATATTGAGTGACATTTTCCAAACCATTTACTGTATTTTACTCCACATTACTGCAATTCATTCTGGGAAAGTTTTGTAACTTTTGGAGTATGGGAAGTAGACACGCTGAAGGCACCCTCTGTTGATGTAATCATAAGGATCAATGACAAACTATTGGCCACTAGAGGGAGACAAAGTCCACAGCAACCAACTAGAGCTAACCTTGAAAAAATGCACCTGAAATTGTTAGGATGCTGTTGTCACTTTGTCTTCAATTTTTGTAATTTTGGTTAAATAACCTGGTTTAGGTTAATCAGCAAATCCCGAAGCTGGGAACTGCACGAGGCTAATTATTATTACTACCGGTATTTTTGAAAACTTCTAAGGCTGTTAGTGGAAATAGCAAAGAGAAGCATGCATGCAGCTGCCTCTAGGGTACATAGCATGGTACTACTGTACTTTTCTAGCAGCTGAAATGCAAGACAGACTATTTCCACCGAGGCCACAGATCACAGCAATATTAATCCTACACTCTAGGAGAAACACAATATTCCATCACTTCATATAAAGTATAAGAAATTGAATAAGATTTACAAACATTCTTGCAAAAATTCTGCTTAAAAAGAGCTTTCCTAAATGAAAAATATATCCTAATTTGTTAAATGGTCAAAGTCAATGCATTCCAGACTTTTACTCCCTGGTACAAATATGAAGATTTTAAATAGATTTGCACCCCCCTCCGAAGGGACACCACCTTGTAGTGGTGGAAGGGCTTCTGTGTTTCAATGACTCAGAGGGCTATGCTGAAGGGTTACCCATATCAGACAGGTCTCTGAGGAGAAACCAGACAAAGAGTGTCCCAAACTGGGAGAGTGGTAAGATGGTGGCCTGGAGTTCGTACGCCCAACGGCCCAGCTGCCCTCTGAAGTTTTGTCTTCTTTATGTAAATTCCCTCTCTGCAATTGCACTTTCCTTAACTGAGAGGAAAGGAACAGCCGGCGGTCAGCCGCTGATGGCCAGCGTTTTGTCCCCTGAGTAGCAAGTGCGGGACCGCTGTGCGTCGAACTGCCCACAGATGAAAGGGTTGGTGAGTCCTTTGATTAGCACCGGCGAAGGAGCGTCGACGCTCTTGGACCTGGAAAAACAACTCCATCGCTCCCGAATTATTCAACCACCATGTCCAAAGGAGTGGAGGAGTGAGTTAGAGGCATAAGCTGAAACGGAGGACGTTTACAGCAGAACCCGAATCGGCGGAACCACTCCTAAACACCTCAAGAGAAATCACCTTAGAGTTTTTGGCTTCCTTGGAGGTTACATTGAATACCATCTGGAAGGCACTTCGGGACCTAACGGCGGAAGTAAATAACTTTGTTTCAGATATAATCTTATTGGAGAGTTACATGGACAATTTGACTGAACCATTTGAGAGTGAAAAATTGATATAACAAATGTAGTTCTAAACATGCAAGAAGTGGTTATGATCCTGAAAATGATAATGGACCAGAAACTTTGAATAATAAGGTGGATGTTATTGTGGATGATTAATGTCGAGATTATTGTTTTTCCCAGAGTTCCAGGTATGACTCCTAAAGTTTTCCTCAGAAATATTTCCTTAATTATTACTTCAAAAGGAGTGAAGCCTGTGAAAACTGGGATTGCTTTAATCAGTGGGATTTGAATTAGAGATTTAAGTATATGTATTGTTAAATAATTTCTGGTTTTTAAAAGAGAGAGAATGTAATCAGATGTATTATTTCTAACTAAAACCTGGACAATAAGTATGTTCTCAATGAAATGAATTGACTATACACCGTATTTGGTCTTGAGGAAGCCAACCAGATGATCAATGTGGAATAATGAATTAGATGAGTAATATCTGGGGATAATCAGGTTAATACCATGTTTTCTTTTTTCTGTTTACTGTTTAATTGATCTCCTTGTCTTATCTCACTCTCCCTATTTTTCTTCACTTTGTGGTCTAAGAAAGAGAAAGATTGTATATAATCCATATATCTAGTTGGGATTGTTTTCTTCTTATATTGTATTAATGTGCAGTCATCTCTGTATTACTGTTTGCAAGTGACCCTTGTAAAATGAAAAATTATAAATAAATGATTAAAAAAAATAGATTTGCACCATACATTCTTTGCAGATGGATAATCTAATTTCCAACACCCTTCTTTACGCACTGTGCAAAATGCAGATGGAAAATCCAGACAATGAACTAAACCACTGGAATTCTCGCCATAAAGAGATTTAAAAATCAAACAAGCCAATTTAAACTTTATCCCTAAAGTAATAGGTAACCAATATAAATCTTGCAACAGTGGTATAGCCCCCTCGAACCTTCCCAATCCAAAAATCAATCTTGCCACCGTATTCTGCAAAAACTGTAACCTATTAGTCAATTTACACGAAATACCTCCATATAAAGAATTACAGTAATGTAAATAAGGAGTTAACTGTGAGGAGATACTGCTTTTAATTGTCTTAATCTGAATTTTTTTTAACCAAGGCGTTTACATGTAGTTCAAATGATCATTTTGAGTCTAAAATGACCCCCAATATCTTGGAATGGTCTTCAGTTAATAATTTCTCACCCGACTCAAGGTCTAGATGTCTCTTAGGCAGCTGATCATATGCTCCAAACCACACAATCTTCGTTTTTAATTTTTTAAATTTCAAATAATTGTTCTTCACCCAACCATCCATTTTAACAATCACAGGGTCTTTTTACTAAGGTGCGCTGAAAAATGGCATGGGTTTTGGGTGCACGCCAATCCGTTTTTCAGCGCGTCTGAAGAAAAGGCCTTTTTGAAATTTTTGCAGAAAATGGACGTGTGGCAAAATCAAAATTACCGCGCATCCATTTGGGGTCTGCGACCTTACCGCCAGCCATTGACCTAGTGGCAAAGTCTCACGCGGTAACCGGGCGGTAATGACCTACACGCACCAAATGCCACTTGGCGCGCGTCCGATACGCGTGTCTGAAAATTTTTTCAGGTGCGCGTATCGGACACACGGCAACAATGAAATTACCACAAGAGCCATGCAGTAGCCATGTGGTAACTCCATTTCGGCATGCATTGGGCCCGCGTAGATGCTTACGCAGCTTAGTGTAATAGAAGTGAATTTTAAAGATTGTTTTTCAACTCTGTCGTTGACCGAAAGTAACTTTTCTTGTAAATACAAAAATAAGTTGGAATGCAGAAGATAAGACACAGCTCTAGCTAATTTGGCATGTGGAGGGGAGGATGGCATTTGTTTTCGGAAGTTCAGCTTGGCCACCTGGGCTTGGGAAAGCATGTGACCACGTTCCCACAGACCTAAGCAGAGAAGCATTCTGTAATTTTCCTTAGCTCTGGGCATGGGCTCGGAGCCTAATAAAAAGGGAGGGCTTGTCACAGCAGAGTAGGAGCTCATCTGTGAGTAACGCACGGACTGCGCAGAGGATTTGTTCCTGGTCTAAAGCTCCTGGCTCTCGCTGTGAACCGGGCCCCCCCAGCTGATGATAAGAGCCTGGATGATGGAGACCAGTGATGTTGTATGTATAGTGTAATTAATTATTGCTTCTTTTCCTGGTCTAAGAATTCTTGGCATTGCGTAGATGTAGAGACCAGTGATGTAATGATTGTTTATACAGCTAATCATTGTGTGTATCCTAATCATTGTAGAATTTAGCTCCTCTAATAAAGGTTTTCATTTACTTATTACAAATCCAAAAGAATCCACAGTAGTCTGTGTCAGCGAGACAGGCTGTAAATCCATAGCAGTTCACTTAGTAAAAGGGGCCCCACATCTTTTATCAGTTCTAAGGTGTCGTCAAATTTTCCAAATGCTGTACATAATAAGAAATGAATATGTCTGAATATGAAAAGACCAATGCTCCTACTTTTGACAAAACTCCTCCCATCTTCCTCAAATCCATGTTAAACAAAGTTGGTGAGATAGGGGAGCCTTGCGGGACCTCGCAAACTGCCTGCCACTTCGATGCAATAGTATTTCCCGTCTTAACCCTATATTGTTTGCAAAAAAAAAAAAACCAACTCAAGACTAATCCATCAATTCCCAGTTCCTCCAATCTACTCAATAACAGCCCGTGATCTAGTGCATCGAAGGCCACTGGGATATCAAACTATAACAGAATCATTTGTTTCCCTTTGCTCAAAGATAGTTTTAGTTCTGTTGTCATCTATAATAATAGGGTTTCTGTACTATAAAATGATCTAAGGCCATGTTGTGAAACATGTAAGATATCAAACTGCAGTAGAAAACCAATAATTTGTATACCCACTACAAATTCTAGTAATTTTGCAAGCCAAGAAATGCCTGCAACTGGTCTATAATTCTCTTCTTTAGAAAGGTCAGCTCCCATTGTCTTTAGAATTGGTGTTGACAAAATTTGCATCAGATCAGAAGGATAGATCCTATTACCTAAAACAGAGTTTACGAATCCCTTCAACCGGATAACTATATTCAGAGCTACATAAGAACATAAGAGTAGTCATAGAGGCATATTTTCAAAGCACTTTGGGAGGCTAAGTTCCATAGGTTTCTATGGAACTTTGGGAGGCTAAGTGCTTTGAAAATGAGCTTGATAGTGGGTCAGACCAATGGCCCATCTAGCCCAGCATCCTGTTTTCCAAACAGTGGCCAAGCCAGGTCATAAGTACCTGGCAGAAACCCAAATCGTGGTAACATTCCATGTAGAATCTCAAATAGCAGCGACATTCCATGTAGAACCCCAAAGAGTAGCAAAATTCCATATAGAATCTCAAATAGCAGCAACATTCCATGTAGAACCCCAAAGAGTAGCAACAATCCACTCATAAGAACATAAGAGTAGCCATACTGGGTCAGACCAATGGCCCATCTAGCCCAGTATCCTGTTTTCCGAACAGTGGCCAAGCCAAGTCACAAGTACCTGGCAGAAACCCAAATCGTGGCAACACCCCATACTACAAATCCCAGGGCAAGCAGTTGCTTCCCATGTCTGTCTCAATAGCAGACTATGGACTTTTCCTCCAGGAATTTGTCCAAACCTTTTTTTAAACCCAGATAAGCTAACTGCTGTTACCACATCATCTGGCAAAGAGTTCCAGAGTTTAACTATTCGTTGAGTGAAAAAATATTTCCTCCTACATCCTTTAATAGGTATGAAGGGCGGATATGTAAAAAACGTGTTTTCTTTGATAACCTCTTCAAATACACAGCTAAAGTATTTACTGATACTGTTAAAAACTGGCACCAATATAGATCTCTATATATAGGTACAACCTCCTTCTCTTCTGTCTTTTTAAGCAATGGCTGTGGACTCAGCTTATCTATCAAAAGACCCTGCTTTATGTTCTCAATTTTAGTCGCAAAAAGTTAGGCACTGCATTTGCATTAGGCTGTATATCTGGTGGACTTACCCCAAAGGTTTATGAGATTGAATGGTAAAGATGGGATTAGAACTCATATTTCCATATATATTATCTATAACTTTAGGGCTCTATGCCAGAGATTTCCCTTTCCAGGTGTGGGAGCCACTTGTCACAATTTGGGAACCAGGCCACTTTCTATATGCAGGATTTGAACTTTTATTAAAATGGGGTTTAACCCCTAAAGGAATACATTGGAGTCAGTCACAGCATACTTAAACACAGTTTAAGCTTAGCCAACTCAGTTAGCCCCACAATACTCTGATAGGGTACATGCAATCTTAATTCTACAACACAGCTTAGTCTTAGGAAACCTGATTAGCCCTGCAGTAATCTATAGTACTACCAAGTAAGCTTTTTCTCTACTCCTTTTATAGAACAGGGAGAATCACTGAGATGACTGGAAACAAATCTCCAAGTCTTATCCTCTTCTCCCAAGGACACACTTCTATAGGAGAAATCCACATGCTCCTACATTCTTCCTCCAATAATGCCTTTGTGCAACAATACTCCCCAGCACAGGGAGGATTCCTCCCTCTGGCCTAGGCTAGGCTTCTCAAGGACCTACCCCCTAAGGTTGGCCCTCTGTTTCTCAGCCTTATTAGGCTATCCATCCTTGGTTGGGAGGTTTCCAAGGGTACTTGCTTGTTTCCCCTTCCTACTTCCCTAGCACTTTTTTCCCTGAGACTTGGGAAGTTAATGCTAGGGTTTAAAATCTTCAGATTAATGCAGCAGGTTAGCTGCTGGACCAAATGGCTTTCTCCAGGTTTTCCTCAAGCCTGGCTCTGCTGACCTCATGGGACTTGTAATTTTCCCTTTCCAAAAGTCCAACCTACCATTCCCAGGTTGTTTAGCAAAGCTGGGGGATTAATACCATGGCACTGGACTCTCCTTCTCCACCATGACAAGGTCAGGGCAGTGTCTTGTAAGTATGTGTATGTCTATAACAGTGGTTCCCAAGCCTGTCCTGGGGGAACCCCAGTGAGACAGATTTTCAGGATATCCACAATGGATATTCATGAGTTAGATTTGCATGCAATGGAGCCAGTTCCCCCAGGCCAGGTTTGGGAACCACTGGTCTATAAGGTGCCACCTGTCTGCAAAATTTCCTCTATTCAGTTGCTTTTCTCTCCCCTCTCACCAGGTGTCAACATACTTCAACTTCCTACTGAGAGCCAATGCAGAAAGCTACCACGAGCCTCACTGTGTGGTGATCACCAGATCAGGAGTTGAGTGTGAATGGAAGACAAAGTTGCAAAGTATATCGAAATGGCCGCTAATGGCCATTAAGCATTTTTTTTTTGTTTTGTTGTTACATTTGTACCCCACACTTTCTCACTCATGGCAGGCTCAATGCGGCTTACATGGGGCAATGGAGGGTTAAGTGACTTGCCCAGAGTCACAAGGAGCTGCCTGTGCCTGAAGTGGGAATCCAACTCAGTTCCTCAGGACCAAAGTCCACCACCCTAACCACTAGGCCACTCCTTCACTGTTGCTACTATTTGAGATTCTACATGGAATGTTGCTATTCCACTATCAACATTCCATGTAGAAGTCGGCCCTTGCAGATCACCAATGTGGCTGCGCAGGCTTCTGCTTCTGTGAGTCTGACGTCCTGCACGTACGTGCAGGACGTCAGACTCACAGAAACAGAAGCCTGCACAGCCTTCTACATGGAATGTTGCTAGTGGAATAGCAACATTCCATGTAGAATCTCCAACAGTAGCAACATTCCATGTAGAATCTCCAATAGTATCTATTTATTTTTGTTACATTTGTACCCTGCGCTTTCCCACTCATGGCAGGCTCAATGCGGCTTACTTGGGGCAATGGAGGGTTAAGTGACTTGCCCAGGGTTAAGTGACTTGCCCAGAGTCACAAGGAGCTGCCTGTGCCTGAAGTGGGAATCCAACTCAGTTCCTCAGGACCAAAGTCCACCACCCTAACCACTAGGCCACTCCTTCACTGTTGCTACTATTTGAGATTCTACATGGAATGTTGCTATTCCACTAGCAACATTCCATGTAGAATCTCCAATAGTAGCAACATTCCATGTAGAATCTCCAATAGTATCTATTTTATTTCTGTTACATTTGTACCCTGCGCTTTCCCACTCATGGCAGGCTCAATGCGGCTTACTTGGGGCAATGGAGGGTTAAGTGACTTGCCCAGGGTTAAGTGACTTGCCCAGAGTCACAAGGAGCTGCCTGTGCCTGAAGTGGGAATCAAACTCAGTTCCTCAGGACCAAAGTCCACCACCCTAGCCACTAGGCCACTCCTCCACTCCATTCCATTCCAATGCACAAAGAAAGGAGACTGCACTGGAGTTTAGGATTGGATGGCGGTTGGTCTGAATCAGGTACTTACGCAGAGCTACCAAGTGACCCAGTTCAAGGCTGAAGATTTTTTTTAACAATCCAGATTTTGAACTTACATCCCAAAGCAGTGTGGGATTTGTTGTGCCTGATCTTATCCGTTGAAATCAGGGCTGAAGTCCCATAATGCACCAGGATGATGGGGCGGTGTCAGAAATCCAGGACTGTCCCAAAATCTCCAGTCTGGAACTGGGTAACTTGGCATCTCTGAGTTATGTATTTCAACTCCACTCACCCCCTCCGATGACAGCCACATGCAAGGTCTTCTGTCTTCATATATAGAGTTGTTCATGGTATTTTCATGTTTTTTTTTAAGAAGGAGATACTGAGGACAGGAGAGTCAGGTACCAAATGCCAGGAAAGTTCAAATGTTATGCAGTTAGCATAAATTAGCATAGATGATAAGCAAGATACTTGGATGTGAATTATTTAACACTGAAACTTGAAAAATACATATTTTATAAGGTTTTTTTTTTTTTTTTTAAATAGGCTGATGCAAGCATTCTGAGGACCCAAATGAACAATTACCCTGGATTATAGCAGTAGAAAAAAAATTCTTTGCGGTGTGAGTTTCCTTAAAATATGCTATGAAGATGCTGTTTCATGTGACCTGATACCATTTCATCCCTCCTAATGCTTCACGGTTGTTAATTGTGACAGATTTGCATTTATAGCTTAACTGTCTCCCTTTCGAAAATACTACTGGCCATGCTGTACACAGCATGCTAATTATTCTATCTGGGGAGGGGGGGGGGGGCTGGTAAAGATTTATTTGACACCCGGACTTTGTAGTCTAGAATGTTCTTTTACCTGGTGGTGGCTAAATAAAAAGTCGGAAGATCTTGAATCTGTGAAGAAAATTATAGCAAAAATGACATCTGATTTTTTTTTTTTTAGCGTTAATTTTCAACAGCTTTACCTACGTCATCGAGGGGCCCTTTTACCAAGGCGCATCGAAAATGGCCTGTGCTGGTGTAGGGACGTGTTTCGGACGCGCGCAGGTCCATTTTTCAGCGCGCCTGCAAAAAAGGCCTTTTTTTTGTGTGGCCGAAAATGGACGTGTGGCAAAATTAAAACCAGTGCTTGTCCATTTTCGGCATGAGACCTTATCGCCACCCACTGACTTAGCGGTAAGGTTTCACATATTAACCAGGCGGTAATCATCGGCTCACGTACACCGCCGATGACTGTTGGGTAAGCGCCCTGCGGTAGAAAATTCCTACCGCGTGTTTAGGATGTGTTTCAAAAATGGAATTATCGCCCGGGGCTTGCAGGTGCTGGGTGGTAGTTCCATTTTGACATGCATTGTACACGCATAGGCGCCTACGCGGCTTAGTAAAAAGGGACCCTAAAGAGCCTTTCAGGCTTATTTTCGAAAGAGAAGGGTGCCCATCTTCCGACACAAATCGGGAGATGGGCGTCCTTCTCTCAGGGTCGCCCAAATCGGCATAATCAAAAGCCGATTTTGGGAGCCCTCAACTGCTTTCCGTTGCGGGGATGACCAACGTTCATGGGGGCATGTCGGCAGCGTAGTGAAGGCGAGACTGGGGCGTGTGTAACACATAGGTGTCCTCGGCCGATAATGGAATAAAGAAGGGCGTCCCTGACGAGCACTTGGCTGACTTTATCTGGTCCATTTTTTTCTTGCGACCAAGCCTCAAAAAGGTGCCCGAACTGACCAGATGACCACCGGAGAGAATCGGGGATGACCTCCCCTTACTCCCCCAGTGGTCACCAACCCCCTCCCACCCTCAAAAAAAACTTAAATTTTTTTTTGCCAGCCTCAAATGTTATACCCAGCTCCATGACAGCAGTATGCAGGTCCCTGGAGCAGTTTTAGTGGGTGCAGTGCACTTCAGGCAGGCGGACCCAGGCCCATCCCCCCACCTGTTACACTTGTGGTGGTAAATGTGAGCCCTTCAAACCCTCCACAAACCCACTGTACCCACATGTAGGTGCCCCCCTTCACCCCTAAGGGCTATGGTAGTGGTGTACAGTTGTGGGGAGTGGGTGTTTGGGGGGCTCAGCACCCAAGGTAAGGGAGCTATGCACCTGGGACCAATTTTTGAAGTCCACTGCAGTGCCCCCTAGGGTGCCCGGTTGGTGTCCTGGCATATGAGGGGGACCAGTGCACTATGAATGCTGGCTCCTCCCACGACCAAATGGCTTGGATTTGGTTGTTTCTGAAATGGGCATCCTCGGTTTCCATTATTGCCAAAAATCGGGGATGACCATCTCTAGGGATGACCATCTCTAAGGTCGACCTAAATGTGGAGATTTGGGCGTCCCCGACCGTATTATCAAAACGAAAGATGGCCGCCCATCTTGTTTCGATAATACAGGTTTCCCCGCCCCTTCGCGGGGACGTCCTGCGAGGATGGCACCAGGAAAACTTGGGCGCCCCATTCGATTATGCCCCTCCACGATTCCCAAACCTGTCCAGGGAAAACCCCAGCCAGTCAGGTTTTCAGGATATTCATAAGATTGATTTGCATACACTGTCTCCTTGTATGCAAATCTCTCTCACGCTTATACATTACGGATATCAGATTCTTTACGGTTGTACATTGGAACTATTGATTATAACATTTTCTAAATCATTGTTTGGCTGCTCATCTAGATTACGTAGTCAGTTAACACCGCGTCCTGCATTTTTAAAGATTTAATAAAATTGTTAGCACTATATTTTCAACTATGTATTTTCATTTAAAGGACTGTGGAATTCTTTTCCATCATTAATTAGAACCGAAAGGCAATATTTGACTTTTTGATAAAAAGTGAAAACTTCTGTTTCTTCATAACATTATTGATGAGTATTGATTGTGTAATCTTTAGCTTGTATTGGACACTGCGTTGAACCCTGAAAGGGGAGTTGAGCAGTTTATAAAAAGTGTTTTGATATCGGTATTGATATTGAAAACCTGACTGGCTGGGGTTCCCCCAGGACGGGTTTGGGAACCCCCTCATCTCACCATCAAACCTTATTCCTGTTTTTATTCTAATGTTTTTTTTTTAAGGCAGGAAGTTATCGGTGGCTTCAATTTTTCCTCCAGGAGGCTCATTTGTTTGATCATGGGTGGGGGAGGGGAAGATGTGGTTCCGTCTTAAGTGCAGAGATGCAATGTGGTAAAAGCGGACTGGATCTGACCGTCAGGTGGGAAGTACACAGCCCTCCATGGACCCTGCTGTCTATCCTGCTGAATTTGGGATTAAATGGAGAAAGAGGTGATTTTGTTTCAATGATTTTTATTGACAACAATTGTAAATAAACTTTACATACAAAATCTTATGCCACAACTCAGTGTCGTCACAACAATTTGGTATTTCCCCCCAGCTCCCCCCTCCCTCTAGTTCCCCCTCCCCTTCCCCTACCAACCCACCCAGTACAGCTGGTTAAAGTTACTAGGAAGCAGGAATTAAGTTTTGAGAATTTGTCTCTTCGCTGTCGGCTGCAGTGTGTTCCAAAATCTGCTCCAAGTCTGCCCCAGACCCCTCCCTGCCACAGAGTCTAACTCTTTAATCCCACTTCGTTCCATCTTCAACAAATCTATCATAAGTGTTCTCCACCGTGTCACAAGCGGGCCCTGCTGCTCTCTCCAACAAAGTAGAATCACCTTCTTCCCGATCAGAATTGACCTCTGTAGAAACCGTCGGTATCCGGGCAGCTCTGGTTTAGCATAGCTATACACGCCAAATAGCATCTGTGGCTGTAAGGTCAACCTCCGTTTCCAGTATGTCCAGACCGCTTCAAGTACTTGTGACCAAAAGTCAGATGATTTTGAATTTGCCACGCGTCATGCTTCTTTGTCTGACGCGGCTTCAGGGAACTGCGTTTAAACCAAGAATGATGGCAGTGACCTTCCCCACTTCATTTTGCATCGCTGGGTATTTTTTTTAGAGGAGCTGCTGGTTGGTCGATTGCTTCCTTCTTTTTGTTTTCAAATGTCTTACTTTCTTGTAAGGCTGACAGCTTCAGAGTGAACTTTTGACGGAGAGCGATATACCCTGACACTGTCACACAGATGAGCCAGTGCCATCGGGGCTGTCATGCCTAATGGGCTGAGGCATTTCCTGCTATTGTCCATTGCTTGTCCTGTATTTAATGATTACACTGGGAAAGTCTCATATCAGCAGGCCTCAGCTCACCTCATCTGCAGATAGAGTTAAAGAGGGCATGCACAATTAATCACTTGAGCTCTGGCACAGAAGCTGGAGACGTGATATAAATACCCTGCTCTGGACCTGGCACGGAAAGATAACTTGCACCCTTTTAAGCAGAAAAACATAAATACATTCATCACAGTGCCACTCCATTCTGCAGTCAAAACGTGTGCGGGCATTGAAGTTCATCCTGCCAGGGGAAGGCCATCATTGTTTGTTCACTGCACCGAAGCTACATCTGTTCTGCCCTCAGAGTTAGAATGGGTCAAGGGACAGAACCGCATTACCTTTCAATGAAATTACCATAAGATTGGGTTCCTGTTTCCACAACGTGATGTTTGTAGGCAGGGTCGGCGTTAGGGTGGGCAAACAGGGCAATTGCCCTGGGCCCCCATGTCACTGGGGGCCCTAAACCTGCCTAAAGTTGAAAGAGGGACAATCTGCATGCAAGCTTTGGGGTCCCCTCCCTAGCATCTGCCCTGGGCCCCATCGTATCTAGCAATGGCCCTGTTTCTAGGTCTTGCCTGACACCCAAAATGCAACGAGGCAACTTATCACACTTTGCTCTTCTGCGGTCAACTATGTGGTATGTGTTTACATGATTTTATGCAGGGCTTTTTTGAGGGGGTACTTGGGGGTACTGAGTACCGTCACCTTTGCTAAAATTGACTCATGGACCCCAAGTTTTAATGAAAGAGCTCAGGCTCTCTACACACCAATTCTGCCTTGTCATAGATTCTGTGACTGGTTGCAGGGGGCCTGGCTATTGTGGGGTGGGCCCCTCACTGATCACCCCACCCCTGAAGGGTGGCCAGGCATTTGAGTACTGGCACCTTTTTCGCTAGAAAAAACACACTGCTCTTTAGGATTAAAGAATCTTGCTATTCTTCAGGGTTCTACCTGGAATGTTGCTACTCTTTGAGATCCTGCATAGAATCTTGTCACTCTTTAGGATTCCAGAATCTTGCTATTCTTCGGGGTTCTACATGGAATGTTGCTACTATCTGAGATTCTGCATGGAATCTTGTCACTCGTTAGGATTCCAGAATCTTGCTATTCTTCTGGGTTCTACCTGGAATGTTGCTACTCTTTGAAATTCTGCATGGAATCTTGTCACTCTTTAGCAGGGCTTTTTTGAGGGGGTACTTGGGGGTACTGAGTACCATCACCTTTCCCATTGTCTGCTAAAATTGACCCATGGACCCTAAGTTTTAATGAGAGAGCTCAGGCTCAACACACCAATTCTGCCTTGTCATAGATTCTGTCACTGGTTGCAGGGGGCCTGGCTATTGTGGGGTGGGTCCCTCAGTGATCACCCCATCATCCCTGAAGGGTGGTCTGGCATTTGAGTACCGGCACCTTTTTTGCTAGAAAAAAAATGCACTGATGTATGTACTTTTGTAAGCTGCCTTGGATAAAAGTGGATTAAAAATAATAAATTCAATCCAATTCAAGCTAAATATAAAGCGATTCACGCAGTGTGCTGGGGATTTGCAGGAGGTGGCCAGACACTTAAAAAAAAAAAAAATTACAGAGCAGATACTTAGCAGATTTTTCCCAACTTGTTCCCTTGTCCAGTAGCGCTATAGAAGTGATAAGTAGTAGTAGTAGTATTTTTTTGTAGAAACTTGATCGATTAAGTGACCCCTGAAGGTGGTTTACATAGATAATAAGAATAGCAAAAATAAAAATGGGTAACAAAACAGTTAATAATTTAAAATACAAGCCTAATAGTCAGAGTGGACTAGACAGAGCAGTCCAGGACCTGAACACTGTCTTCTGGAAAAGGTTTTGTGGAAAGGCTGAATAGTATTAAAGAGAACATTCGTATCACAGTAAAAGCAGGACCTGTCCCACCTTGCCATGCCGAGGGCACTTTTTATCTGGTAATTTGGCTGCGAATTGCTTTTCTCATTCTAGTGCTGGGTTAGCAGGAGGCGGTGAAGACTGTGCAGTAACACAGGTAGGGCTGCTGGCACTTGTGCGGATCAACTCAATACACCCAACAGTTACAATAAACCAGCCAAACCAGGGGCGTAGCCAGACAACAGATTCCGGGTGAGCCTAGGCACCAAGTGTTGTCCCCTTCACCCACCACCAAAAAAAAAATCTCAGCTGGCGGGAAAACGCTTCTTTCCACCTTAGCTGTCTGCAGCAGGCATGCGCTGAAAACTGAGCATGTGCAGGGGCTGGTATCCTGGAGAATATTGTTTTCATTAACATCAGGGGGAAGTCTTCAGCTGGTGGAGCTTGGGATCCCCACCTGCTACTGCTAATACGTGTGCTGCTGTTGGGTGGGCCTGAGCCCTAATTAGGTGGGCCCCGGCCCACCCAGGCCCACCTGTGGCTACGCCACTGAGCCAAACTCAGGATTGCAGGAATGATAGGCCGCAACTATGGGGCAGGTAGGAGCAATGAGAGGGTGGAATGAGTCACTGGCTTGTGGCTGCCACCATGTTACATGCGGCTCGTGATCCGCCATTTCGGTTGGGAAGGAACACAGCACCTGTATATCGTATTTTCTAAAGGACATGAGTTATCCCTCTTCTCCCCTTCTAGGGCATTCTCACAAACGGTGGAACCAGGGCTGTGGAGTTGATACCCACTGTTTGGTAAAGGAGCCCATTAATATTTTAAGTTGAGTTGCAGTGAACGGCGCTGAGGGAGGTGGGCAAGCAGTGACGTAGCTAGGAGGGGCGCTAGGGGAGCAAGCACTCCCCCAAATAGACTATTTTTTAGGCCGGTCCGTCGTATTTACGCTATGCGCGTATGTGCCTATGTAGCACGTTCACGCGCATCTCCGCACCTCCCCCCCCCCGGCGTCACAACCTCGCTACTCTTCTGTAGGCAAGCTGCAGAGAGGACGCTGTGCCCACCCCTTTTGCCCATAGGCCCAACAAAATTTGAGATCTGGCTTAGCCGAGAATGGATCCTCAGGAGCTTAGCCGAGATTGGGTGGCAGAGCCGGTGGTGGGAGGCGGGCTGGTGGTTGGGAGGCGGGGATAGTGCTGGGCAGACTTATACGGTCTGTGCCAGAGCCGGTGGTGGGAGGCGGGGATAGTGCTGGGCAGACTTATACAGTTTGTGCCAGAGCCAGTGGTGGGAGGTGGGGCTGGTGGTTGGGAGGCGGGGATAGTGCTGGGCAGACTTATACGGTCTGTGCCCTGATGAGGACAGGTCCAAATCAAGGTAAGGTATACACAAAAAGTAGCACATATGAGTTTATCTTGTTGGGCAGACTGGATGGACCGTGCAGGTCTTTTTCTGCCGTCATCTACTATGTTACTATGTATATACCCACTGCTGCTTCTTCTCCACCTGCAGCATCTGGCCATAGTGAGGCTTTGCACATGATCACTTTCCCAAGCAGAGAGTGGGGGAAAATCAGCCTGGTGTAATTTAGTGTAATATAAGTGGGGAGTAGATAAAGAAAATCTTTCAATATCTCCATCTTCTGAGAAAATAAAAAAAGAACTACAAAATTAGAACAGAAAAAAAGGAGGATCCTAATGAAGTTAAACCCCAGTTAAATTATATGTAATTTTCTGCTAATGCAGTTGCTTTAAGATCAGAAGATAATTCTTTTACAATAATTCCTTAGTACAGGGTACACTCGTGCCAGAGTTTGCCTCCCACAGTGCAGACTGCCTACAATTAATTTAACAAGCACTTAGTTCCTGCTTAAGGGCTCCTGGTTTGGTAAATTGCTATGTTAAAATGCTTGGGCTGCAAATCTTGTTTACTGCCAGTAATAAACCCCCCTTCCCCTGTCCCTCTCTCCCCTCAGCTCCTGAACAACAGGAAATGCGGCTTGACGTTGCTGGAACTTTTTGTTTTCTAATGCTTTATTTTCAAGGTGTCATTTTTCTGTGTCTACAAAATATTAGGTGGTTATTGCATCCATGCAAATTGCTAATCTGATTGTCAGCAGCAGGGCTAAGCTTCAAATGGCTTTAGTGAGGTTTAGTGTGGCAGGAGGCCAAAATAATTACTGAGTGGTTCAGCTATAGTCAGGCTGCCTGCCAGTGGGTATGAATTCACTGTGATCTGTTCCAAGGGGGAACTCATGCTGGTTGGTGCAGCCATGACTTCCCCCCGGGGCTTCCAGACTTGCTTGTAGCACTATTGACCTCTGACCTTCAGTTTTAAAGGCAGCTTTTAACTAGTAGTACGTTGCTGAGGGGTCCTTTAACTAAACATAAGAACAGCCATACTGGGTGAGACCACAATGGTCCATCTAGCCTAATATCCTGTTTCCAACAGTGGTCAATCCAGGTCACAAGTACCTGACAGAAACCCAAAGAGTAGCAACATTCCGGAACCCCAAAGAGCATCAAGATTCCAGAATCCCAAAGAGTAGCAACATTCCGGAACCCCAAAGAGCAGCAACATGCCGGAATCTCAAAGAGTAGTAACAGCTAGGGGAAAGATTCCATGATACCAATTCCCGGGGCAAGCAGTGGCTTCCCCTTTTCCTCCAGGAACTTGTCCAAACCTTTTTAAAACCCAGGTATGTTAACTGTGTATCTTCAGAGAGAAGCTGGGGTTTGATCGCATGTTCAGCAGCTACTGGGGGTGTGCCTTGATAAAGTCATTAGGACAAAATATGTTGGCGGACACATTCTCCTGTGCTTGAAAGCGACATTACACGCCGGGGCACTGAACTGACTTCAAGTACACCTAACTGTGACCCTTCTAGACCCCTGAGGCAGGCGTTGTTTAGCGCCGAAACACGGCCCGTGTCGGGTCCGGTCATCAATAAAGAACTTTATTTGTCCCAGTCTTGAAGACCCAGTGTTGCTTTTTTTGTTTGTATACTTTCTGTGTCTATTTGTGTTTTACTTCCATGGCCAGTAACCAGGTCTTGCGATCCACTATAATAAACAAATCTTGTACCTTGCTTATTCATATGACTCATACCCCATGAACCACAATCCCTGTATCTTGGGTGTCCACCAGCTGCGACAACCCTAGCCACCCCCCACTCCACTTTTCCCATTGGTACAAACAAACACAGGCCAAAACCAAACAATACAAAGGGAGGATGGGTTGGTAAACCACCTCCGAGGAGCAGGAAAGCCCTGATCCTCGGAGGGGGTTGCTTAAATATCCTTACCCCAAAGCAAGGTTGCTTAGCCAATGGGGTTGAAGGGGGCCAGCAGGAAAAAGGCACTTAGATTTAAACAGGCCAATCCACTGACACCCCCTGCCGAGACCCGACTTTCTTCTGGATCCCTTGCAGGAAGCCTGTGCCCCTGGCCAAAGTAAGGAGCCCTTCAAGACAGGCTCTCGGACTTGTCTCTCCAGTACAATATGATTATCTAAATGTATTCCCTACAGAAGATACTTGTAAGGTGATGTTTTCCATAGGAACCAACCTTAACAGAACACCAATCATAGGGGGAAAGGGTGTCTAACTCACAATAATTCTGTTTTATTAAGAATTAAAGCTCAATAATTTTCTCCCATCCACCTCTGCATAACAGTCAGCATACTTTGCACCATCTCAGCTGGGTGAGACTGTGGCTCCATTGGCAATAAAATCTGAATGCCATCTGCGTAGATCAACAATTGAAGGTGCAGGATTACAACAGATAAGTCGACAGCAACAAATATATGTTAAACAACAGGGAAGGATAAGGCAGATCCCTGTGGGACGTCATGCTTCAAAGGTTTCCAAGAAGATTCATCACCGCTAGCAACAACCTTAAATGTCCTGTTGTGAAGAAAAGACTGAAATCAATGAAGGACGGTGTCCTGCTACCCATAGTTCTATCAACCGAGCAAGGAAAAAACATGATCAGCCAAATCGTGCAGCTGGAACATCTGGCATTAGTAGAATGTATACCTTTTACTATTACTAATGGAGCTTGTTTCCTTTTCTGAATGTTACTGTAGGTCTGTAGACCACTTCGTTCTGCTCTGACAGCAAGACTGGCTTAGTGTGAGACTGTCGGTGGAATGCTTTTGTGTTTCACTTTATATTCTTTTTTTTTTTTTAATTTATTATTTATTCATTTATAATTTTACACAAGCATAAATCTTGTTACATGTAACTCAGGATACAAAAGAAATCAAATATGTTATATTCAAAATATATACTCTTCATAGATATGCTCTCTAGTTCATAAAATCATTCACGGAAATGCCCCAGCCTACGTGACAGATCTTGTAGACCTGCCGCCGCCCAGAAACTCTAAAAGGTCATCTCGAACATTCCTTAATCCGCACTTCCCCAGTTGTAAAGGCCTAAAATACAAACTAACGCGTGCGTCAAATTTCTCCTACCTGAGTACACAGTTGTGGAACACACTACCGCGCAGCTTAAAAGCTACTTACGAACAAGCTAACTTTCGGAAATCCCTGAAGACTCACCTATTCAACAAGGCATACCAACAAGATCAACAACTAGAAATGTAACACAAAGCAACCTTGCCTATCATCAACAATGCCCCTGCTCACTCGAATCTCGATCTAGACCTATTAACAATATGTTTTTCTACTTATTCTCATTTGCTTAATCTTCGATGATACTACTTTCCATTTAACACTAGCAGTTATTTCCTATTTTACTATCTACTAACATCGTAAGCCACATTGAGCCTGCAAAGAGGTGGGAAAATGTGGGATACAAATGCAATAAATAAATAAAATAAATAAAATCATAAGTAACAAAAACATATTCTTTTGTCCCTTCCTTAGACCACAATAGGAGGGGGGAGTGGAAACGAAATGATCAGGGAAATCAGTAAAAAAGAAAAAGAAAAAAGAAAGGCTATTTACCCTTCCACCGATAAATTTATGATGCCTTCTGATATTATGTTTAAATCGTTTTTATTGACATAAAAATCAGTAACATAAGTGTAACACTTCTCCATTAACAGAAGTCATGTACAATAGACAACATCCAGCCTTTTTATGTCATCAATGAGTTTTCTCTTTCATCTCCATTCCCCTCAGCCCCCCCCCACCCCGGATCCTCTCATTTGCATGAAATCGTTCATAGATATATTTCGAACATCTAGATTTCTACATTTATCTAAATACAAGTTTGACACACACAATATCCCATAGCCGGAACATATTATCCATCCTTCCCTATCCCTCCCCCCCCCCATAACCTGCCGCCTCGTTACCCTGTTTTTAGAAATTCAACAAAAGGCTTCTCTGAGTCTGATGTCCTGCACATACAACGTGCAGGACGTCAGCATGCAACTGTTGAAGGAAGAAGACTTTTCTGAGTCTGACTGCAGCAGAACGGTCGGAGAGGACATCGACTGGCGGGGATTGGGGTCCCCCGCCAGCAAAACCGAAGGTAGGCGGCGGCGGCGGTGGGGGAGGGTTCACGGCGGGAGTGGGGTCAGCAGAGATGGTGGGGCGGCAATGGCGGCGGCGGCGGCACCGGGGGGGGGGGCTAAAATGTGCCCCCTCCCCTCAAGCTCTGGACCCCCCTCCCACGGAAGTCTGGCTACGCCCCTGCTTTTACTAAGGTGTGCTAATGGAATTTGAACCTTGGTTTCCCTAATTCTGAGCCCACTGATCTAACCCTTAGGCTACTTGTCCACTCTGATCATGCCAGTTCATATTCAAACCACACAGGAAACAGTGAAAATGACTCAAATAAATGTCTTGACAATGCTAAGTGTCTAAAAGTTCAATGTACAACTTTATAGACTCGACACGGCTGTGTTTCGGCCAACTGGCCTGCCTCAGGAGTCTCTGCAATCTGAATTTAAAGCACATAAAAAACTCACAATGTAAAAGGTAAAACTAATTTGCAGCAATAAAATAAAAAAAAAACATTCATATTGTTAGCTGAAAAAATGCAAAAAATGACACAATGAAAAAAAATAAAACTAATGTACAACAATAAAATTAAAAGTAAGATATACATTTATATTGTAAACTGAAGAGACGGTAAAAATTTTTTATGGAGAGAGTAGTGGATGCTTGGAATGCCCTCCCGCGGGAGGTGGTGGAAATGAAAACGGTAACGGAATTCAAACATGCGTGGGATAAGCATAAAGGAATCCTGTTCAGAAGGAATGGATCCTAAGGAGCTTAGCTGAGATTGGGTGCCAGAGCCGGTGGCGGGAGGCGGGGATAGTGCTGGGCAGACTTATACAGTCTGTGCCAGAACCGGTGGTGGGAGGCGGGGCTGGTGGTTGGGAGGCGGGGATAGTGCTGGCCTGGGCAGACTTATACGGTCTGTGCCAGAGCCGGTGGTGGGAGGCGGGACTGGTGGTTGGGAGGTGGGGATGGTGCTGGGCAGATTTATACAGTCTGTGCCAGAACCGGTGGTGGGAGGCGGGGCTGGTGGTTGGGAGGCGGGGATAGTGCTGGGCAGACTTATACGGTCTGTGCCAGAACCAGTGGTGGGAGGCGGGGCTGGTGGTTGGGAGGCAGGGATAGTGCTGGGCAGACTTAAACGGTCTGTGCCCTGAAGAGGACAGGTACAAATCAAGGTAAGGTAGACACAAAAAGTAGCACATATGAGTTTATCTTGTTGGGCAGACTGGATAGACTTTTTCTGCCGTCATCTACTATGCTACTATGTTACTATGTAAAAAGAACCAATGATGAAAACAGTGAGCTGTGGTTGTCTCTCTTGGGCAGAATAAAAGACTCTAAATTTCTACATTTTTAAATAATTAAGCATAAAAGAATAATTTATATATTTGATTCTAACAGATAATGGTCAATATATCTCAAACCTTCATATTCAGAAACACGCATGGGGTCAATGCACACTGCTAAATGTACAAGTGTTATCTGGTTTTAACGAAGTGCCTGCTAATGGATACATTTTGGCAAGTGCGTTTTTTCTAGCAAAAAAGGTGCTGGTACTCAAATGCTAAGCCACCCTTCAGGGATGGGGGTAATCACTGAGGGACCCACCCCACAATAGCCAGGCCCCCTGCAACCAGTCACAGAATCTATGACAAGGCAGAATCGGTGTGTAGAGCCTGAGCTCTTTCATTAAGACTTGGGGATCATGGGTCAATTTTAGCAGACAATGGAAAAAGTGCAGGTACTCAGTACCCCCAAGTACCTCCTCAAAAAAAGCCCTGCATTTTGGACAAACAACTTGATGAATGTCCAAAATGTATAACTTAAAGACATTTAACCACTCTCCGGCTGAAAGTATCTGTTTAGTGATCAGACTAGGGTTACCATATGTCCGGATTTACACGGACATGTCCTCTTTTTGAAGGCATGTCCGGGCAACCGAGCGGGCTTTGCCAATCTGCCCTTTAGGACGGCCCGCCTAGCTGCCTGCCCGTTTGTCCAGAAATCCGGACAAACGGGCAGATTGCTAGCCTCCCCTCCCCTTACTTACTAGTGCTCTGGTGGTCTAGTGACCTCTTCCGCCTTTGGGGCAGGAAAGAGCCCCCTCTTTCCTGCCCGGAGCGCTGCCCTGCATGCATCCTTCCTCTTGCTGATCCTCGGCGCCAATTCAAAATGGCCACCGAGAGTTGAAGTGACCTCTCTCTTTCCTGCCCCGAAGAGGTCACTAGACCACCAGGGCAGTAGTAAGGTAAGGGGAGGGGGGTGACGGGGAAGGGGGGCGACGGGGTATGTGACAGGGGGGAGGGGAAATGTGATAGGGGGCGGAGCGAGGGTGTGAAAGGGGGCGGGGCGGTGTATGTGGTGGGGGCGGGGCACGTGTCTTCCTTTTTGGGGGACAAAATATGGTAACCCTAGGTCAGACTGAGAAGTGGTTAGAAATATTTACGTGAAGGAAGGAATGTTGTGAGAAGTATTTGAAGAAGCCCAACTAAGAAGGTTTTGGAGGTGCTCAAGCCCTGGATAATCTGAGTTTCTCATGGGGCCTTGAGCACCTGTAGAGCTAAGAGAACATCCAGTCTGTGTATTTTCTATTTTACACAACATCCTCTTTTTACAGCACTGCTGAAGGCTCTGAAAGAGCAGCTGGATCCTTCTAACAGTTTGTTTTACCATTAGCGGGCCATGAATTCCACTAACAATTAAATGAAATATTCAACAGATCAAAGTGGCTGAGTGTGCCCTTATAATTTATAAGCAAGAAATAAAATGTCGATGTCATACTCTGGTCATGGAGCAGAGGAGAACGGGGACAAGGGAACAGGGAGGGAGGGACGTGATGTCCTTGGTACTCAGAACAGCTGGAAGATGCAGATACTCAAACGATGAGTGACTCTGCCAGCCAGGTTCTCTGAGCTCTTGGCTTAGCATCTCTTTGCCATTCTGGCTTTGTGATGATCCCGGCTAGGTTTTCCAGGATGCGGGTCATCTGAGAGTGAACCTTAAAGTTTTTATTTTCCTCTGTTGGTTGCCTGCTGAATGCAGTTACAGAGGGTGTCAGTGTGTGTGGTGGTGAGGGCTTAAATATCATATGCTTCGATTGAAGGATTTCTGGACTTGGGGGGGAGGGGGAGGAGAAGCCAAATTCAGGATCTGATTAAGCTAGAAAAATGAAGGCGATGAAGGAAACTCCTGGATGCCCTGACCTCGAGTTGCCAAGTTACCCAGTCCCAGGCTGGAGATTTTGGGACAGCCCTGCCTGGATTCCTGACCACCCTTTCCTGGTGCATTTTGGGACTTGCAGCACTGATTTCAATGGGTGCAATCAGAAACTACAAATCCCACACTACTTTGGGATGTAAGTTCAAAAGCAGGACTGGCCAAAAAGTCTCCAGCCTGGAAAGTGATGCATGTGGTAAAGAGGAACTCGAATTATAGTTACGTCACACAAGGTTCCACGTTAGGAGTCGCAGACCAAGAAAGGGATCTAGGTGTCGTTGTTGATGATACGCTGAAACCTTCTGCTCAGTATGCTGCTGCGGCTAAGAAAGCAAATATAATGTTAGGTATTATTAGGAAAGGAATGGAGAACAAAAATGAGGATGTTATAATGCCTTTGTATCGCTCCATGGTGTGATCACACCTCGAATATTGTGTTCAATTCTGGTCGCCGCATCTCAAAAAAGATATAGTGGAATTAGAAAAGGTGAAGAGAAGGGCGACGAAAATGATAAAGGGGATGGGACAACTTCCCTATGAGGAAAGGCTAAAGCGGCTGGGGCTCTTCAGCTTGGAGAAAAGGCGGCTGAGGGGAGATATGATAGAGGTCTACAAAATAATGAGTGGAGTTGAACGGGTAGATGTGAAGCGTCTGTTTACGCTTTCCAAAAATACTAGGACTAGGGGGCATGCGATGAAGCTACAATGTAGTAAATTTAAAACGAATCGGAGAAACTTTTTCTTCACTCAACGTGTAATTAAACTCTGGAATTCGTTGCCAGAGAATGTGGTAAAGGCGGTTAGCTTAGCGGAGTTTAAAAAAAGGTTTGGACGGCTTCCTAAAGGAAAAGTCCATAGACCATTATTACATGGACTTGGAGAAAATCCACTATTTCTGGGATAAGCAGTATAAAATGTTTTTGTACTTTTTGGGATCTTGCCAGGTATTTGTGACCTGAATTGGCCACTGTTGGAAACAGGATGCTGGTTAGGGTGCTGGTTAGGGTGGTGGACTTTGGTCCTGGGGAACTGAGGATTCCCACTTCAGGCACAGGCAGCTCCTTGTGACTCTGGGCAAGTCACTTAACCCTTCATTGCCCCATGTAAGCCGCATTGAGCCTGCCATGAGTGGGAAAGCGCAGGGTACAAATGTAACAAAAATAAAATAGATACTATTGGAGATTCTACATGGAATGTTGCTACTATTGGAGATTCTACATGGAATGTTGCTATTCCACTAGCAACATTCCATGTAGAAGGCTGCGCAGGCTTCTGTTTCTGTGAGTCTGACGTCCTGCATGTACGTGCAGGACGTCAGACTCACAGAAGCAGAAGCCTGCGCGGCCACATTGGTGATCTGCAAGGACCGACTTCTACATGGAATGTTGCTAGAGGAATAGCAACATTCCATGTAGAATCTCAAATAGGGAAAGAGAAATGGGACTTGATATACCACCTTTCTGTGGTTTTTGCAACTACATTCAAAGCGGTTTACATACATTCAGGTACTTATTTTTGTACCAGGGGCAATGGAGAGTTAAGTGACTCGCCCAGAGTCACAAGGAGCTGCAGTGGGAATCGAACCCAGTTCCCCAGAATCAGAGTCCACTGCATTAACCAATAGGCTACTCCTCCACTCCATAATATAATAACTCCATAATATAATAGGAAATTAAATCAAACATTCCGTTCATGTAAGAGACATAAATCATTCAACTTCAATTAAAATCAAACAACATAACCCCCTAAAAAAATCCCATAAAAACATATTCTAATAATTTCTCGCTGCAGGGAAAGTGATTGAATAATACCCTGTTTCCCCGAAAGTAAGACATCCCCCAAAAATAAGACCTAGTAGAGGTTTTCCTGAATTGGTAGATATAAGGCCTCCCCCGAAAGTAAGACCTAGCAAATTTTTGTTTGAAAGCAGGGCTGCCGAGAGCCGGACAAGGCAGCCCCCCCACCCGAGGTCGCCGGGCCCCCCCTCCACCCACCCTCCGTCGCTCCCGGAACTAACCTTAAACGCCTCCTTTCACCTTCGCAGCAAGCAGCAGCAGGGCAGACCTCTCCTTCCTTCTGTGCCCCACCCTCGCGGACATTACGTCAGGCGAGGGCGGGACATGGATGGAAGAAGTGGCCTGCCCTGCTGCTGCTTGCTGCGAAGGTGAAAGGAGGCGTTTAAGGTTAGTTCCGGGAGCGACGGAGGGCGGGCGGGCCAACCCCGATCCAACCCTGATGCCCCAATCTATCCACCCTATCAGATTAACTGTTCACTCGTCCTCTAGATTGTTCACTTGTCTTTAGATTGTTCTCTTGTCTTTTAGATTGTAAGCTCTTTGAGCAGGGACTGTCCTTCTATGTTTAAATTGTACAGCGCTGCGTAACCCTAGTAGCGCTTTAGAAATGTTCGTTAGTAGTAGTAGTAGTTTCCCCAAAATATAAGACAGCCCCTGAAAATAAGACCTAGTGCATTTTGGGGGGCAAAAATTAATATAAGACAGTGTCTTATTTTCGGGGAAACACGGTAGGTGAGATCCCTGGTATCCAAATGGCAATCGAGAAAAAGTAGGTTTTTTTTAAAGCAGTGCGAAAAAGAGCATATGATCTTTCTAATCGAATTGGTTTGGGTAACGAATTCCACAGAGCTGTAAGAAAAAGATAAAAATCAGAAGCATGTGTAGATTGCCAAGGAGAACTAGAAGGGGGTGGTAAGACCGATCTATTGTCAGGAAGTTTCCTCCAAGCATCAAAGCCCATGAGCTCTCCTGTACAACATCAGTGCCAGGTGTTACCCAGTTAATAAGCCTTCAAGCAGAAGAGAAGACATTTTCTAACAGTAGAGCAGCGGCTGAAACATGTGGCTTTAGAAACATAACCGCGTCACTGGGGTATGCTGGAAGTATTTTAGTTATAAAAGTGCCATCTTCTGTTTAACATAATTGCTTAATTAAGCACTTACTGTAATGTCTATTCCTAGGCTGCTGAACTTATTAGACAAAATTAGCCTACTAACATATACCTTGCTAAACCATATAACATACCAGGCTCGCCGCAGCTGTTTTGAATAGATTTTCTACCACGTGACGCTAACCGGGTGGTAATCAGCAGTGTATGTGTGCTGATGATTACCGCTCGGTTAATGCGCGAGACCTTACCGCTATGTTGATGGGTGGCAGTAAGATCTCAGGCCCAAAATGGACGCGCGCGGACTTTAATTTGCCTTTTTTGCAGGCGCGCTGAAAAATGGACCTGCACACTTCCAATACTACTACTACTTATCATTTCTATAGCGCTACAAGGCATGTGCAGCGCTGTACATCATACACAAAAGACAGTCCCTGCTCAAAGAGCTTACAATCTAGATAAGACAGGTAAACAGACAGAACAATTAAGGGTAAGGGAATAAAGAGGTGAGGATAAAAGGACAGGGCAAGTGAGTTAGGAGTGAAAAGCAATGGTAAAGAGGTGGGCTTTGAGTTTGGACTTGAAAACGGCTAAAGATGGGGCTAGACGTACAGGCCCAGGAAGTCTATTCCAGGCGTGAGGCGCAGCGAGATAAAAGGAACGGAGTCTTGAATTAGCAGTAGAGGAGAAAGGGACAGATAAGAAAGATTTATCTACAGAACGGAGTACGCGAGGGGGGACGTAGGGAGAGACAAGAGTGGAGAGGTACTGGGGAGCGGCAGAGTGAATGCACTTATAGGTCAATAGGAGAAGTTTGAATTGAATACGGAAACGGATAGGGAGCCAGTGAAGTGACTTAAGGAGAGGGCTAATGTGGGCATAGCGACTTTGGTGGAAAGTGAGTCGCGCAGCAGAGTTTTGGATTGATTGAAGAGGAGAGAGATGGCTAAGAGGGAGGCCAGTGAGAAGTAGGTTACAATAATCAAGACAAGAGGTGATAAGAGTGTGGATAAGGGTTCTGGTAGAGTGCTCAGTGATGAAGGGACGGATTTTGCTAATGTTGTACAGAAAGAAACAACAGGTTTTGGCGATCTGTTGAATGTGAGCAGAAAAGGAGAGAGAGGAGTCAAAGATGACCCCAAGGTTCCGAGCAGATGAGACAGGGAGAATGAGAGTGCCATCCACCGAAATAGAGAAATACACGCGTCTACACCAGTACAGGCCATTTTTTTTAGCGCCTCTTAGTAAAAGGGCCCCTTAGATTCCTAATGGAGAAGAGGGAGAATATGAGGAAGGATGTTTATTTTTCCCTGGGGAATTGGCTTTATGGAAACCTCAAATAGCTGAGGGGCAACAGTCACATGACATTTTTCTCCCGCCAGCAGAGGTCACCGTGGACAAAAGGGTGCTCAACCAGTCCTCAGGACATACCCAGCCATTCAGGATTTCAGGATACCCACAATGAATATGCAGGAGATAAATTTGCATGCGCAACCTCAATTGTATGCAAACGTATCTCATGCATATTCATTGGAGGTATCCTGAAATCCTGACTGGCTGGATGTGTCCTGAGGACTGAGTTGAGAACCACTGCCATGGACCAATGCAATGCTGGGGAGCAAGCTGGATATGTAGACTTGCTGACACGATGGACCAACTACAGTGCTGTAGAACACTTGACCTTCATGCCCCAATCCTGTTCCATTTTGAAGGTAAGACCTGGGAATGCTGCAGAAGAAGCATTCATAGCCCATGGGAGACTAATGTCGCTGCCCTACCTTAAACATAAGAGTAATTTTTGTGCCCCAAATCCAAGGTAGCCTATTGGCTGGCCAGGTGAAAGAACTAAGAGCTTCTCCTGATGAGGGATCTCCTCCTGTCATGGCTCGAGGTAGGTGAGCCCTTGGGCTGCAGTCGGATTTATGTGCCTACCCAACCCGAAGGCTAGGCAGACCCCGACTGGTTGCAGGCAAGTTACACCCCGATAAAAACCAGACCAGAAAGTGGCTCTTAAAAGATCCCTTGGGGGCTGACTTGACAGAATCTAGCTGTTAAAGGATTGCTGAGTCAGGGCAGACAGTGGCTCTTAAAAGAGCCCATTAGGGCTGGTCCAATAGATCCAAGACCAGGGAGTAGCTGGAACAAGGCTAAAGGCACAGACTAGGTGACCCATTGCAAAAGCACTGGTAGGGAGTCGGGAACTTCCTTACATATCACAAGACAGGAAGTGATGACATCAGTCAACGCCCTCTTCAGGGCTGGTCTTAGGCAGGGGCGACAGGAGTGGTCGCACAGGGCCTTGCGCCTCCAGGGGCCCCACGGCGCTTCCTGTCGCTCCCTGCCATATTGTCGCTCAGCTGCTTTCTTTCCAGTCACCTTATGTTTAAAAAGTTGTAGTAGCGGCAGCGAAAAAGCAGGCTCGCCTCTAGCCTTTAAGCCTTCCCCTTCTCTCTCAGTGTGCACTGATACAATTTCCTGTTTCTGTGAAGGCGGCACAGTGAACGCTGAGAAAGAAGGGAAGGCTTAAAGGCTAGAGGCGAGTCTGCTTTTTCGCTACTGCTGCGACTTTTTAAACGTAGGGCGGCTGGAAGGAAAGCAGCTGAGGAAAACTGAGGGCACAGTTGGGGCTGGGGTTGGGAGTTCAGAAACTCGGGGTCTGAAAAGGGGGGGTAAGTTAAGTTGGGGGCTGGGGCGGGCGAGTCACTGGACGTGGAGTGGAGAGCAGAGGAGAATCGCTGGACATGGAGGGGATAGGATGGGAGGGCAGGGGACAGAGGAGAATCACTGGATGTGGATGAGAGGGGAGGACAGGGGGCAAAGGAGAATCTCTGGGCATGGATGGGTGGGGAGGGCAGGGAAGAGAGGAGAGTTGCTGGACATGGATGGATGGTGGGGAGGGCAGGAGAAATTCTGGACATGGATGGAGGTGAGGGAAGACAGGAAGGAGATGCACATGGATGGAGGGGAGAGAGGAGAAATGCTGAACATGGATGGGAGGGGAGGGCAGGGGACAGAGGAAAATCACTGGATGTGGATGAGAGGGGAGGACAGGGGGCAAAGGAGAATCACTGGACATAGATGGGAGGGGAGGGCAGAGGAGAATTGCTGGACATGGATAGGTAGGGAGGGCAGGGGAGAGAGGAGAGTTGCTATGGATGGATGGAGGGGAGGGCAGGAGAAATGCTGGACATGGATGGAAGTGAGGGAAGACAGGAAGGAGATGCACATGGATGGAGGGGAGAAGAGACATTCTGGACATGGATGGAGGAGAGGGGAGAGTTGAAATGCTGGATATGGATGGAGGGGAGGGAAGAGAGAGGACGTGAGATGAAGTGAGATGAACATGGAGGAGAGGAGAGAGAGGAGAAATGCTGGACATGGATGGAGGAGAGGGAAGAGAGAGGAAGGAGATGCATACTGACGGAGATGATGGAAAGGGAAAAGAGGAGAAAACCTGCACATGGCTGGAGAAAATAGGCAAAAGCTAGATCCACTCTATACCTCCTCCAGTCAAGTCCACGGAGGACCCAGCTTTTACCTATGGATGTAGGACAAGAAATGAAGAAGAAAGGAGGAAAGTAAAGAAATAAATGGAAAGGAAACCTTGGAAGTGGAGTTAAGGGAGCAGATAGAGAGCAGCAGAATCAGAGACTGGCAGCTTCAGAACGTTGGAGGTGCGTTTTATTAGATAGGATGATTACTGTTTACATGCGCCATGGCTGGTAAACGGGTGTGGCTAAATGTGCCAACATTGGCCAGATCAGCACACTATTAGCAGCCAAGTTCATACAAAGTTAATTATGTTCAGTGGGAAATAAATCTGTTGGCTCAGGCTGCTTGCTATCTGAATATTCCATCACTGTTTCATCATTGCTACCAAGTATTACATATTAAGGGGATTCGTTTTAATTCATTTATCTAGTCCTTACATGCACATGGTTTTGCCTTTTAAACCCAAAGGTTTCCTAGGATAGCACTTTTCATGTTTGAATTAGTTTTTGTATACAAGTTTTGCTTGATTTGTCTTTATTTGAAATAAAAGAAAATGTTTAAAACATATCTTGTCAACCAGGGGCGGGGCTGGTGGGACCCCAGCGAACTGGTCTGCACAGGGCCCCGCAGTTGCTAAGACCGGCCCTGGCCCTCTTACAAGGCTATAAAAGAAATACAGTATTCAGGGTAAATCAGACTCTTTCAGCATGGAATGCTGGTGGGGGTCATGGAAAAGAGGTAAGGGGCGTGACACGCCAACTGCTGTAAATTGTGAATGTTAGCATAGAATGTTTTCTCCTTGGAAAAGAGACATGCCGACACGACTGACGGATGCTTCTGGATCAAATAAACTCTCCTAATGGCAGTGCTGAAGCTGTATTCAAGGTAAACTGGTCTTGACTGACCTTGAAACCTGTGTCTTTAGTCAGGTGGGAAATTGTCCCCTATTCAGTAAACCACCTTGAATTTGTGGGTCACTGTGGCATATTTAACTAGTGTAACTCTATGAGAATATTTACACTATAAAGACACAGCAACCAATATGACAACCCTTCTAGCTCAAAGGAGAGCGCCAGTTAAATACGCCACATTGACCCTCAAGGAAGGATGGAGCTAAGATACTGTGTTACTGTCTGTTTGTGCCGTTAACACACATTATTACTAATGAGGTCTCAATGCATAAAACAAGACCTGTGGTAAAATTAACATGCATTAATGGTATAAATAGCACGTTGGTAAGTAAAGCTGATAGTTTAATTCAACCTTCTCCATGCAACAGCTGAAGAACTGATTTGAAAACCACATTATAATGTGCAAATTTGACATGAAACACAGAAAAACTTGTTACTTCAACTCCCTTTAGTAAAAGTTCCAACTGGTTGACATTGAATCAATCAATTTATAATTAACGTAGTGCCATAAAGCTTAGCAGATGGACCTCTGTATTTCAAGCATATATAACCCTAATGGATTTCATATCAGCCACTTGTACATCTAACTCAAACATACTAGTCATTGGGGACATAAACCTTCATTTAGAAGACTCAAACTCAACTGGTGTCCAAGATTGTAAGGAATTCTTCCAACTATGGGATTTCAATTGGCCACATCCGAATGCCACCCACAGAAAAGGCCACACACTTGACCGGCTAACCCATAAATTCGCATCAGACCAAATCATTAAAGTCATTGACCACAAATGGACGGAAATTCCATGGTCTGATCACTTCAAATAAAATCTGACCCTACATTGGCTGAAGAATGGGAATCTCAAAGCTGATAAAAAAATCTTACCAAACCAGAGGTAAAGTGGACTCAACTGCATTTTGGCAATCAATTTACGACAACAATTGGTCTATTCCATCTGATTCCATCAACTATCTTGCAGATTGGGAATCGAGATGTATCACTGTTCTAAATGAATTAGCTCTTTTACGAAAAAAAAAAACCCATTCACAAACCAAACAGGACCCCACGTTTCAATGAAAACGTGAAACAATTAAAATCTAGAACCAGACAACTCGAACGAGCCTGGAGAAAAAACAAATATGATCAAAATCTAAACGCTTGGAAAGAATCACATAGAAAATACAAATGTGAAATCAAAAAAGTCCAGACAGCCACAAAACTCCAAAAGAACTTTGTGCTTCTATCTAGAGGGAGCTTGGGAAATTTTCAAATTACCCAGTTGCACAGATAAATGGTTTTTGGAAATTGTATATCTTTCTATTTTTATCTATGTGGATATTTTTTTCTCTGGTTTCTCCTGCCAAGCATTTTTTTTAAATGTCTGTGTGCATGTATTCAAAACGTGAGGCTGCAAATTCTATGCTAATCATGGGAATTGTGCAAGCTTTTCACCTCTCTCCCTGGTTATCACTCCCACAGAGGAGGGAAAGAGAAGGAAGGAGTGTGTGTGTGTTAGAGGTGGGGGGGGGGGGGGTGTAGTGAGCCTTAGCCTTTTGCTTGTAAATACCTAAACAGATGGGGGTCCTCAAGCCCACCAGCGGAAGAGATCCTCCTCTGGCGGCCAGAAATTCTCCTGTGCTCGCAGTCGGCGATACTTTCTGGCTGCTAGAGGAGGATCCACTGGTAGGGCTTAGGGACCTCTGTCAGCCATAGCAACAACGTCACAATTTGGATAGATGCACAATTTGGATAGATGAGCCCAAAGGGGGGGCAAGGCCCCCTGCCCCTCCATTGTGACACCATTGCTATGTGTTTCTACAAATACTCATGTAAGCAGCAAAAATCACTTCTTCCTTGCAGGCATGGCTACCTAGACCAGCTCAATTGTGTTTGTGAGGGAAAAGTCTCAACTTTACGGCAACAACTTTAAGCTGTTGTGTTGCACCTACAAAAAGTCATCACAGACTAAAAAACCCTCGTATAATATATTTTTTTAGAATAATTTTTAGGATTATTAATACAAAAAAGCTAATGTATTGATGAGTCAAATAGACTGAAAAAAATATATATCATCAGTAAATGTGTCAAATCTCAATGACTCAAATGCACTTATCTTGCAACTTTACACCCCAGCTTGCCAGATGATTCCAACGGCCCCGTTTCGTTCATCTTCGTCAGGGAACCATGCAGCAAAGTGTTTCAAAATCGCTAGAGCAAAGGCAAAAAATATATAAAAAGTATGTTAAATATAATACTTTGTGCACCCGAATCCTTTACACAAACCTCTTGAAATCACGTCCATACACTGACGAAGATGAACGAAACGGGACCGTTGGAATCATCTGGCAAGCTGGGGTGTAAACTTGCAAGATAAGTGCATTTGAGTCATTGAGATTTGACACATTTACTGATGATATATATATTTTTCAGTCTATTTGACTCATCAATACATTAACTTTTTTGTATTAATAATCCTAAAAATTATTCTAAAAAAAAAATATATATTATACAAGAGTTTTTAGTCTATGATGACTTTTTGTACGTGCAACACAACAGCTTAAAGTTGTTGCCGTAAAGTTGAGACTTTTTCCTCGCAAACACAATTAAACTGTTCAGTGTGGGTATTTTGAGAGTATCAATTTTTATGAACAGTACCGATATTTGGTTGGATTGCTTTTATTTATTTATTTATTGCATTTGTATCCCACATTTTCCCACCTTTTTGCGGGCTCAGTGTGGCTTACAATAGGATATGAATAATAGAAATACATTTGTTACAACTTGGTTATGGATTACATTGTGGAGAGTTGTGCGAGACATTCGAATATCAGTTAGGAATATGACAATGGGACATCAACATAGAAACATTGGAAGGAGACAATGGGAAGCTAAAGGGCAGTGTTAGACAAAGACATATGGTGTACATAGTTCCGTGAGTAAGTGTATGATTGACTGGATTGCGGGATGAGGGATCAGAAGTGGGTGTATATTGCATTGATGAACAGTGAGTATGGACTCTATGTGTTTTGGCTCTTTCCGTAAGTTTATTCAAACAGGTGAGTCTTCAGTAGTTTACGGAAGGAGGCTTGTTCGTTAATCACTCTTAGGTTGCGTGGTAGTGTATTCCAAGCCTGCGTGCTCATGTGGGAAAAGGTTGACGCGTGAAGCGTCTTGTATTTCAGGCCCTTGCAAGTGGGGAAGTGGAGGTTGAGGTGTGTTCGGGATGATCTTTTAGCATTTCTGGGTGGTAGGTCTATTAAATCAGACATGTACGCTGGGGCTTCGCCGTAAATGATCTTATGGACTAGTGTGCAAACTTTAAAAGTAACGCGTTCCTTAAGTGGAAGCCAATGTAATTTCTCCCGTAGTGGTTTTGCCTTTTCATATTTTGGTTTTCCGAAGATGAGCCTGGCTGCTGTGTTTTGGGCTGTTTGAAGTTTCCTCAGTATTTGCTCTTTGCAGCCCGCGTATAGTGAGTTGCAGTAATCCAGGTGGCTGAGGGATTGCACTAGGTTGCGGAAGACCAGCTCTCCAACACACGTAAGTGTTCATGCCTAAATTAATCATGCATTCATATATTAGCATATTTTATAATCTATGCACATACATGCAAACTCCGCCCATGTTCCAGCAAAACTCCACCCCTGTGCATGCACTTATTTTATAAGAGGCTATTTCTATGCATTTGTGGCCACATTCACATGAAAATGACTTTGTCAAATGACTTCCAAAATGTCTACATATCTATTTACGACCTGCATACGGCCCCCCCCCCAGGGAATTCTGTCAGTTTTCCAGGTCAAACGCTGCCCTAGGTGCAGCCTCTGGGTGTCTCTGTTAAGCTGTGTCTGTGTTCTGAACTCACCGTGCTGCTGAAAGGTTGGTCAGGGTAAAGGAAGGGCTGAATCTAGAGGTTTCAGGGATGCCTGGAAATCCCTTTGTGTATTTTCTACTTTTTACATTAAAATGTCTCTTTGATCTTCCTTGGTAGCACTTTCTCTTTATAATTTCTATGGAAAGTGGGTAGCTGGAGATGGTAAACAGATAAAGCTGGGAAGGTCAATCTTTGGGGACAGAAAGCAAATACATTTAATAATAGAGCATTTATTTCTTTCCTTACAGCTGGGCTGGATGGCTCAGGGGGTGCCACAGAAAGAAATCCTAATAAATTCAGAATGTGCTTTTGCAATACACAATACTGTCATGCCACTCTATGGTATGATTAATGTCTCCGTGCTGCCGTTCCTGGAAAGCACACCTGTCATTTGCAGGTAGCAGTTGTCCTTGGATGAAACGTAGAGCTCTCAGTCTGCTGTCAGCTGCCCCGCAGAGTGCAACAGTAGAAACGGGCCCTGTGTAAGAGATCCTGTGTTTGATTCTGAGATACTTCCCTGAGCCTGGAGTTTCTGATTCTTTTTGTTGCCAGCCAGTTATGGGGGGGGGGGGGGGGGGGGGGGTCTAGCTGCAAAGTGTCAGACTCTTTGTAAAAGAGGTGTTGACAGGGCAACCCAAGCTGACATCACCAGGGGATCAGCAAAGTTCTGGCAACTGTTAAAATCCAGATGATTACAGCTGGAGACATGGGTTTAATGCCTGATCCTTGGGCTGCCTGGGGCTGAGGATACAGCAGGAGTTAGGGAGGGAGAAAATAGCAATTCCCGATTAAAGCTGCACATGAACCAGCTACTGGGAAAGGGGATGGGATTTGATATACTACCTTTCTGTGGTTATAATCAAAACAGTTTACATATTGTATACAGGTACTTAATTTGTACCTGGGGCAATGGAGGGTTAAGTGACTTGCTCAGAGTCACAAGGAGCTGCACAGAAAATTGAAACCCAGTTCCCCAGGATCAGCGCCCACTGCACTAACCAGAGTCCACTGCACTAACCACTAGGCTACTCCTCCACTAGCAACATTCCACGTAGAATCTCAAATAGTAGCAACAGAATCTCAATAGTAGCAACATTCCATCTAGAATCTCAAATAGGGAAAGGGAACTGGGACTTCATACACTGCCTTTCTGTGGTTACAATCAAAACAGTTTATATTCTATATACAGGTACTTATTTTGTACCTGGCAACAATGGAGGGTTAAGTGACTTGCCCAGAGTCACAAGGAGCTGTAGTAGGAATCAAACCCAGTTCCCAGGATCAAAGTTTGCTGCATTAACCACTAGGCTACTCCTTCACTCTGTGACAAAGCTGCATGTCAAGGACAGTCACTGCAATATCTGTGCAGAGATTGATATCAATGGGGGCGACTTTATAAAGTGGCTTCTAGAGGTAGGCGTCACTTATGTGCATCAAAGACACCATTTATTTGACATTTATCTATGTGCCTTAGACTTTTTTTCTATAAAGTAGCACTTAAGTGCTGACCTTACACTAGAATTCTATAATGGAATGTTGGTGCCAATTGAATTGGCACTAAGCACATGGCATTGGGGTGTCAGGAGGGGCACTAGATGTGGTGTACTTGGATTTTAGCAAAGCCTTTGGCGCTAACCCCGTGGCAATCAGGCAATGTGTGGCAGCGTAGCCAGACCTCGGCGGGTCCAGAGCCCAAGGTGGGGGGGGGGCACATCTTAGCCTGCCTCCCCAGCTGCTGACCCCCCCACCACTGCAGATGACAACCCCCCCGCTGCTGCCGCAGCAAGGTACCTTTGCTGGCGGGAGTCTCCAATCCCCGCCAGCCTTAGTCTTCTTCAGCACCGGTCTCTGGCACATTGGCTCACTTTGATGATTTGTGCTGTGAGTCCTGTGTTAGAGGTCTATAAGATAATGAGTGGAACGGAACGGGTCGATGTGGAGCGTCTGTTTACGCTTTCCAAAAATACTAGGACAAGGGGGCATGCGATGAAGCTGGTAAATTTAAAACGATTCGGAGGAAATTTTTCTTCACTCAACGCGTACTTAAACTCTGGAATTCGCTGCCGGAAAAGGTGGTTAAGGCGGTTATCTTAGCGGACTTCAAAAAAGGGTTGGACGGCTTCCTGGAGGAAAAAGCCATAGAATGTTATTGAATGGACGAGGGAATAATACAGTATTTCTAGGATGGGCAGGACAAATTGCTTGTTCTTTTGGCCGCTGTCGGTGACAGGGTGCTGGGCTCGATGGACCCTTGCTCTGTCCCAGCATGGCGATGCTTAAGTACTCATGTTCTTAAGAATCCAAGGGAACAGTACAGTATAGGGGGTGAAGTACTTCTGTGTACAAAAGAAGAGCGGGATTTAGGGGCGATTGTCTGACCTTAAGGTGGCCAAACAGGTAGAAAAGGTGATGGTCAAAGCCAGACGGGTGCTCGGTTACATACGGAGAGGGATGACTTGCAGGAAAAGAGGTGATAGTGCCCTTCTATAAGTCTCTGGTGAGGCCTCATTTAGAGTACCGTGTGCAATTCTGGAGACCGCACCTAGAGAAAGATAAAAACAGGATGGAGTCCATCCAGAGGGTGGCTACAAAACTGGTAAGCGGTCTCAGTCGTAAAGCACATAGGGACAGGCTTACGAACCTCAACATGTATATCTCTTCAACAAGGCATATCACAACAATCAATAATTATAATTGTAACACATCACCACGCTACCTTACATTTTGACTGGTTCTTTTTATGCCTGTTTGCTTAATTCTATTATGTCATCCTACTCTCTATGTAACACCAAATATATCTTTTACTCTGGAATGGCGAATGCCATAACGGAACATTGTAAGCCACATTGAGGCTGCAACTAGGTGGGAAAATGTGGGATACAAATGCAATAAATAAATCCATACATACGCTGGGAGAGAGGGGCTACGACAGGCGTTTAAATACCTCAGTGACGTTAATGTACAGGAGGTGAGCCTTTTTCAAATCAAGGAAAACTCCGGAATGAGAGGGCATAGGATGAAGTTAAGAGGAAATAGGCTTAGGAGGAATCTTAGAAAATACTCTTTCACGGAAAGGGTGGTGGATGCCTGGAATGACTTCCTGGTGGAGCAGGCCGTGGAGACAAGGACTGTGACAGAACTGAAGAAAGCGTGGGTTACTGAGGATGGGCAGACTAGATGGGCCATTTGGCCCTTATCTGCCATCGCATTTCTGTCTCTATTTATAGAATTGGCTTAAAAATGCGTTAAAACATTTCCCCAGGATAGTTAAAGCTTTAGAAAACCATCTCCTTTATCTCCCATTGTAAGCTCTATGACGCAAGGACTTGTTATCCATCACCTTGGGGTTTAGGGTGCTACATAATGACAAAATAATTCCTTATGCAACACAGAGTTACACTTCTTCAGAGTTGCCAAGTGAAGTAACATAGTAACATAGTAGATGACGGCAGAAAAAGACCTGCACGGTCCAAAGTGTATGAGGAAGGGTTCCGTTCTGGAATCTGCAGCACTGATGGCAAAATGGTAAAAAAAAAAAAGCAGGGACTACAAATCCCACAATGCACTGGGCTATCATCCTGGTTTCCTTAGATTATATATGTCCATGCTGGCAAGGAATTATTTAATTGGAATTTTCTAGTACATAACTGAGGAGTCATTTTACAAATATGTGCTACTTTTAGCGTGTGATTTTTTTTTTCTTTCCGTGTGCTCAGGTCACCTCTTGGCACATCTGCTAAAAAGCTGTATTTCTATTTACAGGAATAATGGCCAGGCACTAAGTCCAAAATTAGCGCCTGGCCATGTCCCGCATGAGCCCTTATCGCCTCCTGTTTACTTGGCGGTAAAGGCTCATGCGCTAACCCCCTGGTCATCAGGCAGCGTGTGACAGTGTGGCCATCAGCGGCATAGCCAGACCTCGGCGGGTCCAGAGCCCAAGGTGGGGGGGACGACACATCTTAGCCTGCCTCCCCCAGCCGTCGACCCTCCCACCACTTTCAACCCCCCCACCGCTGCCGACGACAACCCCCCGCTGCTGCTGCAGCAAGGTACCTTTGCTGACGGGGGTCCCCAACCCCCGCCAGCCTAGTCTTCTTCAGCGCCAGTCTCCGGTGCGTTTGCTCACTTTGCTGACGCACCGGAGACCGGCGCTGAAGAAGACTAAGGCTGGCGGGGGTTGGGGACCCCCGCTAGCAAAGGTACCTTGCTGTGGGGGAGGGTCGACGGGGGGGTGGGTCTAAAATGGAGGGGGCAAGGACTAAATCAATGGGGGCCCATGTCTCCATGGCCCCACCTAGCTATGCCCCTGGTGGCCATGGTACCAATTACCACCGGGAACATCCCCCATGGATGAAAATACTGCGCGTGGCAACTTCGGAACTACCGCTGTGCTCCTGGAGGTAAGGCCGATTTGGCACATGCTACCCATGCGGTGGTCCCACCCTGCCTTTGTAAAGGGGCCCCTTAATCAGTCAAGGCTAGGCAAAAGGCTTTTGATACCCTGATTCTAAGCCACCACAGTACATTGTGGAGTGGAATCAACTAAGGCAGCTGATTCTGTGATGAGTTTTAGGTAGAGCCTGAAATCTTGCTTATTTCACCTGACATAATTCTCTAATGCAGCTGCTGTGAATTTTGGCTACTGAGGAGATGATAGAAAAATATTGTTCTAACGAATGCAGTTTTATTATCGATTAGGGTTAGAATGTAACATTTCGAAGCCGGTTTGATTCAGTGAGAAATGTTGCGTACGAATTTTTTTTTTTAAATAAATGAAATAGCACTTGAGAAGAGAGAAAAGACGAGGCTTAAATATTGCAGCCCAAAATAAATAAGCAAAATCAGCTCTGTGTTTTTTCTGCGATTCCTTGTCAAAACAATAGTGTTGCAGTTCCATTGTGGAACGGTAGGGGTCAGTGTGTCCCTTCCAGTGTTTTGCCCGGCTCCCAGAGGAGGCTGCTGGCTTGAAGCTACCAGTGAAGCCATAAAGGCAGCCTGGTTTGTTTCAATGCAGTTCCAAAGACCCAAGCACAGAGAAGGACGAAAAACATCAGACTGCTTTCTCTCTCTGAATTAGCAACTCTGGGGCTTCCTTCCCCACAACTTACTCAAGGAACATAAAAATCATAGGAAGGCTAGAAAACTGTTCAAGATACCCAGGAACCGACGCCCCATCCCCCCATCCATCAGGCGAAGGCACAAGTTTTGGGACTCGGCATTGGGCAGCTAATTGGAGTTGGAGGAAAACAGGTCACTTTGACACCTGGATAGTATGGCGGGAGACAACACACTTTTGTGCTAAAAAAAAAAAAAAAAAAAAAGCCCTTGTTGCAAGCTTAAAGGAAATAGCTTTCCAATATTGTTTTGGTGCATGGTTTCTGCTGTGATGGAAATTTAAGAAGTATTACTGATGGATGCCCGTTTCATGGACAAATGCCAGGTATGTCTTTTTTTTTTTTCCCCTTTGTGCTGTGCAGTTGACTCGGTTCTGGAGCAATCTGTAATTCTTTTGTGTGTGTGTGTTCGCTTAACTGTGGTCGTTTTAAAATGAAGATTGTATTTTGTGAAAAGCAGGTGGTCGTTAAGGCCAGGACTGGAACGCTAAAGGGGGGCTCAAGGAATCGGAATCGTTTGCCTCTTTGCATGAGTTCTATTGTGTATCTTTGCAAGCTGTAGGACTGAAGTTTGGAAGGAAAATACTACGGCTGCTTGGAATATATTTTGGTTTCTATTCTGTTTGCGATTTGAATTAGTGCTTAATTAATTCCTCGTTCAGACGCTGAAGTTGTATCAGCCCTCAATCTGCAGTATAAAGTTCAGTGCATGGTCTTAAAAGATTTTTACCTCTGACTTCCCAGACTGCAGTAACTCAAACTCCCCAAAGACTGTTCAAAACCAGAGCTGCCAAGTTACCCATTCCAGGAGGGAGACTTTTTGGCCAGTCCTAGTTTTAAACTTGCATCCCAGAGCAGTGTGGTATTTGTAGTCCATGATTCTTTCCGTTGAAGTCAATGCTGCAGGCCCCATAATGCATCAGGTTGGCAGAAATCCAGGACTGGTCAAAAAGTCTCCCTCCTGGAATGGGTAGCTTGACAGCTCTGTCAAAACACATACAGTTTCCTCGGATGCAGATGCACAAAGTTGATGGGTACAATCTGCTTGTGAGATCTCTGAAAAAGTGTCACAAGGGGGAGGTATCAGCCCCTCATCAACTACTACTTTGGGGCCAGATGCACTAAACTTAACGGGCCAGCAACGTGGTTTTTAAACCAGTTCTAGCCAGTCTAGTGAGCAAGTAGTAAACTGGGACATGCACAAAAGGGTTCTCCGAGCCATTTTCCTGTCACGGTAGCAGCTAAGCAGAATGCAAATGAGCTAATTAGTATTATAATGCGCATGCAAGGCAGATGCACAGCCTTCCGACCCCATGCACCGTGGAAAACCTAACGGGAGGTCTGCACCTCTCGTTGGGGCTGCTGTGAGCGGGACCCATGGAGGACGCCCACCGCAAAAATTGGAAGAAAAAAAAAGTTCAAGTCCTTTCAAGTGCCTAACACTTGGACGTCCTTCACTAAAAAAAAAAAAGGACGTCCCTGACGAGCACTTAGACGTTTTTCCCTTCAGATTTTGTGATGGGCGTCCCTTCTCTTGGACGTGTTTTTTTTTACGTGCCTGAAATGACCACACTGGAGAGGTTCGGGATGTGCGAGGACGTCCAAATCAAAACTAGTTGGACGTCCCTTTCGATTATGCCCCTCCAGGGCTCTCTCAGCCAATCACAATGCGTTCAGCTGTCTGTGATTGGCTGAGAGAGACCTGGAGGGGCATAATCGAAAGGGACATCCAAATAGTTTTGATTTGGACGTCCTCGCACGTCCCGATCCCCGATTCTCTCCGACGTGGTCATTTCGGGCACGTAAAAAAACACATCCAAGAGTAGGACGCCCATCACAAAATCTGAAGAAAAAAATGTCCAAGGGCTCATCAGGGACGTCCTTTTTTTTTTTTTTTGAGTGAAGGACGTGTATGAAGCCGTCTTTGGCATGCGCAGAGCAGCCAGCATAACGCTTGGCTGCTCTGCGCATGCTCAGCTGGCCGACTGGCTTCCCCTCCTTTGGATGGAAATCGTGTGCAAATGAGCTAACAGCGAGCAGCTCATTTGCATGCGATTTCCTTCATGCATGCTGTTTTCCCTTACCGATTTGCTAAGGGATCGGTAAGGGAAGGGCTCTTTCCGTGGAGTTAGTGCATAGAGTAATTGGTTCAGAATTCATTGTGGAGTGTGAAACATTTGCTTAGTGCATGGCTCGGTTTTGGAAGGAGGTAGATGGGATTTGGGGTATGGCTTCCCTGTTGCAGGTTCTTCAAAGGAAAGTGTCTTCAGGTGTCTCCAATTCAGACTACTCCATCCCAGTGCATTATGGGATTTATAGCACTGATTTAAATGGGCAGGATCAGGCACTACAAATCCCACACTGCTTTGGGATGTACTTTCAAAACAGAACTGTCCTGAAATCTCCAGCCTGGAACTGGGCTCTGTGCCACTCTAGAAATGAACTTGGGGAGACTAAATGGACCTCCGGGTCGATCCTGCTGTTTCTGTTTCCATGGTCAAGTGTTAACTCGGTTTCAAGACTGTAAGCTTTTCATAAGGGAGGAGGGGAATCAGGCTGACGTAGACTCAGCGTCCTCTTCTCAATTTTTTGGGGGTGTGTGTGCTGTTGTCTCTAAAATCACTGTCTTCCCCCATGATTTGTACACATGGAACAGGAGCTGGTGGAATATGCCTCACTTACTGACCCCTGTCCCAGATCTAGACAGTTCCTTCCTGTGATAGTATTTATTCTGTCTGGATAGCTATAGATTTATCCAGTCCCTAATCGAATGAGGAAATGTGTTTATGTCTCGATTAAGACTGCATAAAAAGAACAGAAGGTGGGGGATATAATTCCCTCCTCCACTTAATCCCAGTACACTACAGCGTTGGAATAGTTAAAAAAAAAAATAACCTCAAAACATTGCCTTGACTGCAGAGCAAGACAGAGGTTTAAACTTTATAGGAATATTTATTCCACAGTATAGCACAGCACACACCATTGCAATTCTGTTGGGAGATGAGTCCTGCAGAATGTTTAAGACAGCAGTATCATCTGTGCTCTGATATTTCAGATGGCTGGCCTGCAGTGCTTACCTTCTCTGCCTGTTAAATCAATTACTCCCAACTGAGTAGGTTCCACATCTGGCCAGGGGCGTAGCTAGGTAGGGCCATGGGGGCATGGGCCCCCACAGATTTAACCCTGGCCCCCTCTATTTTCGACCCCCCCCCGCCACCTTGTACCTTTGCTGGTGGGGGTCCCCAATCCCTGCCAACTGAAATATTCTTTAGCACCGGTCCCCGGCGCCTTCGCTGATCTGTTTCTGTGAGTCCTGACTCCTGACGTCCTGCTTTAAAAATTGGCGGATAGACAATCATATTGCACGATATAACCAGCTAGCCGCTAACTGGGGATATTCAACGGGGTATAGCTGGTTATCCCACGCTATCAGTGGATAGTTAGTTAAGCGCCATTTAACCGGTCAGCAGCCGTTCTGGCAGGTTAAATAGCACAGAATATCAGGGGCTCCACCATATGCCTGGAATAGACTTCCTGAGCCGGTCCGTCAAGCTCCATCTCTGGCCGTCTTCAAATCTAAGCTAAAAGCCCACCTTTTTGATGCAGCTTTTAACTCCTAACCCTTATTCACTTGTTCAGAACCCTTATTCCATCATCCTCACTTTAATATTCCCTTATCTCTTGTTTGTCCTGTTTGTCTGTCCTAATTAGATTGTAAGCTCTGTCGAGCAGGGACTGTCGCTTCATGTTCAAGTGTACAGCGCTGCGTACGTCTAGTAGCGCTATAGAAATGATAAATAGTAGTAGTTTAACTTTCTATTCATGTGTGGATAGAGATGAACAGGAAGGGCTTGGAACTGGAGCAATAGGGGGCTGGTGGGGTTTCCCAGGCTTTATCAGCAGAGAACCACTGCTGTCACCTTCTACCAGTGTCTCCTGCTGTGGTTGTTGAGGCTGAAGTGTTCTACTGCAGGTCACCCCACCTCCTGACACAGTCATAAAAGAGCCATAAAGACTTGCCCAGTCTCTTGATAGTGGCCACAGGGACTGAAGAAAGCTGGGTCTAGGACCTCCCCACCTTTCATTTTGATCATGGTGAGTGAAGACGACAATTGGCAGGATGGGGTCAGATCTTCGGCACCCATTAAATTGGGGTAATGTAGAACACCGCAAGAGTGAGGATGAGTGTAAGAGAAGAGAATGAGGGCTGATGGAAGGGAGCAAGTGAGGGGCAGAGATGAGAATGTATGGAAGTGGGGGGGGGGGGGAGGGGAGGAGGAGAGAGGGCTGAGTGGGGGGGGGGGGGGGAGGAGGAGAGAGGGCTGCACTGGAGTGTGGTGAGAGGTGGAGGAGGGGAGAGAGCGGCTTGGTGGAAGTGGGGAAGGGGTTGTGCATTTTCTAAGGATGAAGTACACTGGCCATGTGCTTCTGTCACTTGAATTTTATCCCTGTGTAGTGAGTGGAAGATATTTAGTTTTATTTCTGTGTCCTACTGGACAGTCAGAATGAGTTACATGTAAGTAAAAAGATGGTAGTACAGGTCATTTCAAAACAGGGGCGTAGCCAGACCTCACGGTGGGAGGGGGCCAGAGCCTGAGGTTGGGGACACATTTTGAGTGTGCCTCTCCTCCCCCCCCCCACCGCCATGCCTCGCCTCCTCACCCCCCCCCATCGTCTCGCCTCCTCACAAACGAATATTTTGCCGGCGGGGGGTCCCCAACCCCCACCAGCCAAAGCCTTCTTCAGCGCGGTCTCTGGCTCAGCCGTGTTCGCTGCCTGCTCTTCTTTCTTCTTGCTCCTCCTGTGCAGGCTGACGCTGAGCGTTAGCGTGCACAGGAAGAGCAAGAAGAAAGGAGAGTAGGGAGCAGGCAGCGAACATGGCTGCGCCGGAGACCGCGCTGAAGAAGGCTTCGGCTGGCGAGGGTTGGGGACCCCCGCCAGCCAAACCAGGGGCTCGGATGAAATTTGTGGGGGCCAAGGCCCCCGTGGCCCCCCCGTAGCTACGCCCCTGTTTCAAAATCTTGGGGGGCAGAGCTGGAAGTTCCCTGGGGCCCTTAATACACTTGCATGAATACCTCTTCAGGCTTTTCAGGCCCCAACAATAGCACTTACATGTTTCAACATTTGTATGCATAAGTACAAAGGCAGCAACAGAATCCGAAGTATAAATATCCCTGTCTCTGGTAACATAAAATGTTAATTACTGCAAAAACCAGGACTGCTGCTACTTATACCAAACTATACTTCAGTGACACAAATATTATGGGCATTCATAAACATATATATATATATATATATATATATTAGTAAAAAAGGCCCGTTTCAGAAAGCAATGAAATGGGCGCTAGTAAGGTTTTGAGCGATCAGCGCGATCGCTGGTATGCGAGCCCTGCTCCCCGCCCCCATGTGCTGCAGCCTGCGCGCCTACCTGCACCATGATGGGCAGTCGCAACAAGTCCTTGGCGATGCTGTGCCCGCATTTGTTGCAGGAACCTCGGCCGCTCTTGGCGTACTCGGCCCGGTAGAGCTTCTCGCCTGCCTGACAGTCCTCCATGGTAACGGCTGCAGAAGACAGTGGAGCAGGAGAGGAGGATGTAGACCGTTGCCCCTTCGCTGGCGCAGAGCCGCCTTCACCGCTGCAGGCCGCCGAGCAACGGGTTGGCAAGGCGATGCCATTCGTTCAGTGTCAGCGCTCCGCCCTCGACGACGTCACGTTGTGATGCAAGGGCGGGGCAGACACTAAATCAGCTATCTATGCCACCTCAAGTTTCCAGCTGAGGCTTCATTAGAACGTTGGAGGTGCGAGAGAGAGAGAGAGAAAGAACCCTCAGATATTACCCACTCTTTTAAGCAGACCATAGTACTGCTAACTGGTGGTATATAGCATTTCTTTCATCGGGTTACTCATTCAAGGTTTTTTTATATTAAAAAAAAAAAACCCCACAAGTGCTATCTTCCACGATACTTTTTAGTGATTCACCCTGCACCTAAAGTTATCAGATAAAGCAAGAATGGCAAAGTAGTTCAATTGACAAATCACTTATCTTGCAAGAATGGCAAAGTAATTCAATTCCCAAATCACTTATCTTTCTTAGAAATGCCTCGCTGAAAATAAGTGTAAACGCTGTAACTATTCAACCGCCTTCCTCTGAAACCGCCCGACTCCGCGGGATTCAACTGCTTTCTTCAGGGACTAGGGTTAAGGCCGTTCTCACTTGCTCTTGATTTCTGTGAGACCCCTCTTACAGGTGGTGTTGTAGCTTATATGGGCTATGAATGAGTAACCTGATGAAAGAAGTGCTATATCACCAGTTAGCAGTACTATGGTCTGCTTAAAAGAGTGGGTAATATCAGAGGGTACTCTCTCTCTCTCTATAAAAAAACATATATATGTTTATGAATGGCCATAATATTTGTGATGCTGAAGTATTGTTTGGTATAAGTAGCAGCAGTCCTGGTTTTTGCAGCCACTGTCACCCTATCAAAACACTCCTTACCATGTCTGTTCACTCCCAGTCACTGAACAGGCAACATGAATTTGCAAATGGAGGACAAGGAAAATGCACCACTTTGCCACTATATAAGCTGCACTTTTCAACCTGATTTTTATTTATTTATCTTTTATAAATAGCTTTTATTGAGAAATACAACCGATCACAACAATAAATAGTCCAGTTGCACACAACATCAGCTACAAACATAGCGTATCATATCTCAATAGTGATCTTCCCATTGGTAAGCTATACATGTTTCGTTTAATCCCTTCCCCTAACCAACTTCCCCTCCCATATTCTCTACAGTCTTTATGTGAGAAGGAGGGAGGAGTCCGGACAAGAAGACCATTTCACATAAGTGTCCCAAACTTTGTGATATGATAATAAATGTCCAGTTCGCATGGCTGTCAACTTAGACATCAGGTGGATAGGATCCAATTTCCGCACTACCACAGAAGGACCTGGTAATGTGCTCTGCTTCCAGGTCGTGGCCAACACCAACTTGCTAGCCACAAAGACAAAAGTAATCAATTGATGAATGTGTGGTTTTACTCCTATCGGTTTAACATGTAGGAGACAGTTTTCCATCTTCATAGGGTACGAAAGCTTGGTGAGGCTATGAACCAACCGCAAGATGTTAGACCAATACTTCTGGGCACTGGGACAAGCCCACCAGATGTGGTACATATCACTCTCTAGACCGCACTGACGTCAGCATAAAGCTGACATCGAGGGAAACATTTTATGCAATCGCTGAGGGGTATAATACCAATTATGTAAGGTCTTGTACCCATTTTCCATTAAAGCACCAGAAATGGAGACCTTAAGCAGTAATTTAAAGATCTTCTCCCATTGTGAGAATTCATAGGTCACTCCCATAGCTCGCTCCCACTTCATCAGATAGTACATGACCGGTCCACTATGTGAGAGAAGAGCTTTATACAGTCTGGAAAGCCCCCCCCCCCCTTCCTCCCCCACTCACCATCGCCCTTTCTAGATTCGTTTCATTTAAACTCAAATCCCCTCTAGCCTTTCTAAAGATAAAGTCTCACACTTGGAGATATTGGAAGGATTGAGAGATGGGGATCCCATATTCCTCATGTATATCCTTAGAAAGTGGAACATGAGACATGATATGCTGTAATGTGGTTTGTTAATGCCACAGTTTACGAGAGGTTCTTTGGGTGGAGTCTGCTTGTTGGATTGAGAGATTACGATACCACTCTGGTTCATGTGTTTTGGTGTTGTGTTTGACAATGGGGGTAGTTAAACTGTTATATAAGATAATATGATGTGGGGGGCGGGAGAAGGGAGGCTCACTTCCTTTGCTGGATGTCCCTTCTCTACATAGGGAGGAGCCTTGAAATCAAGCGGGGGTTAGGGGAGGGAGGGAGGGAGTTGAAAGAGAGGGAAGGGGGTAGTATGAAAGGTAATGAGAGGCTCTGGTGGATGTGGGGGGATGGGGCGGGGTTCAGGGGGAGGACCACTTGTGGGACCGATTATTTACACAGTTAACCTTTACTGAGTGATATAAATATGGTGCTCCTGAATGTCAGGGGGTTAAATGTTCCTATGAAACGTCAGCTCTTATTATGAGAGTTGATCTGATTAAAGGTTGATATTGCCCTGATACAGGAGACACATTTGAAACCAGTGCATGAAACACTGTGTAAACATTGTAAATATCCGATATAATATTTTGCTTCCAATCATGATGGTACAAGGACTAAGGGGGTGGTGGTGATGTTTGCTGATTCCCGACCATGGCAGGTTGAGAAAGTAATTTGATATAATGGGGGCCGTTATATACTTATAGCATTTGTTTTAGGAGCCCAGAGATATACGCTACTAAATGTCTACTGCCCCAATATGGAGCATGGGGCCTTCTTTAAGCAATTAGACCAAGAATTGCTAAAACATAAGGTGGGATCCTTACTCATGGGAGGAGATTTTAATTTAACGATAGACCCAAGATTAGATAACTCCACTAGGGCAATGCAGCAAGATCGTGAAATGTTCCATGCATTTCTTAAGCGATGACATGTGATAAGATCTCTGGCGTCAAATCAATCCTACCCGACGGGAGTATACTTACTTTTCATTTTCACGAATAGACCTGTGGCTGGGGGAGGTGGGATATTCTCATAGGCTCCTAGATGTTAAGATTGAGACACGTACGTGGTCGGATCACAGCCCTGTGTTGTTACAACTCGGTATGACGGGTCCTCCAAAAACCCCTCCAGAATGGAGATTAGACGATTCTTTTCTATCGGATATGTCTCACGTATTTCAGATTGAAAAGCAAATTAAAGAATACATTCAATTTAATGACAATGGGGAGGTATCGCCAGGAATTTTGGGGGATGGGCTGAAGCGGTAATTAGGGGTCATCTTATCGCGCTGCGTGCACATGTTCAAAGAACGCGGAAGATTCCCTACGTCAAAGATTATTAGAGGTAGACATTTAAGTCGGCAGCCAGCCCAGCAGTCGGCTCAGCTGATAAATCAAGCTCATAAACTTTGTCAAGAATTGTATGAATTACAATTAGAAGATCTATCAGAGCAACTTCAGCGGGTCCGCAAGACTCACTATGAATTCGGCAATAAAGCTAGCAAACTTATGGCCCATAAACTTAGGCAGCAAACTACACGCAATCACATTGTTAGTCTGAAAGATGAAAATGGGATGTTGACTTTAGACCACCTTCATATGCAGCGGCTCTTTCAACAGTTCTATGAGAAGCTTTATACACCAGATATTGCCCCTTCAGAGACAGATATATCGATCTTCCTAGAACACATCCATTTGCCTAGGCTTACCACAGGGGCACAGCAGCAGCTCTTTATGCCCATTGAATTGGATGAGATTCTCTAGGCAATTCAAACCCTGTCTCCCGTGAAGACGCCGGGACCAGATGGGTGCCTCCAACAGTATTTGATGCCCAGCTCGCGCAGTCTCGCAGTGACCAACTTCAGGTCTGCTCTCCTCTTCAAAGTAACTGTGGCTAGGTCTTGAAACACTGCAATCTGATAGGAATCCCACTTGAAGTTATCAATGTTCCTGCTCGCTTGTAGCACTCACTCTTGGAGCTTGAAGTCTTGGAAACAAGCAGTTATATCTTTGGGTAAATTATTTCTCGCCATACCCAGAGCTCTGTGCGATCTCTCCAAATGAACTTCCTTTGGTTCAACAGTCGACCCGGCCTCTGTTAGTAAGGGACTCACTATTTTCTGCATCACATCCTCACAGTCTATATAAACTTGCGATTCTGGCAGTCCTCTAAAGTGGAGATTACACCTCCGGCTTCTATTTTCTAAATCCGCTAGTTTATCTGTGAGCTGTTGGATTCCTGTGTGCATCTCCCCCATCTGTTGATCAAGGACACTTATCCCTCTCTCATGCTCTTCCACTCGACCTTCCAGCTCTTCCAGGTGGTTACAGAGGTCCCGTATTTCGCTGCGCAAGTCCGCCCCCAATGCAGCTAAGTCTATGCGGACCGCTCTAAGGTCCGTCCGCATCTCCATTAGCCAGTCTCTTAGTTCAGGAAATTTCACAGGCTCAGGGTCTTCTCGCTCATGGTCTGATATGAATAAATCTTGGGACTCGGGCCTCTCAGTGCAGCGTGCTGGAACTAACGCCGCTGGTTCCATACAGGCCACGTGTTTTGCAGCCGAGCTGCCAGAAAAAGCGATTTGAGCGAGGCTCGCAGGCGTACTTGTATTTTGTTTGCTTCCGTTAGGCTTTAAGAGTCTCGTGCACCCGACTCACACTTTAAGCTGTACCTCTATCTGAGGTAACGCCAAAAAGCTTTGCGCGGGGAAGCGGGAGCTCTCGCTTCAAGCGACCATTTTGCCCGGTGACGTCACTTCCTCCCCCTGATTTATTAAAAAAATTTTTTTTTTCAAAGTATGAATTAAGACGTCCTACAGGCGTGATTAAACTCAAAAGAAAAGATGAACTAACCTAAACTACTGTGTAATGGGAGTCTTAAAATATTCTGTGATGATTAGCACCTCTGTTGGCCTTGGCACATCTTGTGCAACCGCCTCCATGCCTGACTGTACCAGATGATTAATGTTTGGCAGACCAAGCCTCTACTCAGGGGAACAGTGAGAAACTGGCATGAAATAAAAATCTCAATGAAAAAGGAAAGGACTGTTGTAACAATGCAGATTTTCCACTAAAAAAAAGGTTAGGCGATGAAGCTTAAGCACTTACCCTAGAGGAAATGGGCTGGGGTCAGGGCCGGTCAAACCCGGTAAGCGGAGCAAGCACCGCAGGGGGGCACCTGCCTTCAAGGGCGGTGCTGCGCCGCCATACCGCACCGCCCTCGGGGCTTTAAATATTTAATTTACCTCCATCCCAGCAGCTGCGTCATTTGAAAGCCCTGCCCCGTCTCTAGCCTTCCCTCCCTTCGTGAGTTCATTCTGCAGAGTCCCGCCTTCTGACATCCTTTCCTCGAGGGCGGGACTCTGAGGGAACAAACTCATGAAGGGAGGGAAGGCTAGAGACGGGCAGGGCTTTGAAATGACGCGGCCGCTGGGACGGAGGTAAATTAAAAAAAGACAAACCAAGCAGGGTGGGAAGAAGAAAAAGGGGGATGTTGGGGGGAGAAGAGGGCAGGCAGGTGGCCATAAATGGGAGGGGGATGGGGGCAAAGGAGAATCACTGGACAGGGGCAGGGTGGGAGAAGAGAGAAAGGAGATGCGGGGGGGGGGGGGGGCGCCAACTCATAGTCTGTAGGGGGGGCGCCAGAGACCCTAGGACCGGCCCTGGCTGGGATGATGGGAGACATTCAAATACTTCAAAGGTATAAAAGAAGTAAACATTTCTAATGGAGAAGTAGATCAAGAGGTCAAGCTATCAGACTCAAAGGGGGAAATCTCCAGGACTAACATTAGAAAACATTTCTTTTCAGAGAGGGTGATTGATGGATAAAGGCAACAACTTCTCGGTGAAGGCAAAACCAGTAAAGGAATTCAAAAAGGCTTAAGATAAGCAGAGCGATGAAGAAAAACCATAATTCAGCTGGGAGTGAACCTGGGGCACACTTTACCGTACTTAATTGCCAATAGAATCTGTTTCTAAGAATAGATTGATTTTTCTTCTAAGTACTTTTGTGGGACTCCCCTCCCCCCCCCCCATTTTTGGGTTATTTTGTTGATGAATGTGGGCCTGTACTGGCCCTCTTCTGCATGCTAGAGCAGTGACTGGGCTCACGACTGCACCCCTACTGGTTTTGCTGTTGGTAGGCAGTTCTTTCATTCCCAACATCTATCATTAGGTGACCCTGAGCCAGGGGTTCTAGATGTGAAATTGAATGGCAACAGGTACTAAACCATAATGGCTGCCACAGGGTACCTGGAGGGGAATCCCGCCATCCCCATCCCCGTGCAGCTCTCTAAACAGGAGACGAAAATGACAGCTGCAGCAGGGAGCCCCTGACGCCAGGTCCCTCCCCCCCCCACACCTACACATGGGGGTAAATTCTCAAAAGGTCAAAGGTCACTGAAATTTCGATGCTGGGATGATGCATGCTAATCACAAATTCTAGAATGGCTGTTGTGCGTGCAACTGCTGTTTATAGAATACTAGTGCACGTCTGCATTTACACACCTAATTTCACACACAAGCACTTTAGCTCAATGGGCGTAAATGCTTGTACCTAACTGTACGCATTCAGGCATGTAAATGATCTGTAACCTGCATGCGTAACAGCCTGACACATTTCTGACCCACCCCTTCCCCTCCTAAGTGCACACCCCCTTGAAGGCAGGTACGCACCAAATTGTACCAATTATAGCATTGTATTGGTCCATCCAGTCTGCCCAGTAAGATAAAATCAATGAGGCTGATATTCAAGCAATTTAAACTGCTTAAATAGCTTCCTGCCCTCCAACTGGGGATGTTCAGAGGAACTGTCCAGTTAAGTGGTGCTGAATATTCCCTGAGACTGCCCAATCAAAAAGTGGGCAGGTCAAGAACAGGTCAGAGCTGTCCTAGGTGCTGGCTTTGAATATCAGGCTGGCACCCTCAACTTTTTTTTCCTTAAAAAAAAAAAAAAAAAAGCCCTCAAGTCCCCTCCCATCCCTCTAATGTCCCCTCTTTCCTTTTCCCTCCCTCTCCCCTCAGCCTGCATCAAGACCCCCCCCACTCCACCCCAACTGTGAAGGTGGTCCAGTGAGGTATTTGGGGGCAGGAGCACAGCACCCTCACTCCTGCCCCTTGTGGCACCTCTAAAGTGGCTGCTGCGACCTCTCATGGGAGCTCGCAGTACTACGCAAAGTATAGATCGTAGTACTTTGTGTAGTACCATGAGCTGCCATGAGAGGTCATGGCAGACATTTTACAGAGGCGCCATAAGGGGCAGGAGCGAGGAGGCTGTTCTCCTGCCCTTCACAATCTCGCTGGACCACCAGGGATGTAGGTAAGCCCGGGAGCTTACCTTCATGGTTAGGGGGAGTTGGGGTGGGGGAAAGAGCTCTTCCTGCTCTACAACTCCAGGATCAACTTGGTGGAACAAAAGGGTGAGAACGGGCAAGGAGTGAGGGCTAGAGGACGGTCGGTGACTGAGCCCCAGAGATCGGAGTTTGGATCTGGGCATCTGGGCTGCCTTCCTCCTGGATCTCTAGGGGGATCTTCACAATACGAAACAAACAAACCCCCCAGGGGATCCTCAGATTGGTTACAAAATTTCCAAACCAGAAATGAAAGGGACAAGAGCAAATTTGTCAGTGGCGCGAAAGCGTCCCGCTGCTGTTTATTAAGCGATTTCTTGTGTCTTTGCAAGTGATTCCGGTGCACAGTATGGTCTGCTTGATTTCTGTACAAATCCCTGACCATCCTTCATTGTTAGGGTGCACAGAAATGAGAGAGACCCCGGAGCACTGCTCTCATGCTGCCCAACAAGAGATGCAGAGATGCCAAGGGTGGCTCACTGCAAAGAGTGAGATTGAAGCCAATCCAGAGGTGGGTGGTTCAAATCCCACTGCTGCTCCTTGTGATCTTGGGCAGGTCACTTAACCCTCCATTGCCTCAGGTACAAACTTAGATTGTGAGCCCTCCTGGGACAGAGAAATATCCAGTGTACCCAAATGTAATTCACCTCTAGCTACTACTGAAAAAGTTGTGAACAAAATCCAAATAAATTATTTGAGATTCTGTTGCTACTATCTGAGATTCTACATGGAATGTTGCTACTATTTGAAATTCTGTTGCTACTATTTGAGATTCTACTTGGAATGTTTCTATTGTGGAGGAGTGGGCTAGTGGTTAGAGCACCAGTCTTGCAATCCAGAGGTGGCCGGTTTAAATCCCACTGCTGCTCCTTGTGATCTTGGGCAAGTCACTTAACCCTCCATTGCCTCAGGTACAAAGTTAGATTGTGAGCCCTCCTGGGACAGAGAAATATCCAGAGTACCTAAATGTAACTCACCTTGAGCTACTACTGAAAGGTGTGAGCAAAATGTAAAATAATAATTGGAGTGGGGGGGGGGGGGGGGGGGAAGATGGGGCTCTGGCACTTAAAAACCCCACACAATTTGCAGGTCCTAATATTCAGCCATGGCTGCACTCGCATAAGCTCCAGGTGGCCAGACTGCCCAAAATGATCCCCAACATTCAGTGCTGTTGCCCAGAGATGGCCTTGCACTGAATATCCGGGGATAATTTAGCCAGTGACGATTAGCATTTAAAAAAACCGCTGGCCGCTGCCGGCTGAATATCGTGGGGAATAACACCAATTATTGAATTAAGTTGTGCACAACTGACCTTTATGCTATAACTCGTATGCACAAATTTGCATCCTAGTCAGAAATTTGAGTGCACAAATGAATAGAATTAGGCAATGGTGGACTTATTCTATGCCAAAAGGCCATTTATGAGCTGTTTTGACTAAGGTGATACCTTCCCTGTTCCTGCATTTCATGCCAGCACCTTGCCACTGTGCTCTGCATTTTAATACACACCTCTTGGAGGAGAGCGGGAAAACGTAGACACAGTAAGTAGACGATACTATGGGGAGAGGGCTTTGGAACTGTAAATTTCAGTCGGCAGAACTGAGGTCTGACTGCAGTCAACACATTTCCAAGTCTGTCTGTGCACTGTGTGGGGGCTGAGGGACTCTAATTATGAGACTGACAGCTAAGAGAAGGGAAATGCGATCTCCAAGCAGACGTGGGAAGCATGACCCGGCATCCCATTTAACAACTGATAGCGCGGTGTTAACATCGCTGTGCCCAGGTGTCTCCTCAGGTCCTCAGTCAGGACGTCTTGCTGCGTGAAAAGCAGATGGTTGGACCAGCAAGCTTTGATGTGAAGGCAGTGAGTGTTCCGAGGTCGCAGGAACTGCAGCTTTTGCAAACTGTGGTAGTGTAAAGATAATGCCATCTGACATCCCTCTCTTGGAAAACGATGGCATTTAATAATTGATTTTGTGTCTGAAGTTTTTTTTTTTAAGTAAATCATTTTTTGCTGAACATCCTATATGATCCACAAGGAGCCAATATTTAAATGATTTAGGCTCTTAATTTTGAGAATTATGTTTATTATATAATTTATTGTACTGCTTAGCTAAAAAAAAAAATGATTAGATCACACAAAACATGATAAAGTAATGGAGATACTTCAGAAAAGAACTCCAACATGAGCTAGATAGGAAAGAATCCAACGCTCCTAAATTGACCATTTTGAACATTTTACTAGGGCTCTGAGGGCCTAAATTTATGCTCAGAATTTCACTAAATGCTTCAATTTAGGAATATAAAAAGTGGGTGGAACAGGAGCAGGTTAGGGTGGGGAAACAAATTAAGAACTTAGCCCTGATTTTAGCACTCTGCTCATAAAGCTAAGGAAATTGATGGCAGGTATAAATCTATAAGTAACTTTTTGCTCTGCTCTTGCCCATGAAGGGGTCCTTTTTTCAAAGGCATAGTAGGGCTACCGTGCAGGGGCATAGCCAGATCTCACAGTGGGAGGGGGCCAGAGACCGAGGTTGGGGACAAATTTTGAGTGCCGCTTCGCCTCCTTGCCCCCCCCCCACCGCCTCACCACCTAATAAACAAATACCTTTGCTGACGGGGGTCCCCAACCCCCGGCAGCTGAAGCCTTCTTCAGCGCGGTCTCCGGCGCAGCCACATTCGTTGACTGCTCCCTGCTCTTCTTTCTTCTTGATCCTCCTGTGCACGCTGACGCTCAGCGGAGGATCAAGAAGAAAGAAGAGCAGGGGGCAGGTAGCGAACATGGCTGCGCCGGAGACCGCTGAGCATCAGTGTGCACAAGAGGAGCAAGAAGAAAGAAATGCAGGGGACAGGCAGTGAATGCAGCTGCGCCAGAAACCGTGCTGAAGAAGGCTTTGGCTGGTGGGGTTTGGGTACCCCCACCAGCCAAACCAGGGGCCTGGATGAAATTTGCGGGGGCCCAGGCTCCCGTTCCCCCCATAGCTACGCCCCTGCTACCATGTGTGTAGCACGTTGCACAAAAACAGCACTGCCACGGGCATGCCCAGGTGCCCTGTGGTAATTCTGCTTTTGCTGTGCGCCGTTTGCCACGCTAGAAAATGAAAAAAAAAAAACCTGCATCGAGCAGGCAGTAGTCTTGGAAGAGCAAGTGATAAGTCCGTGTTGGGCTTAACGTTGCTCTGTAAAAGGGATCTCTGTTGTATTCATGTTTTATATTTGGCCATTTTTACAGTTCTGCTGTTAACAAAATGGTAAGTTTTTATGTTAAACTGTACCTGCTGTACACCGCTTTGGGTGAATCTCATCATAAAGGCAGTTAATGCTTATCACAAAATGCAGTAACATTTTTTTGAGGTAATTTGCCTGTCAGCAGCTGCTAATTACTACTACTTAACATTTTTCTAGAGCACTACTAGAGTTACGCAGCGCTGTACAGTTTAACAAAGAAGGACAGTCCCTGCTCAAAAGAGCTTACAATCTAAAGGACAAAATGTCAAGTTGGGGCAGTCTAGATTTCCAGAATAGAGGTATGGTGATTAGGTGCTGAAGGCGACATTGAAGAGGTGGGCTTTGAGCAAGGATTTGAAGATGGGCAGGGAGGGGGCTTGGCGTATTGGCTGAGGGAGTTTATTCCAAGCATAGGGTGAGGCGAGGCAGAAAGGGTGGAGCCTGGAGTTGGCGGTGGTGGAGAAGGGTACTGAAAGGAGGGATTTGTCTTGAGAGCGGAGGTTATGGGTAGGAACGTAGGGGGAGATGAGGGTAGAGAGGTAGGGAGGGGCTGCAGATCGACACATGCTATTTATTTGTTTTGTAATTTTTTCGGGAGAGAGCATAGTGTGGAATGGGTGTGGAAGGGTTATCTTGGTAGCACATTCACATTAGCACATGAGACCTGCCAAAATATTAACACAGGAGACGGGAAGGCAGTAGAACTAGAGGACATGAAATTGAGGATGAAGGGGGGGGGGGGCAGACTCAGGAGTAATGTCGGGAAGTATTTTTCACGGAAAGGGTGGTGGATACGTGGAATGCCCTCCCGCGGGTGGTGGTAGAGATGAAAATGGTAATAGAATTCAAACATGCGTGGGATAAACACAAAGGAATCACATTTAGAAGGAATGGATCCATGGAATTGTATTGGAGATTGGGTGGCCACACAGGTAATTGGGAAGCAAAGCCAGTGCTGGGCAGACTTCTACGGTCTATGCCCTGATCGTGACTGAATAGATATGGATGGGCTGGACTGTAAATTTTAAGGGGCTTCAATGTTAGCTTCAGACCATTTACTACAAGAACAGTGCTGGGCAGACTTCTGTGGTCTGTGCCCTGAAAATGGCAAGAACAAATCAAACTTGGGTATACATATAAAGTATCACATATCATGTTTATCTTTTTGGGCAGACTGGATGGACCGCTCAGGTCTTTATCTGCTGTCATTTACTATGTTACTCTTTTGGGGGTTCTACATGGAATGTTGCTACTAATTGGGATTCCGGAATCTTGTAACTCTTTAGGATTCCAGAATCTTCAGAACTTTTAGTACAAGAAGAGTGCTGGGCAGACTTCTACGGTCTGTGCCCTGAGAATGGCAAGGACAAATCAAACTCTGGTATAAAGTATCACATACCATGTAAAATGAGTTTATCTTGTTGGGCAGACTGGATGGACTGTACAGGTCTTTATCTGCCGTCACGTCATTCATTTACTATGAGTGCCACCTAACTGCCTCTTATTTAGAAGGGACGGAATGCTCTCACATTTATATTTTTGCAGGTCTCATGCACTAATGGAAAAAGTAATGCAGAACCTGAAAAAAAAAAAGCCCCATTTTAGAGATTCGGTAGAAATGAGCTTAGTGTGCGCAAAAGTCTTGTATTAAAAAGCACTAAGCCCATTTTTTTTTAGTGCATCTTAGTAAATGAGCCCTGTAATTTAGAAGGTCAGCTTTTTTGAATATTGGGCTCTAGATCGTGTTCTTGCTGTTGCAATTTTCAGTTTTCCTATTGCCACATTCATAGGAGTTTCTGTACCATTTTTGCTACATGGCATTTTTACACTGGCATTAACTTGCTCAAAATTGTCTGCCTTTGGCAGGACTGAATGAAGCTTGGCAAGTTCAGCACCATGGAGAGTGGAAGAAACAGGGTTTTGATGGGCAGTGCAGGGGCAGCCAAGTCTTTGCTGGATCGGGGCTTAGCTGCTGTAGTGTTGTGTAGCAGACATTGGCAGAGCTGTTTGCCACGTACTGAACATCTGCTGCCTCGTAGTCTTCCTTCGTTATAAGATTAGCAGCCACGTGCCCATTGTCTTCAGTTGTTCTAGCTTTCCTCAAAGGAGCCATTTAAATCGGGACTGTGCCCAGGCCAAATTGCAGAAATTGCTACAGCCCTCCTGCTTTCCATGGGTGACAAAGTTCCATTTTGGCCCCTTCATCTGTGACAACACAGTTAATGCAGTTCAGTCTCTCCTGGCGTGAAAAGTCAATCCAACAGTATCTGAAGAAATGCAACCACCAGGCTTCTCGTCCTTGAGTTTAATATTTTGGTAAATGATATTTTAATGAACAGCTTTCTTTTGTGATCTGAGTAAGCTGATTATCATATTCTACCATCCCATTGATTTTTATTTGATGAAAATCTAATGAAGCTCTCCAACATTCCTTGATGTGCTATACATAGTCTGCCTCTTTCCAGCTGATGAGAGCTTTTTATCAGTACAGTTCTCACCCATGATAATGAAGCTGAGCTCCGATTCACCGGAGAGATACAAAATAGAAGAAGGAAGAGGTGACACCACTTGTTCATGGGTCTTACACCCACAAAACTCTTGGGTCAATATTCAGCTGATGGCAGTCAGCGTTTCTTTAAATACGTTCTGCTCCCGGCTAATCTAGACCTACAAATTTTTAGGGGTCCTCTTAACAAGCTGCGGGAAAGGGCCCTGTTACAGCAGTGGGGCCATTTTTATTTATTTATTTATTTGTTACATTTGTATCCCACATTTTCCCACCTATTTGCAGGCTCAATGCAGCTTACATAGTACTGTAGAGGCATTCGCCAAGTCCGGTAGAGAAACAAATACAAGGTGATGATGTGGTTGAGTAAGGTTCATATGTTTCAGGCACAATAGGGATCGAAGAGAGGAAGGGTTATGTAGTGCTCCCATGCTTCAGGGTCCCTTTTACCGCAGTGGGTAAAAAGCTCCCAGACAAATATGGCCACGCGGTAAGAGAACTCTTGCCGCTTGGCCATGTGGTGGGGAGCCCTTACCGCCACACATTGAGGTGGCGATAAGGGCTGTCATGATAACATGGCAATAACCGGGCAGTACATGGTGATGCCCAATTACTGCTGAGTTAGCGCCGTGCTAGACAAAAAAAATTTCCAGGGAGCACAGGAAGGCGCACGCTCAACCCGGAAGTATTGCCAGTAGTCGCGTTGCCCTGGCGGGTAGTTCAGTTTTAGCATGCGGTAAACCTGTGTTGGGCTTACCGCCGCTTTGTAAAAGGGCCTCTTAGTGTTTGGGTTCTAGCCAGGTGCCAGTGCTACATATCTGGGTCTTTCCTGGTGCTTGGAAATGATGCTGGTATGACTGATATTCAGAGCTCTACCCACATACAGCAGAACGTTGTTATAACGGACTTCTGGAGACTGTCAAAAATAGTCCCTTATATCCGAGGTCCGTTATAGCCAAACTGGGCTACAAAGAACTTTTTTTCCACTCAAAGAAAACTCACACCCGATTTCTGTTTCAACCTATGTTTATCAACAACAAAATGTAAACTACAGTATATGCAAATGCACGTTATTTTGCTTGTTAAGTGCTGTTAAAAATGCCGATTGGCTTGTTAAGCCAATTAAGTTACATGCGTTTTTATGGAATGCACTTAGATTTCAGCACGGAATGCTAGGCGTGCTATATAGAATCTGGCAGCCAAAGTGTATGTGCTAAGCGCAGATTCTATAATGGCAATTACATGCATAATTACATCTACCTCATTCTACCACCATATCACTTTGTATTCATTCATACCATGTATTTGTTCAGACCGTAATCAGCTAACTCTGTTAATGGTGATATGTAAGCCACATTGAGCCTGCAAAAGGTGGGAAAATGTGGGATACGAATGTAACAAATAAAAATGCGAAGTTTAACACCTACATTTCAGTTAAAATAGTCCAGAAGACATGTTTGTTTAAGACAACGCTCGCGCTTAGGTAGGAATAAGTCAATGTCAAAAGTGTGCTGCAAAGCCACTTTGCTGTCCTTGACAGTGTAAAGATAGCACTGTAACAATTCCACGTCTGTCTTTGAATCTGTCCAGCCATCCTACCGCACTGAAATGAGTCGTGCATTCATTTGTTGGCGACCGTGTCTGCTTTTTCACGCAGGAATGGACCATGCACTGAAACATTCTGTGTTCCTGCCAAATGAAACCACCTTAACCGCACTGATTCTACATATTCGAATGATGATGCTGTTCGCAAACGCTTTCTGCTTGCTGTTGACGACACTTCGTATGCTTGCTTAAGCTTTTCTCTTTCCTGCCGTATCCCATTTACTGTTTGTTTAGCAAGATTTAGTCTTGCACATTTTTGGTTGACTATTTTTGACTGTTCTCAACGTCGGTAATTATGGCGATTTTTGCTTCCAAATCAAGCGCAATATGTCTACATTTGTCTGACATCAGGACCAGCTGTAAGTCAGTTCACTCAAAGCGCGACCACCATGTGAGTCCCTTATATGCGTCGTCCATTGAAGTCACTGGATCATGTAAGATGGTCTCTAGTAACAGGAAGCCCATTATAACTGGGCCCTCTATAGTTAATAATAGTTTATAAAATTCAATATACCATCATTGTAATAATCAAAGAGGTTTACAATAAAATTCCAAAGAAAACATAGGGAAAAATGCCATAAAATGATAGGAAAGCCCATATATCAAGACCATACAATCTACCATATTGTGAGAGTACAGGTGAAAGGGGATCCGGGAAGGCACAAGGAAAGGGGGTGCAGGCAGCCGGGGAACCCCAACGGGGCAGATTTCATGTGCACAACACCCACATTCAGAAAGCTGTTTATCGAATAGTGTGTAGAACTGAAACGTATAAATGTCTATTAACAGGTGTGCAGTTTTTTTTCCTATCTCCAAGGATTAGCATTTAAATATCTTATTCCACCCAGGGCGTTTCTGTAGCTTGTAAGGGTTTTCTCTAGGATCCAAGTGATCTGGATTCTCAGAACGCACTCAGGGATTGAGGAGAGATCATTGTGGTTTATGATTTTTATGGTTTATTTCAATTTGCTATACCGTCCTTTCTACAAATATCACAGGATGGGGTAGGTGTACATTCAAAGGCCTCCACAATGACCAGGTTACACTTGTAATAATTGAACAGTGATTATGGAAATCTGACATTTATTTTGTTGCTCCAACTATGAATCTTATAAATCACAATCCTCAAGGGTTGAAATCTTATCATTCGCTCTAAGAACATATGAACATAGGAAATGCCACATTAGGTCAGACAAGAAATCCAGTATCCTGATCTGAACAGTGGCCAATCGGAGTGAAAAATATGTGATAGGAACCCCAAAGAATCAATTTCGTCCTTGCGCTTTACACCTAGGGTTAAGCAGTTGCTCTCACAAGTCTACCTGGCCAAGAATGATTTATGGACGTTCCTTCCAGCTCTGCTAATCTTCCTCGGTAGATCTCCCGACTACAAATTCCACAGGTTAATTGTATGTTGGGTGAAAAAATACTTTAGTTTTAAAAGTGCTACTTTTAAGGTTCATGAAGTGTCCCCTGGTCTTAATACTGTTGGAAAAGATAAAACAACCACACACTGTTTGTCTGCTACACCCTATTCATGATTTTGAAGGTTTCTATCATATCTCCTCTCAGCCATCTTGTTTTCCAACTGAAGAACCCTTTTATCCGTAGGGAAGCTGCTCCACCTCCTTTAATCATTTTGTCACCCTTCTCTGCACCTTTTCTGCTCTGCTATACCTTTTTGAGATAGTGACCAGAACAGCATGCAGTATAGAAGGTGAGATCAAGCTATGGATCGATACAGACACATTTTTCTTCACTCAATGTTTAATTAAACTCTGGAATTCATTGCCGGAGAATGTGGTAAAGGCGGTTAACTTAGCGGAGTTTATAAAAGGTTTGGACGGCTTCCTAAAGGAAAAGTCCATAGACCGTTATTAAATGGACTTGGGGAAAATCCACTATTTCTGGGATAAGCAGTATAAAATGTTTTATAATTTTTTTGGGATCTTGCCAGGTGTTTGTGACCTGGATTGGTCACTGTTGGAAATAGGATGCTGGGCTTGATGGACCTTTGGTCTTTCCCATTATGCACTTATGCACTTATTATGATATTTTTTTTATTCACCATTATTTTCTGAATAACACCTAGATTTTTATTTGCTCTTTGGACAGCTGTGGCACTCTGAGCTCTGACCCCCTGCATTAGGTCTCTGTTTTCACCTGATTAGAAAATGGGCTACTTTAAAGTGTAATCTTGAGGTTCCCCATTAACTGAGCCCCTGTTTGAACCGGTAATGTTTTATGTGAGTAGGCTTGGGAGATAAGTACATACCATAGATACTCGTGTATAAGTTGCATTTCTACCCCCCCCCCCCCCACCCAAGTACTGTGAACACGGGATGACTCGTTCATGTCACCCTAGTCCAGTGGTTCCCAAACCTGGTCCTGGAGACACCCCAGCTAGTCAGGTTTCCAGCATTCCCAAAATGAATATTCATGAGATAGATTTGCATGCAATGGAGACAGTGCATGTCAATCTCTCTCATGGGTATGCTGAAAACCTGACTGGCTGGGGTGTCTCCAGGACTAGGCCTTGAGTGTGACTCTCTGGATTCAGAAACACCCCCATCCTACAGCTTTTCATATCTGACTGGCCGTTACTTTTGCAAAACAATAAATTCTCTCTTGCATTTTAAAAGTTAAAGGGCATTATTATTAGACTGTCGGAGGCACACTAAGGCCATTTTTACTGCAGGAGTAAAATGGTCAACTTTCCTATTTTCACTATTAGTGGCCACTTACTAATTTTCCCATCAGCATATGACCCCTACTGCCACTTATTCTGTAGGCAATAAGGGCTCATGTGCTAACCATGTGCTAATCAGTTAGCATGTAGCAATGTAGCTGCGCTAACCAATTAGCACAGAATATGTCCACTCTCCGCCCCCAAATCGACAAATTGAAGAGTAGCAAATTGCCTGGACCAGATGGTATTCATCCCAGAGTACTGATAGATTTGAAAAATGAACTTACAGAACTATTGTTAGTAATATGTAATTTAGCTTTAAAATCAAGCATGGTACCAGAAGATTAGGGGGTGGTCAACGTAATGCCGATTTAAAAAAAAAAAAAAAAAGGTTCTAGAGGTGATCTGTGAAATTATAGGCCGGTGAGCCTGATATGAGCGCCAGGCAAAATGGCAGACACTATTATAAAGAAGAAAATTACAGAGCATATACATAGCCATGGATTAATGAGACAAAGTGAAGGGAAATCTTGCCTCACCAATCTACTACATTTCTTTGAAGGGGTGAACAAACATGTGGATAAAGGTGTGACGGATGATATTCTGTATATGGATTTTCAAAGGCATTTGACAAAGTACCTCAAGAAAGACTCCAGAGGAAATTGGAGAGTCATAGGATAGGAGGTAGTATTCTGGATTAAAAACTGGTTAAAAGATTTAAAAAAAAAAAAACAGAGTAGATTTAAATGGTCAGTATTCTCAATGGAGAAGGGTAGATAATGGGGTTCCCCAGGGGTCTATGCTGGGACTGCTGCTTTTTAACATATTTATAAATGATCTAGAGATGGGAATAACTAGTGAAGTAATTAAATTTGCTGATGACAGTTATTCAAAGTTGTTAAATCACAATAGGATTGTGAACAATTACAAGAGGACCTTATGAGACTGGGCATGGAAATGGCAGATGACGTTTAATGTGAGCAAGTGCAAAGTGATGCATGTAGGAAAGAGGAACCCGAATTATAGCTACGTCATGCAAGGTTCCACGTTAGGAGTCACCAACCAAGAAAGGGATCTAGGTGTCGTCATTGATGATACGTTGAAACCTTCTGCTCAGTGTGCTGCTGCGGCTAAGAAAGCAAATAGAATGTTAGGCATTATTAGGAAAGGAATGGAAAACAAAAATGAGGATGTTATAATGCCTTTGTATCGCTCCATGGTGCGACCGCACCTCGAATATTGTGTTCAGTTCTGGCCACTGCATCTCAAAAAAGATATAATGGAATTAGAAAAGGTACAGAGAAGGGCGACGAAAATGATAAAGGGGATTGAACGACTTCCCTATGAGGAAGCGCTAAAGGGGGTAGGGCTCTTCAGCTTGGAGAAAAGACAGCTAAGGGTAGATGATATAGGTTTATAAAATAATCAGTGGAGTGGAACGGATAGACATGAATAACTTGTTTACTCTTTTCAAAAATACTAGGACTATGGGGCACGTAATGAAGCTACAAAGTTAGTAAATTTAAAACATATCAGAGAAAATATTTCTTCACTCAGCATGTAATTAAACTCTGGAATTCATTGCCAGAGAATGTGGTAAAAGCACTTAGCTTAGCAGGGTTTTAAAAAAGGTTTGGCTAATTTCCCAAAAGAAAAGTCCATAAGCCATTATTAAAATGGACTCGGGGAGAATTTACTGTTTGTTTCTACGATAAGCAGCTTAAAATGCATTTACTGTTTTGGTATTTTGCTAGGTACTTGTAACCTGGCTTAGCCACTGTTGGAAATTGGATGCTGGGTTTGATGGACCTTTGGTCTGTCCAGTATGGCAAAGCTTTTGTTATATTCTTATGTTCCCAGATCCGTCCCCAGCACTAAAAAATATTTATTTTTTAGCGCATGGGTAGCCTGCGCACATGCAGAAATTACCACGGGACACCTGATCATGCCCCACAGTAAGGCATTTTTGGCTGTGATAAGCAACACACTAATGTGGACAGAAAACAGAGGGTAGGGTTAAATGGCCATTTTTCTCAATGGAGGAGGGTGAATAGTGAAGTGCCAAAGGGATCTGTACTGGGGACGGAGCTATTTAACGTATTTATAAATTATTTGGAAATTGGAATGACGAGTGAGGTGATTAAATTTGCAGATGGGACCAAACTAGTCAAGGTTATTAAAACACATGCACACTGGAAAATTGGAGGAAGACCTTAGGAAACTGGAAGACTGAGCATTCAAATGGCAGATAAAATTTAATGTGGAGAAATGCAAAGAATAATTCGAATCAGTTACTGAATGCTAGGATCCACCTTAGGAGTGAGCACTCAAGAAAAAGACCTGGGTTTCATTGTAGAGAATACGCTGAAATCTTCTGCCTAGTGTGCGGTGGTGGCCAAAAAAGCAAACAGGATGCTAGGAATTATTAGGAAAGGGATGTTAAATAGGAGCAAGAATATTACAATGCCTCTGTACTGTTCCATGGGTCAACCTCGCCTTGAGTATTGTGTTCAATTCTGGTTGCCGAATCGCAAAAAAGATATAGCAGAATTAGAAAAGGTTCAAAGAGTGACCAAAATGATAGAGGGAATGGAACGACTCATTTGAGGAAAGGCAAAAGAGGTTAGGGTTCTTCAGCTTGGAAAAGAGACGGGTAAGGGGAGATATGATTGAGGTCTACAAAATCTTGAGTGGTGTAGAATGAGTAGAAGTGAATCGATTTTTCACTCTTTCAAAAAGTACAAAGTCTAGGGGGACACTCAATGAAATTACTTTTAGAACAAATAGGAGGAAATATTTTTTCACTCAAAGAATAGTTAAACTCTGGAATTCTTTGCCAGAGAATGTAGTAACAGTGGTTGGTGTATCTGGGTTTAAAAAAAGGTTTTGGATAAGTTCCTAGAGGAAAAGTCCATAGTCTATTATTGATATGAACGTAGGGGAAGCCACTGCTTGCCCTGGGATTGGTAACATGGAGTGTTGCTACTTTTTGGGATTCTATATGGAATGTTACTCTTTGAGGTTCTGGAATGTTGCTACTAATTGGGTTTCTCAGAAATAGAAGAGAAGGTAGAACTCAAGCAGTAATAGAGAGAAAGCCTAGAGGCATCAGATAAGTCTATAACAACAGCTACTTGATCTCCTATAGCTCACAGTTCTTTCAAATTCAAGATCTTTTTTTTTTTATTTTCATCAATCAACTCGCCTCTAAAGCTATAAAGCAACTTAAGCTGCATGTCAACATCTAACACTTTGCACACCAACAATAAAATCACCAACGGCATAAATTGAAGAACTCTAAATCAATGACCACTTAGCTTCAGCCACTTCCATGGATACAGCACTGTGAGATCCTAAGAGCTAATAGGGTTTCAGCCAGATACTTGTGACCTGGATCGGCCACTGTTGGAAGCAGGATTCTGGGGTAGATGGATCATTGGTCTGACCCAGTATGGCTATTCTTATGTTCTTAGTAAAAGGTCCCTTACGTGTTCCAGTACCATTGTAGCATTCAGCAGGATGTCATGCAGAATTTCTACCAGGGCTAAACTCTCATTTTCCAAGAAATGCCGCAGTAAATTTATTTCCCCCCGTAGTGGGGAAAGGCACCTAGTTTAAACCTATTTTGTAAAGGGAACACAGAAGCCTTTCTACATTTATACAATAGGGTCACAGAACCACCCCAACCAGTGGTGTCTCTAAACAGAATTATTTGGGGTGGCACCAGGGGCGGAAGCTAGGTATGGAGGGAGGGGGGCAAGTCAAAGTGACATTTTCATACATCATATCCCTCCCCCCCAACTTTTAAATTAGCATGATAATAGCATCATTTAACAAATTCTTCTGGAGTGTTCTGTATTTTCTTCAGGACTGGTCAGAATCTCAAAATAAACCCTAAGGGCCCCTTTTCCAAGCTGCGGCAAAAGGGGGCTGGTGCTGGTTTCGGCAAGTGTTTTACACGTGAGCCGAGGCCCCTTATTACTGCAGCTGGTAAAAGGGAAGTCTCTTCCTACAGGACATGGCCGGGTGGCAAGTAAAGCACTTGCTGTCCAGCCATTTCGGGGAGGGGGGGAGCCTTTACCACCAACCCATTGAGGTGGCGGTAAGGGCTCCCGCATTAACCCGGCAGTAAAGTTGTCCAAATGCTCGTCAGGGATGCCCTTCTTTTTTCCATTATTGGCTGAGGATGCCCATCTCTAAATCACGCCCCAGTCCCGCCTTCGGTACGGTGCTGATACGCCCCTGTGAATTTTGGTCGTCCCCGTGACGGAAAGCAGTTGAGGACGCCCAAAATCGGCTTTCCATTATGCCGATTTGGGTGACCCTGAGAGAAGGACGCCCATCTTCCGATTTATGTCGGAAGATGGGCGTCCTTTTCTTTCGAAAATTCACCTGCAGTTTTGCTAGGTTGATGCGGAAAGCTATGTCCAGCTCGGAGGTTCGGGTCAGAGGGTTTTCCTTAAACTTTCTATACTGCCTCAGACCTGGCAGAAGATTTCTCACATGGTAGACATTGAATTAAGAAGTGTGTCTGTATTGCTGTGGATTAGCTCCTAGCCTTTTATCATGCATTCTGATGTTGTGCGCTGATGTCTAACATGTGAGAAATCTACAATGCTAAAACCTTTTCTACACAGTGCGGCCCTTAACAGTTCAGTAAACCGCATGTTAACGGCACGCTTCAGCTCATGGTAGCTTTCTGCATCAGCGCCAGTCAGTCGATGTAAGTAGAAACTCTGAGACTCTCATTTATATGGAGAGCTGATTTGCCTATACAATAATTCTACAGTTTGAAGCAGTCTTTGAGTTGGTCATCCAAGGAATTTGTGCCCTGTTAAGGCAAACTTTTTATTCAGCTGCTGGTTTGCTTTTTCATTTGTAAGATAACGTGGGGTTTTCCAGAATACTTCACCTCTGTGCCTCTGCTCACAGCATTGATGGTAGTGAGAACAACAGTTTCCGAACCCGCAGGGCTTCTGGGCCTGCACACAAAGCCTTTCATTCTTATTAGCGATTATGTGTTTTTGTTATCTGCCGGTTGTGTTTCTCGGTACACTAGATGCCTTACTTTTCTGGAAATTTCTTTTATGTATACAGCTGGCTTTATTAGAACCCAAATATGTGTACGTCAACTTGTTCAGTAAATTAAAATTTTTAAATAATTTTATCAGTTTTTTTTTTCAGTTTTTCCAATTTCTTAAAAAAAAAATGGGCGGAAAATCCTCAACTGACTCCTTATTGGCTGCAAAGCCAGGCCATTCCAGGACTTCATACAGTCATCACTGGCTAAAAACCTCCCCCCAATTTTTTTTATTCAAAAATTAAAAAAAAAAGAATAAAAAAAATATAGGTGAATAAAAGTTTTTTTTTTATTTATGGTATTTACAGCATGTTTTCCTTGGGGTAAATAGATTTGCGTAGTTCTAGGCGCTAGGATATCAACTAAGCATGTGATGCATGTGGGAAAAAAGAACCCGAATTATAGCTACGTCATGCAAGGTTCCACGTTAGGAGTTACGGACCAAGAAAGGGATCTGGGTGTCGTCGTTGATAACACACTGAAACCTTCTGCTCAGTGTGCTGCTGCGGCTAGGAAAGCGAATAGAATGTTGGGTATTATTAGGAAAGGTATGGAAAACAGGTGTGAGGATGTTATAATGCCGTTGTATCGCTCCATGGTGCGACCGCACCTTGAGTATTGTGTTCAATTCTGGTCGCCGCATCTCAAGAAAGATATAGTAGAATTGGAAAAGGTGCAGCGAAGGGCGACTAAAATGGTAGCGGGGATGGGACGACTTCCCTATGAAGAAAGACTAAGGAGGCTAGGGCTATACAGCTTGGAGAAGAGACGGCTGAGGGGAGACATGATAGAGGTATATAAAATAATGAGTGGAGTGGAACAGGTGGATGTGAAGCGTCTGTTCACGCTTTCCAAAAATACTAGGACTAGGGGGCATGCGATGAAACTACAGTGTAGTAAATTTAAAACAAATCAGAGAGAATTTTTCTTCACCCAACGTGTAATTAAACTCTGGAATTCGTTGCCGGAAAATGTGGTGAAGGCGGTTAGCTTAGCAGAGTTTAAAAAGGGGTTGGACGATTTCCTAAAGAACAAGTCCATAAACCGCTACTAAACAGACTTGGGGAAAAATCCACAATTCCAGGAATAACATGTATAGAATGTTTGTACGTTTGGGAAGCTCGCCAGGTGCCCTTGGCCTGGATTGGCCGCTGTCGTGGACAGGATGCTGGGCTCGATGGACCCTTGGTCTTTTCCCAGTATGGCATTACTTATGTACTTATGTACTTATATATACATCTAGACACAGCTTATAGAATACGCTTAGGCGCAAACTTATTCTGTGCGGATTTTCCAGGCCCCATATGCAGAATTCCGGCTCTCTTATCTGCTGCCGTTTACTATATTCTTGTCTTACCGTTCTAGTCTCATGAGGAAGGATCTATGGGTTTCATTTTCTTTCAGGTGTTCCATTCTGGAGGGTGTATTTCAGAGAAGATGGAGGAGGGGTTCTTAACCAAGGGTGCAGGAGAAGGGTCTTGAAATCTAGCACATAGTACCATTTGTAAACGGGCATTTAATCCAACAACTTTTTTTGCACAATTTGCTTAGCTGTATGTATGTATGTATGTGTGACTTCTTTGGTAGTACACCTGTGCTTCTGTAATTTTATCGACATGTCAGTGGCTAGAAGTGCTAACAGTGACATACAGTGGTGGAAATAAGTATTTAATCCCTTGCTGATTTTGTAAGTTTGCCCACTGACAAAGACATGAGCAGCCCATAATTGAAGGGTAGGTTATTGGTAACAGTGAGAGATAGCACATCACAAATTAAATCCGGAAAATCACATTGTGGAAAGTATATGAATTTATTTGCATTCTGCAGAGGGAAATAAGTATTTAATCCCTCTGGCAAACAAGACCTAATACTTGGTGGCAAAATCCTTGTTGGCAAGCACAGCGGTCAGACGTCTTCTGTAGTTGATGATGAGGTTTGCACACATGTCAGGAGGAATTTTGGTCCCCTCCTCTTTGCAGATCATCTCTAAATCATTAAGAGTTCTGGGCTGTCGCTTGGCAACTCGCAGCTTCAGCTCCCTCCATAAGTTTTCAATGGGATTAAGGTCTGGTGACTGGCTAGGCCTCTCCATGACCCTAATGTGCTTCTTCCTGAGCCACTCCTTTGTTGCCTTGGCTGTATGTTTTGGGTCATTGTCGTGCTGGAAGACCCAGCCACGACCCATTTTTAAGGCCCTGGCGGAGGGAAGGAGGTTGTCACTCAGAATTGTACGGTACATGGCCCCATCCATTCTCCCATTGATGCGGTGAAGTAGTCCTGTGCCCTTAGCAGAGAAACACCCCCAAAACATAACATTTCCACCTCCATGCTTGACAGTGGGGACGGTGTTCTTTGGGTCATAGGCAGCATTTCTCTTCCTCCAAACACGGCGAGTTGAGTTCATGCCAAAGAGCTCAATTTTTGTCTCATCTGACCACAGCACCTTCTCCCAATCACTCTCGGCATCATCCAGGTGTTCACTGGCAAACTTCAGACGGGCCGTCACATGTGCCTTCCGGAGCAGGGGGACTTGCGGGCACTGCAGGATTGCAATCCGTTATGTCGTAATGTGTTACCAATGGTTTTCGTGGTGACAGTGGTCCCAGCTGCCTTGAGATCATTGACAAGTTCCCCCCTTGTAGTTGTAGGCTGATTTCTAACCTTCCTCATGATCAAGGATACCCCACGAGGTGAGATTTTGCGTGGAGCCCCAGATCTTTGTCGATTGACAGTCATTTTGTACTTCTTCCATTTTCTTACTATGGCACCAACAGTTGTCTCCTTCTCGCCCAGCGTCTTACTGATGGTTTTGTAGCCCATTCCAGCCTGTGCAGGTGTATGATCTTGTCCCTGACATCCTTAGACAGCTCCTTGCTCTTGGCCATTTTGTAGAGGTTAGAGTCTGACTGATTCACTGAGTCTGTGGACAGGTGTCTTTCATACAGGTGACCATTGCCGACAGCTGTCTGTCATGCAGGTAACGAGTGATTTGGAGCATCTACCTGGTCTGTAGGGGCCAGATCTCTTACTGGTTGGTGGGGGATCAAATACTTATTTCCCTCTGCAGAATGCAAATAAATTCATATACTTTCCACAATGTGATTTTCCGGATTTAATTTGTGATGTGCTATCTCTCACTGTTACCAATAACCTACCCTTCAATTATGGGCTGCTCATGTCTTTGTCAGTGGGCAAACTTACAAAATCAGCAAGGGATCAAATACTTATTTCCACCACTGTATGTAGCTGCCAGTAATCACTCGCGGACATGTGGCTTAGGAAGGGGGTGCAAGGGTTTCACTGATCAGTTAAAGGGGTGCGGGAACCAAAAAAGGTTAAGAACCCCCGGGCTGTCCAAGGAAAGGCAACCAAAATAGTGTGAGGTCTGCATTGAAAGCCCTATGAGATGAGACTTGACTTCATATAGAGAAATGAGGGAGATGAGAGACATTGAAATACACATAAGATATTAATAATTCAGATGGCAAACACTTTTTAATGGAGACAAGTATGTGTCCATGTCACGAAACGCCTAGCCACCCACCTGAGCTATCCCCGAGGCCACTTGGAGGGGTCTATCCTCAGCACAGCTCAGGTCTGCCTGCACCTGCCGCTTGTGCTCTACACTAGCACCCTCCTCCCACCAACTGAGTCTCAACCGCCTCTGGGTGAGTCTCCCGCTCACAAATTATCCCCAGTGATTTCTAGGTTACTGGGGGCCACACTCCTACTGGTCCTACAGTCCCCAGAAAGCACTCAGACTCAACATACAAACCACCAGGATTCTTCGTCAGTACAGACAAGCAGAGGCAATAAACTAAAAATGTTTATTGTCATGAAAGAAATTTTGAACAGTGAGCCATAAAAACAGATGGAACAAAAACAGCACATAATAACGGCTAACTGAAATAGGATCAATTATAAAACTAATTGTTTACTATTTAAATAGTACCTTGGAAATACAGGAAATGTAGCTGCTCACAGGTTATGAAATATAACTGCTAACAGGGTCTCAGTAAAAATGTCTTTCTCTCTCTCTACTTCCAAGCTCAGACTGGAGAAAAATCCAGTATATCCTACCTGAATTTTGAGCTTCTGGGCCAATCAGAGCCCAGAACAACAAATTTTAAAAAAAGCTGGCCACATCACTGCAGGTTACCTCTTATCTGTGTTAACTCAAGAGGGAACAGTCAGTTCTCTGTAACAGCTTTAAACATAAACATTCACCACCTGCTGGCCAAACTAGAGAAATACACTTCAAGAAATAATAACAGTTTACAGGCTTAAAACCCACTGTTTTGTCACAGTCTACTTTTATTCGATCGTAGTGTAGGCATTCCTGGGGATGTAGTTCTGCCAGGTATGTGTAAACATTTACACCAGTCTAGAGCAGGTACATTGTTGGAGCTGATTCTGGCACATCTCTCATAGGTGTCCTCTTCTAAAATCCATCTTTATCAGCTTTATTTTTTCTTCAGGCCACCTTCTCACGATGTTTTCCCTCCTCTGTTTTGGTAAATGAGTTTCTCCATTTGATCTGTTATGAATTAGACAAAGTGTAGAGTAAAACATCCCAATGTTGCTTTTCTGAACACATTCAGTACCAGCTATCAGACTTCAGCAGAGGTTGTAGATTCATCGTATTCCACTCACCCTATTAAAGAGATGTGAAATAACCCTTTGTGTGTGTGTGTAAATTGTATGTTGCTCTTAAAAGGAACAAGTGCCTTATGGTTGAGTTGTAGAGCCTGGTGTATGACTGATGTGGTTTGATAAAGAACTCTGTGACCTTCGCTGAAAGAGTCCACTTCAGACTGCAATGTTTAGTTGTTAAAAACACACTTAGGCTACAAATCAACCTTTGGAGACATGAATGTTTCAAAGAACACCAAGAATACTATTTACTTTTTGTGACCAGAAGAAGCATTCCTGATTTTTTTTATCCCTCCCACCCCCCCCCCCCCCAAAAAAAAGCGAAGAAAAAAGCTTTTTTAAAATTACTTTTTCAAGTCTTGTGATTTAAACTCACAATTACTTGTTTACAAGAGAAAGCTCAGCAGCTACAAAGTAAATAGAGGGAGGGCAATTTTGAAAGTCAATTTCTGCAAGTGAAATGCTTTTTATCAGTGCAAATCAGCTCGTTCAAAATTGCCCACTTGTAGTATGGGTAATGGTATGTGGGTTGATTTTCTCGGTGTCTTTTTTTTTTTTTTTTTTTTTTACCTGCGTTGTCAGGAAATATTCCTGAAGGTGTGTGTAGGCTGTGGGAGGAAAAAAAACTAATAACAATATCTTATCATTTTTACATACGTACCTTTTGTACAGCTTTGATAAGTGTTCAGATATAGCGGATCCCTGATATCAGAGAGTTTATTTATTTATTTATTTGTTTGTTACATTTGTACCCCGCACTTACTCTCTAAAAGAGTGGAGTGGAGGAGTGGCCTAGTGGTTAGGGTGGTGGACTTTGGTCCTGGGGAACTGAGTTTGATTCCCACTTCAGGCACAGGCAGCTCCTTGTGACTCTGGGCAAGTCACTTAACCCTCCATTGCCCCATGTAAGCCGCATTGAGCCTGCCATGAGTGGGAAAGCAGCAGGGTACAAATGTAACAAAAATAAAATAGATACTATTGGAGATTCTACATGGAATGTTGCTACTATTGGAGATTCTACATGGAATGTTGCTAATCCACTAGCAACATTCCATGTAGAAGGCTGCGCAGGCTTCTGTTTCTGTGAGTCTGAATGGTGATCTGCAAGGGCTGACTTCTACATGGAATGTTGCTGGTGGAATAGCAACATTCCATGTAGAATCTCAAATAGTAGCAACAGTGGAGGAGTGGCCTAGTGGTTAGGGTAGTGGACTTTGGTCCTGGGGAACTGAGCTCGATTCCCACTTCAGGCACTGGCAGCTCCTTGTGACTTTGGGCAAGTCACTTAACCCTCCATTGCCCCATGTAAGCCGCATTGAGCCTGCCATGAGTGGGAAAGCGCGGGGTACAAATGTAACAAAAATAAAATAGATACTATTGGAGATTCTACATGGAATGTTGCTATTCCACTAGCAACATTCCATGTAGAAGCCTGCGCGGCCACATTGGTGATCTGCCAACTTCGCTAGTGGAATAGCAACATTCCATGTAGAATCTCAAATAGTAGCAACAGTGGAGGAGTGGCCTAGTGGTTAGGGTGCTGGACTTTGGTCCTGGGGAACTGAGTTGGATTCCCACTTCAGGCACAGGCAGCACCTTGTGACTCTGGGCAAGTCACTTAACCCTCCATTGCCCCATGTAAGCCGCATTGAGTCTGCCATGAGTGGGAAAGCGCAGGGTACAAATGTAACAAAAATAAAATAGATACTATTGGAGATTCTACATGGAATGATGCTACTATTGGAGATTCTACATGGAACGTTGCTATTCCACTAGCAATCCATGTAGAAAGCTACGCAGACTTCTGTTTCTGTGAGTCTGATGTCCTGCACGTACGTGCAGGACATCAGACTCGCAGAAGCCTGCGTGGCCACATTGGTGATCTGCAAGGGCCGACTTCTACATGGAATGTTGCTAGTGGAATAGCAACATTCCATGTAGAATCTCCAATAGTAGCAACAGTGGAGGAGTGGCCTAGTGGTTAGGGTGGTGGACTTTGGTCCTGAGGAACTGAGTTCGATTCCCTCTTCAGGCACAGGCAGCTCCTTGTGACTCTGGGCAAGTCACTTAACCCTCCATTGCCCCATGTAAGCCGCATTGAGCCTGCCATGAGTGGGAAAGCACAGGGTACAAATGTAACAAAAAAATAAATGTTGCCCTAAGAAAAAAAGAGGACATACAAAATATCATCCCCTCCCTGTCACACCCTGCCCTGCCTTGTCAATCTGACCCCCACCAAGAAAGTGAGATTCCCTCTCTCTTCCCCCATGTATATCCCCTCCCCAAATTTCCAGCCTCCCTCCACCCACATGACTCCACTACCCCTCCCCTCCCCTCCTGTACCTTATTATCGTGCCCTGGTGGTCTAGTGGCCTCTTCGAGGCAGGAAAGAGCCCCCTCTTTCCGGCTCGGCATGGCTGCTGCCCTGTCTTGCTCTTGGCACTACTTCAAAATGGCTGCTGAGAGTTCTGCTTGAACTCGCGGAAACTTCTTGTTTCCTCAGAGGCGGGCTGTAGTAGAGAGAAGGGGCCGGGGCCAGGGGCAGGGCAGCCTATGGGAATTGCTGCTGCCTCTGTTGGTAAGTTCGAGGAAGAGGAGAGATCCCGCCTCAGAGTGCTGCCTGAGGTCCCCACCTCATGTGGCCAAATGGTAGGGCCACCATTGCCTGGCATTGAAAACCTGCAATAATTCTGCCCATGGCGGTCAGCCTTGAAAGAAATCAGACCACTGTGGGCTGAATATTGACCGGATAGTTGTTCTCCGTGTAGACTTTGCTAGATTTTCAAACTGAAAGTACACCTTTCCTTTGAAAATTACCCCAGAAAAATGATGTATATACACTTATACCTCTTCTTTGTCATACTCATGTTTATAAAGAAAAGGCATCTCGAAAGAGAGGTTTTTAGGTCAGACTTGAATGTATTTAAGGAACGACATTGACCCAGGCGTGTGGGCAATGAATTCCAGAGTTCAGGAGCTTGAACAGAAAATATAGCATGTCTAGTGTGTACATGACGAATTGCCCTGTATGTAGGCACATGACGACATTGGAATGGTGCAGATCTAAGGGCAGGGGACGGAAGTAAGGTACTAGATATCATGCTAAAAACGGAAGATTGTTGGAGGTGTGGATCTTAAATACGAATAGCAATAATTTTGTTAATTTACACATTTGGGTTTAAATATCCAGGTTTATTTATTTATTTATTACATTTGCATCCCACATTTTCCCATCTATTTGCAGGCTCAACGTGGCTTACATAGTGCCGGAATGACATTTGCTGTTTCCGGTGTGAACAAATACATTGTGCTGTTGTGGTAAGGTGAAGTTTATGTGGCAAAGCCACAGAGTAGTCGTGGTGCGTAGTGTTGTGATCATACGTGCTTTGGTTTTCTTGTGTAGCCAAGGTCTGTCTTTTAAGTTGGGTCGGGATGGTATGCCTTTTTGAACAGGGTGGTTTTTAGTATCTTCCGGAAGTTTAGGTGGTCGTAGGTTGTTTTCACTGCTTTTGGTAGCGCATTCCACAGTTGTGTGCTTTTGTAGGAGAAGCTGGATGCATAAGTAGATTTGTATTTAAGACCTTTGCAGCTTGGGTAGTGTAGGTAGAGATATGATCGTGTTGAATTGGTGGCGTTTTTGGTTGGTAGGTCGATTAAGTCTATCATGTAACCTGGGACATTACCATAGAGAATTTTATGAACCATGGTGCAGATTTTAAGGCGTGGCTGGTCAGTGCAGTTTAACTGGGCAGGAGCATATTTATACAAGGCGCATATGCTGCGTACATAGGCTTACCATATGTCCTCTTTCAAGAGAACATGTCTTCAGATATATCCTCCACGATTTTTAATTTTTAGGAAAACATCCTCTTTCTTTCCTATGCCTATGACCAACACACCTACCCACGTAATGAGAGAAACCATCTCTGGCCTATGAGTCAGTCTGGACACATGGGGGCGATAACTAGAGAGAGAGGCATTGCTGATCTCTTCTGCCTGTTGAATCTGTGAAAGCAATTTTGTTTGTGCAGCACAACTTTAAGCATATGCCATCACGGTTGCCAGATGGGCAGTTTTCCCGCCCAATTGGGCGGTTTTCTGCAACCCGCCGCGGGAAACTTTTGCCCCTGGCGGGTTGCGGTTTTTTGGGCTCGTTTTGTTTTTTCTGTATGGGTTTTGGGGCGGTTTTTCGGCCAGCGGGGGGTGGGGCTAATGGCGACAGAGGCGGGGTTTGTGATGTATTGGGCGGGGTTTGCTGACATTGGGCGGGGTGATGACGGCGGGGGCGGGGTTGATGACAGCAGGGGCGGGGTTGATGACGGCGGGGGTGGGGGTGATGACGGAAGGGGCGGGGTTGATGACAGAAGGGGCGGGGTTGATGACAGCTGGGGTGGGGTGTGTGTGCGGTTTTTGGGCGGGTTTTGGGCTGTTTTGTGTGGGAATTTTTTTTTTCTTTGGCAACCCTGTATGCCATTCAAAAATATCTCTGAAGCCAGCCAAGGTTGTTGAGGGATATTTGCTCTTCTGATAAGTACACTTGGGCTCAGACTCAGCCAAACTCAAATCTCAAAACGCAAGTTCTTGAAAGATAGATTGTCTGTGGTTGTATTGTAAGTCAATCACTGTTTGATGTGCATTCATTAACTAAAGTCTATGATTAAATATTTCTTTAGCAAAGGTAGCAGCCATTTAAAATTTTCTGTCCCATTTTTTGTCCCCACAAATATGGTAACCCTATGTGTACACACCTCCTATCAGACCTGGTCCCTCACCCCTCTCCTGTACCTTAAGATCATCTCTGCTGCAGTTTTCACCTGGGCAGGAGCAGTGGCACTCATAGGCTGCCTGCAGCCTGCACCAGGGCTACCTTTCTGAACTGTCCCACCCCTTCTGATGCAACTTCCTGTTTTGTGAAGGGTGGGACAGCTCAGAGAGGAAGTCCCGATGTAGGCTGCAGGCAGCCTATGAGTGTCGCTGCCACTGCAGCAGAGATGAGTTTAAGATACTGGGGTAAGGGGCGGCATGGGAATCACACCCCCTTAAAATAAAAATTCCTGGCTACGCTTCTGCTGCCTGGTTGAATAGTTTTGAATATCAACCCCTACATTTCTGAAGTTTGCTCCAGATACTGGCAGAGAATGTTCTGTATTGGGGAGTTTCTAGTTGTTTGGGTGCAAAACCCTGCCCCAGGCTACACTGGGGAATTGTGTTCCATACGAAGTGGATTATAAAATATTCAGTCACAGCCCCGTGCTTGGCTTGTACGGTGTGCTGTTTCTTTCCATTTTGCATTTGATGCGGTCAACTTGACGGATGAACCAGTTGTCCAAATATTTAGCATGCCGATTCTCGTTCCAGCTTTTGCATGTGCTCTTGGAAAAACAGACATTCTGGTGCTCTCTTCCTTTTGTCAAGGTGAAAAAAATTAGGCATCAAGGCTGCGGATGATGCTTTGCAACTTATTAAATAAAAGGATATTAAATGATTTATGAGCTCAATAGAGCGCTCTGGATATTTGAAGTAGACGTAAGCCCTCTGCCTCCGATTTCACATACAATCATTTTACAGTCTGCATAAAGCTTATTTTTCTCTTGGGAATTTTGCTACTTTGAATTTAATTTTACTTTATTTAAAGAAAGCACACAGACCTGTATTAATTTTAAGGCTCTGCTGATGGCATTGGTATTACAGAGCTAGGTCACAGTCAATCTCCACTGTGTACAGTTTTGATCAAGTATTGTGGATTTCTCACAGCGTTCCTTCCTTCTGTATCACTCTATATTAGAAGATTGTCCAGGGGTTCAGTGGGGTGCAGTGCGGGTTACTGGTGGTCAGTTTTACGGCAATAGTGCTGGTTTGTACCACTAGCCTCCTAATTTTATATTGCCCAATAGCGCTATTTATCCGGCCAGGAATGGGTCCCGTCTGGTTAAATAGCGCCTAACCTGCTATCCATGAATATTCGGAGGCAAGGAAGTAAATATGCGTGTAGCATGGCTAAAAACATCAACAAAGCTTTAGATTGGGATTAAGTCCAATGAGAACCAAGGAAGAAAAACTCTTTATGTCAGCAAATTTACAATTCATTAGTTTTTATAAAGGCTTGATTTGGTCTGCTTGCTTTTTTGGTTGCACCTACAAGTGACCACCATACACAGACGCCTGAGGCAGGCGGTGTTCACCGAAACACGGTGCCGTGTCAAGTCTTATCTACCTTTAAAGAATATTTAGCCATTTCTCGTCTCCTTGGTTGTACTCAGAAGTGTTCTGTTGATTACGCTACTCCGTTGTCTCTGCATTTCTCCTCGTAGCAGATCCAGTTTCTCCACTTCTGTGGTTGGTTTTTATCCGTGAATATTCAGCAGGAAATTTATGGTTATCTCCTGCTCCATCAGCGATTAAAGGATAACCGGCTATATCTCACGGTCTAACCGGATATCCACTGGTATTCAGCACATCACCGGCTGTTTGGTGGACATATTAGGCCACCGAAATAACAGGCCTATCTTTGACCAGTTTAAACTTAACCAGTTGGTGCGGGATATTGGCTTGGCCGGTTAAATTTAAACTGGCTAAAAAACACCTGAATATTCAATGCCGGTCACCGGAAATAGCCCGGCGTTGAATATCCAGGCTGACCGCAAGAGGCAGCCTGACTAGCTCCCATGGTCTAAATATTGAGCAGTTTACAGAATAAGGGCAGTTATACACATAATTGTTAAATGAGGTACTAATTGGTGTTAACCGATAATTGGCAATATTTGGAGTGAACTGGCAGCAGGGCTGCCAAGAGACTGGGCTGGGCCCGGGGCAAAGCCGCCCTGGGGCCCCGCCTCTGCCCCTCCCCCCCCGAGGTCATCGTCGCCGCCCCCCTCCGTCCACCACCGGGCCGGGCCCCCCTGAATTCAAATCATAACGCCTCACCTTGACCTCGTTCTGTGTGAAAGAAGTGCAGCAGCGGCAGTGTGCAGATTGCCTCCCTTCGTGACTTCCCTCCCTGTGTCCCGCCCTTGTCTGACGTAACTTGCACGAGGGCGGGACACAGGGCGGGAAGGCCTGAAGGGTGGCAATCTGTAGACTGCCGCTGCTGTGCTTCTTTCACACAGGTCGAGGTGAGGCACTATGATTTGAATTTCAGGTGGGCCCAGGCAGGTGGAGGGGACTGCGGCGCCGGGCCCCCCTTGGAGGCCCGGGCCCATGGAATTTTGTCCCCCCTGCCCCCCCCTGCTCTTGGCGTCCCTGACTGGAAGTAATGTGACTACCCTTAGTGGGTGTTCTATGACCTTACCCCCAAATTCTATATCTGAAGAGGACAGGTACAAATCAAGGTATACACAAAAAGCAGCACATATGAGTTTATCTTGTTGGGCAGACTGGATGGACCGTGCAGGCCTTTTTCTGCAGTCATCTACTATGTATGTATATATATGGCGCCTTAAGTTGTGTGCACTAATTTGCCTGCACGGCCAAATTGCATGCCCAACAAGTTGATTAACAAGACAATCCGTGCTGATAATTGGCCGTTAACCAATTAGCAGCACTAATTGTCTAATTAGAATTTACACACACAACTTTCTAGGTGTATTCTACAATTCGGTGTGTGTAAAATCTAATGCATGCAATTGAAAAGGGGGCGTGGCTTTGGGCTGGTTGTTTGCGTTTAGAACAGCTAAGCGCGCAATTATAGAATACACTCAATCTGTGCCTAACAGGCGCAGGTATTGTGGCCTAAATGGGTGTGTCTAAATTTTAGTTGCAAGAATGGCGTGTGAGCATATTCTATAAAATACGTCTAACTTTAGGCACAGTTTATAGAATCGCGCTAACCGCGTGGTTTTTACGACACCGATTTTTAAGGGCGCCATGTATAGAATAGTGTGTAAATTCTTTTAGCGCACAGCTGCTAGGGGGTATGTGTGTGGGAGGGGCATGGCCAGGCCAGGGGCGTGTCCAGCTCTTAACGCACTAAGGTTGTAGAATACTGCCTGTTTTACACATCTAACTGACAGCAGTTAGGCGTGAGCATTTACACGGCATAAGTGCTCGTGACTAAAAGTAGAAACTAAAATGTGGACTTAACGTTAATATTCTATAATGTGGTATCGGGAGTGAGGGCGGGGCTGTGGGGCCAGGTAAGACAAGCCACACTCAGCAAGTTGCAGTGAAAACAAACAATATTTATTAAAGGAGCCTGGAAAAGGCTGTTATTTACTTCACAGGAAAAGGAGGACTCGATGCTGAAAACGAGTTCTGTGACTATGACAGTGTGCCTGAAGCATAGGCGTAGCCACAGGTGGGCCTGGGTGGGCACAGGCCCGCCCACTTTAGGCTCAGGCCCACCCATAAGTGGCACAACTCTGATGTGGCTGGCGAACCTGAAGCCTCGTCAGCAGAAGACTCCCAGCATCTATCCCTCCCCTCTCCCAAAGGCATTTTGGCATCTGTCAACTCAACCCCCCCAACCTCTCTGTACCTTTTCAATTTTTCGCAAACAGCGACTTGTACCTGCAGCTCATGCCAGTTCAGAGCCTTCTCTTTGATGTAACTTCCTGTTTCCACAATAGTGGTACCAGGTCAGAGGGAAGGCTCTGGACTGGTGAGAGCAGCGGGTATGAGTCACTGCTTGCTGACAGTGAAGCACTGAAGATTAGAAAAATTATGAAGGGAAGGAGGGGAGGGTGGAATTGAGAAATTATTGGTTGCCTGGGGGGGGGGGGGAGTGGAGGGAGAGATACCAGATGGGATTTTTATGCCCACCCACTTTAGGCTCAGGCCCACCCAAAATTGGGTGTCTGGCTACACCCCTGGCCTGAAGGGCCACAGCATACATGGATGTCTTTCTCTTAGCAGCAGTTCTTACTGGTCTCTGGCCTGGTCCTTGGATCCAGAGATGCCAGCACAGTCTCTAGCAGGTACACAACGCTGGCCTGCAGCAGCCAGGCCAAAACACAAACTCTTCTTCCAAGCTGAACTTGGCCTATCTGAACGCAGTGGTTGCAGTTTCTCAGCTTAAGAATGGAGGCATCTGCAGCGGACATTGCTGCTTCCCTTTGGGCCCCTTTAACCTAGCTCTGGCCTGGCCTTGTATATTTCCTGGCAGGGGTGACTGACCATTCAGGCAACCGGGCAGGGCCCAGAGGCTCTGCCCAGATGCCCGGCGTGCCACTGGTGATCTAGTGGCCTCTGTGGGGGGGGGGGGGAACATGTTCTTTCCTGCCCAGACCACTGGGCTGTCGCTATCCCCCCCCCCCCCCATCCGGCACTACTGTATTTAAAAAAATGGTGGTCGAGACTCCCTGTGGAAGTCTCACAAGACTCCCTGTGAAAGCCTCACAAGACTGTCGAGACCCGCGAGACTACTGTGGAAAGTCTCGACCGCTATTTTGAAAACATGGCCGTGCTGGCAGGCGGGGGAATAGCGGCAGCACTGCCATGTTTTCAAAATAGCCAGGTAAGAATATGCCAGCCCCGCAGAGGCCACAAGACCACCAGGACCCCTCAGGTAGGGACCGGGGCAGTGGGGGCGTCAGCTGCAGTGGCAGGGGTGACAGAGGGGGTGTTGGGCAGCAGCCGGGCAGGGGACCCAGACCACCCTCAGTGCCCGGGGGCCCAGACCACCCTCAGTTTGCTCCTGCTTCATGGGTTCTAATCTTAGGTTCAAGACATTAGACACCAAGTGATGCTTTGAATTTCAGGGCAGTACTTATATACTGATCTTAGGCAAATCAAGATTCGAATCTGCCAAGCCCCTTCGTGAAAAATTACACTGGTTTCCCATTAAGGAACGTATCGCCTTTGAAGTTTGCACCTTGATTCATAGGATTATTTACGGAGAAGTTCCTGGATATATGCTATTTTCTGAATTGTAATCTGCCCTACGGTTTTGTGTAAGCCACATTGAGCCTGCAACTAGTGGGAAAATGTGAGGTATAAATGTGTTTAAATAAATAAACACAATGCAAATGATCTCTTCGCAGACACAGTGAAGGAGTTTGCTCGATGTTGGAGGTTCTCCGGAACCCACTGGCACCCACAGAGCTTGCTCCTATAGTTCAAGGTACCAATGGGGCTTCACAAATATATATAGATTTTAAAAAAAATGCAATGGTTCCATCTCCCTGTAACAGGGCTAAGAGGGATATCTGTCACCACTCTACAAGAACGAGGCCATCTTTTAGTGGGGACTAAATTCCCATATCTTCCTTGACCTGTAAGAACAGAGATATGACTAAAACACACTTTCAGTTAAAAGGCACTGACAGTCAAAGGTCACTCCAGAAAATATTTAAAACTCACTCACAGGTATATAAAGCCTGTAACACACATTTGTATTCAGTTCACACCAGTGATGTAGCCAAGGGTGGGCCCGGGTGGGCCCAGGCCCACCCACTTTGGGCTCAGGCCCTCCCAGTAGCAGCACACCTATGATGTGGCTGGCAGGGATTCCCAAGCCCCACCAACCGAAAACTTCCAATAACTGCCCCTCCTGCATACCTTGTAAATAGCACTTGCTTTGAGCAGCAACTGGATACATACTGCTCGCACTGGCTCCACGGCCTTCTCTTTGATGTATTCCTGCCTATGCGGAAACAGGAAGTTGCATCAGAGGGAAGGCTTAAAAGGAATGTGGGGGAGGGGAGATGTTTGAGAGACCATATGGCATGCAGACGAGAGAGGGAGAAACCAAATCATTTGTGGGACAGGGTGGAGTTTTGCCCACCCATCTTGAGCCCAGGCCCACCCAAAATTGGGTGTCTGGCTACGCCCCTGGTTCACACCCTCTGGTAGTATCAACTCAGGGATAGAGTCAAAGATGATCTAAAGATAACCAGTGGTGGGAGGCGGGGCTAGTGCTGGGCAGACTTCTTCTACGGTCTGTGACCTGAAAATGGCAGAAACAAATCAAGGTCAGGTATACACAAAAAGTAGCACATATGAGTTTATCTTGTTGGGCAGACTGGATGGACCGTGCAGGTCTTTTTCTGCCGTCATCTACTATGTTACTTTCCTAGTTAAGCATGAACAGTAGAAGCATACATGTCTGTTTTTTAAAGGCTGGGCCTTCCCAATCAGTTCTCCGTGATTTTGCCAGTTATGCGTCTTGGGTGTCTAGCGTACATCCCGGACTGTCAACCCGCCAGCGTATATTCTATTAGGAGGGTGATTAAACACAAATCACACTGAAATGTTGGGGTAAAGATTTGGGGAAAAGATCAGGGAATCGGAGACCAAATTTGATGAAGCTGGATGCCCAGTTTTGATATTGCTTCTTCCTCTTGATAACTTTGGGCTGGGGTCCCTCTGTAGTGTTCTAGAGTAATTCCTTCTCTGCCTCTTGGTAGGGTCTGGGAAAAGGAATTGACGTTATATTACTGACATTAAAATGTTTGTTTTTGTTTTTTATATACTGCCTTTGTGCACAATGGTATCAAGCTGGTTTACAATTGAAAGACCAAAAATGCGAATTAGGAAAGGAACTGCGTCAAACTGTATAGGAAAGAAGCCAACGAGGCTTAAAAATAAGAGTGTTTGAAACAACAACAACAAAAAATCCACTCAGAATGAAAGATCAGAATATAAACATTTTTTCATAAATAAATAGCTATTCGTTTGTTGCAATTAATGGGAATGTTTTTCAGCGTGGCAAAGGTGGGGTTTTGGGTGACTGAGCAATTCACCTTTGGCATCTGATGGAACTGGTGCAAGGCCCACTGCCCATTAATCTCTCATTTCCTCCTAAGTGCGGCTAGCTAACTTCCAGAATGGTTTGATCTTTCTAATGGATCTTACTTACCTGTCTCTTTGGCACGGCCGAGTTTTTTTTTTTTTCTTTGGAAACTATATGGTTAGCTATGGAGGGCCTTAGAAGATTACTTTAGCGGCAAATGTTTCAAATCTTTCAACAGGTCCGAGGAGGGGGTAGACGCTCATGATTGGCAATACCTCGAATGCAACTCTAAACTTTCTGAAGGAACATCGCAAAAGCAGAGGACCGTGTACCACTACGTCAATGAATACCGAAGGAAGAAGTAGTGTAATCAACAGAGCTCTTCCATAAAAAACCAGCAGGACGAGGAGTATAATAGAAACAATCTTTATTCTTCAGGACCTGACACAGCACTGTGATTCGGCAAAAAAGCCTACGTCAGGGGTCCATGTTCTGTATATTATCATCATAACTAAGAGCTTTGGTTCATGGCCTGACTTTGGTTCAGGATCTAAAAATGACAGAGAAGCTTACAGGCCTGTAACTCTAATCTGAACTCTAGAGTTACAGTAGAACTCATGAGCTGTTGTGACACCCTCATGCAGCAAAATGAGGAAGGGGATAGGGTGCAAAAACCTCAATAACAGGATGGTGCGGCCTACCAACAGGGCAAGGTCAGATACACCCATGGTCAGATATGGTCAGAATGCAGAACTGAGTGGTCTCACAGGGAGATAACCAAGCTTTCTAAGTAATGCTAAAAATAGCCAAGCACGTACAGTAGAATTCTAAGAAATATTAACCATTATATTACCATATATCCAATAAGGTGTAATTAATTACTGTCATATTACCTGTATCCTGAATGGACATATAAAAATGAGTGTACTTCCTACTTCAATGGAGAATCTGGACAGCCCGTACTTTTGTATGGGCAGCTAGTCTCCCAAAAGCAATTGACCATTGTATTTATACTTGGTGAGTAGAGAGAATAAAATTGCTTTTCTAACTGATGCAGCCTTGGGTGACTTATTTCTTCCTAGGTATTGGTGGGTGGACCACCATATTGGGAGGGATAAATACACCCAAAAATACAGTTCGAAATCACCGAAGGATATATAACACAATGTAATCACTGGAAAGCAATCTTGAGAAAGACATGATCCAGGAGTAGGGGTCAACATATAAACACACAATGCTGTAAACCTCTAAACTTTCTGCCATGCAGTCTATTGTTGAAGTTAGGAATGATATTGACTTGTTCATTAAAGATAATTCCGGCATATACGTGAAACTGGAAAATCTAGAAAATACAGCTAGATGGAGGAGTTTGAGAGTGATTAATTTTCTTAATCAGACAGACCTACGGCTTTGAGGGTTTTATCTTACACGGCTAATCAAATAAACAGAACCTTGAGCCTTTCCCCAGTGGAGATATTTTAAAAAATATTTGGTGAACGTATTAAAAGTTGCTTCACAATCCCTACTGCCCTTATCAAGAGCATATGTCCATTCCTAGAAGAGAAGAACATTGGGATGTGTCCGATATCCTAAGTGCCTGGACTTTACATCTTTTCTAGAGACTTCTGGGGCTTCCCAGTTGCTCCTGGAACCTTGGTTGTAAATTGGACTTAATATCTGGGGAAATGGTCCTTCACTGCCACTTTTTAGAGTGGGAAGAATGTTCTACTCCAGCTCCTCCCTTCCAGGAAGCCACAGTTCCATGTTATAAAAAGAAAGCTTTAGCTGATTATTTAGAAGTGAAACTTACTCGTTATGGTGCCAGTCTTTGCCGCAAGGGTTAGCAGAAGCTTCAGAATGAGAGAACAGTACTGAGGAAGAAACCTCGCAGAGAGAATGAGATTTGGAGAAAGGATTAGTTAAAGAAAGAACGCAACCTGTAATATGTTCTTTTTTTATATAATTTTGTAGTTTTTGTACACTGCCGTGATCATTAGTTACCAGGAGGTAGGTCAAATTTTAATAAACTGTAATATGAGCTTTGGCACCAGTTTCCCTACAGGGGCAGTTTTTGAGGCATGGGGGCCTGAAATCTGACCTGGGATTTGGAGGCAAAATGATGCGGCAGTGAATTTTAAATGCTGATTTTTATTCATCTGTTAAGTAACCACTCCCCCACCCCTTTAACTGGTGTGTGAACGGCTCAGATGTATTCATAGCTGAGAATATGAATCCCTTTACTTCCCCCTTCTCTCCTCTCTCCCCCCACCTTTTCCTTGTAATATTCATCTGTTGGTTAAGTTATGTTATTAGACAGCTCTAAGATGTGCGCCAGGTGGCTGATGGGAAATCATTATCTGACTGCTGTAGATGTATTGTGTAATCCAGTGCGGAGCATATGCTTTGATATTACATCTTCAAAGGCAGGTTACAGGAAGGCGTTTTCTAATGTGTCCCAATTGTTTCCATATTATCAATCCGTCTTGTCTTCCTTTCAACCTTATCTGGACTGTGAAAGCTCATGACACTTGATCAGTTGTACCTCAGTTTCTTACAGGCAGATGATCAGAAGCCCCGCGCTGTTTCAAACAGCGCTCTAAAATTAGCGCTGGAACAGCGCGGGGCATTAACGCCCCTATGATCAGAGTTAATAGCATGCAAATTTAAGCATGCTATTAGCTCTGATCGTACAATCCTCCTGCACTTGTTTGACAGGTCCAGGCTGTCCCGGACACAGGAGGTCCCGGACCCCCCCCCCTCAAAAAAGCAAGACCCTGGTTGCCTAGTGCCCCCATAGCTCCCAGGACAGCAACATTGGGGGGGGGGGGGGGGGGGGTGAGGTTCAGAAATTCTGTCATGGTTTGGGTTTGATTGTTCCAGGCATCTTGTACCTTCTGGTTCAGTTCTGCTTCCTTTTCTTTCCTCTTAGCCTCTCCCCCTCCTGCTTCATATCACCATTTTTGCAATTCAGTTTTTTTTTCCTAAAGTCACTTTATTCACTTATCTCATGCTTACAACACAGGGGCTCAGATTTGCAAGAGAGAGCAGGTAGTGTTGGTTGTATGGTTTGGTCAACAAGCACTCCATGAGGTGACCTAACACTGAATAATGTTCATCCTTTCATGCACATACTTCCAAACTTGGCTAATTCTGTTTCTGCATTTAGATTGTCTAGTTAAAGTGCTCACGGTGACAGCCCTGCTTTTGCTATGAAGGAAACAGGGCTTTTTTTTGAGGGGGAACTTGGGGGTACTGAATACCGGCACCTTTTCCATTGCCTGCTAAAATTGACCCATGGTGCCCAAGTTTTAATGAAAGAGCTCAGGCTCTACGCACCGATTCAGCCTTGTCATAGGTTCTGTGACTGGTTGCAGAGGGCCTGGCTATTGTGGGATGGGTCCCTAGATGATCACCCCACCCTTGAAAGGTGGCCCGGCACCTTTTTTTGCTAGAAAAAAATGTACTCTGAAGGAGACTTGTTTCCTTTGATTTGCTTGGTACATAGAGTAGGCAGAAGATGCTACGCCGTAGCTGAGGTTAAGCTGTTTTGCTTGGTTCTGCTGCTCATGAGCTTCAAACATATACTCAGTGAGTTTTTAGTCCACTTGTGTTCAGGGCCGTGCCAACACGGTAAGCGAGGTAAGCACGGCAGGAGGGTGCCGTCCTATGGGGGGCACCCCGCTGCACCATGCTTACCTCGCCCTCCCGCTCCCATGTCCCAACTGCCCGCCCTCTTCTACCCCCAATAAGATCCCTTTTAAATTTACCTCCGTCCGGCAGCGAAGGCGCAGCGTCAGTGAAGGAGGTGGCGCTCCCGACGTCTCTACCAGTCTTCCCTTCGCTCAATGCCCCGCCTTCTTCTGACGTCATTTCCTTGATGTCAGAAGAAGGCGGAACACTGAGCGAAGTGAAGACTAGTAGAGACGTCGGGAACGCCACCACCTTCACTGACACTGCGCCTTTGCTGCCGGACGGAGGTAAATTTAAAAGGAATCTTGGGGGGGGGGGGGAGAAGAAGGCGGGCAGTTGGGACATGGGAGGGCAGGGGAGAGAGGAGCGTGGATGGGAGGGCAGCGATCATTTTCACGGGGGGGGGGGAGGGGGCGTGCGCGCCAACTGTTCGTCTGCAGGGGGGGCGCTGGGGGCGCCAACTGATCTTCTGCAGGGGGGCGCCACAGACTCTTGGCATGGCCCTGGGCATACGGCAGTTTTCTTTTAACCTTTAAAGACGTTAATTTGACCAAATCTATGCAAAATCTAGGTTCATCTTCACCACTCCTTCTTTCACACACAACATGTTCTACTCTGAGGGTGACTTGATGTTGAGAGCGAAACTCGGTCGTAGAAAAAGTGTTCTGTCAAAATGGGCCACAGAAGGTGACGGTTGATCCATGCAATTTTGTTAATAGCTATGAGTACCATTGAGTTAGGCAAGCCCTTCCTGGCATTCAACAAAATCTAAAGTTATTGTCATGATAGCATTGTAGGGAAGGAAAGGTTTTTTTGGATTTAGCTCACACCGCTGCAGTTGCAGCTCAATGTACAGTAGGCGCTGGAGGGTTAAGTGATTTGCCCAAGATCAGAAGAAGCTGCAGCGGTATTGGTTCTTGGTTTTCTGCTCTAACCACTAGGCCAGCGGTTCCCAAACCTGGTCCTGGAGGCAGTGGCGTAGGGGGGGGGGCGGTGGGGCGGTCCGCCCCGGGTGCACGCCGCTGGGGGGGGGGGGTGTCGTCTCCGTTGGTTCCTTGCTCCCTCTGCCCTGGAACAGGTTACTTCCTGTTCCGGGACAGAGAGAGCAAGGAACCAATGGAGCCGATGCAGCTCCCAGCGAAGTGGGCTCAGGGGCGGATCGGTCCTCCCGCCCGCCCCTCGCTGCCAAAGTAGTTACAATGTGCTCCGGGGGTGGGGGGGAGGGTGCGCGCCGGAGAGGGGGGCGCGGCGGCGACCCGCCCCGGGTGCCAGCCGCCCCCGCTACGGCACTGCCTGGAGGCACCCCAGTGATTCAGGTTTTCAGGATACCCGCAATGAATATTCATGAGAGAGATTTGAACGCGGTAGAGGCAGTGCATGCAAATCTCTCATGAATATTCATTGTGGGTACCCTGAAAACCTGTCTGGCTGGGATACCTCAGGACACATCCAGCCAGTTGAGTTTTCAGGCTGTTCATAATGTGCATTCACTGCCTCCTTTGTATGCAAATCTGTCTCATGTTTATTGATTGGATATCCTGAAAACTTGATTGGCTGGGTTGAGAATCGCTGTTTTAGGCTAGGGCTGTTAAAAACAAAGGGGCCGGTGCTCCAAGGCTCATGAGTGAAGACTGTACTGCAAAATCAGTGCCAAAAAATTGCTGCGACACGCTCAAAACTAATGAGCATGCAAATTACTGCCGTGTTAAAATCACAGCTGCAGTTTCTGACTTAGTGCTAAATGTCAACTTTCCTGTCGGTGCCTGAGCAGTAATTGGCTAAGGCACTGACATAAGGTTGACATTAAAAAAAAAACCCTACAAGCATGCCGCAGCTACTTACCCCCAACCCAACACTTCTTCCAACCCCCATCAGCAACATATCCCTGGTGTCTAGTGGCACCCACTGACTCCCTCCCATCCCGATCTTCCTTTCTCAAATCGGCTCCCAGCCCCCTCCCCTGCCCAGGCACTCAAAAATGAACTGGTGGTCCAGTGGCCCTCCAGCTCCTCCCCTTCTCTCTCCTCCCCTCTTCCCCAGTGTAAAAAAAAAATGCCCTGTTGGTTGAGTGCCCCCCCTGGCCCCTTCCCCTCTCCCCAGTCACAAACAAAATGCTCTGGTCTAGCAGAAGCTTACCCCCTGATCCCATACCGCTTACATCATCTGCAAAATGGTGGTGGACAGCCCTGTGTGGTGCATTATGGGATGCACTGCATGGGGTGGGGCACCTCCATTTTCTAGATGATGGCACTCTGAGGCAGGAATGAGTGGGCATCACTCCTGCCTTGTATGATGTATAGGGGTCAGGGGGTGGGCTTCTGCTAGACAACCAGGGCATTATATTTGTGACTGAGGGGAGGGGAGCCTGGGGGGGGCACTAGATCATGGCATAATTTTTTCCTATTAGGGTTAGGAGGGGAAGGGGGGGTCAGGTAGGTAGGGGGGCCATTAGACCACGTCTTTTTTTAATATTAGGGGGGGGGGTCAGGGAGAGGGAGGAAGAGCAGCAAAGTAGTCCAAGGCAGGATAATTGGGTTGGAGGGAGAGAAGGGGTGGTGCTAGACACCCTCTCCTCTAAACCAACCCTTCTACGCTGCCCAGGACTTGGCAAAACATTTCCCGCACTAGAAGCGGTTTTTAAATTTTTTTTAGCATGACCGCAGGGTGCATAATGAGCACGTTAACGTGCATTTAAACATATTTTCATGCAGTCTGCAATAATGGTTTCAACGCGAGTTAATTCCCACCCTGAAACCATTTGAGCATTGCTCGGCTAGTAAAATCTACAGTAAAACCGGGTTAATGCTGCGTTAATGCTTTGTGCATCGGCCACAAAGTTTCACCGTGGTCATCTATTTCAGTTAATTATGATCTTTCTGCAGCACGAATCTGTCTTCTCACCATATAATTTTGCTATAATTAGATTTGATGCATTAGAGTTGGATTCACAGGACAGTCACTGTGTAATCTTGCTTTTTTTTTTTCTTCTGCCAGATGAGTAATAATTGGAGGCAGGTGTGTGTGTGTGTTTTGGATTAATGAAGGAATCAAACGGATGCATGGTGTGAGCATCCCCGGTGATTCTTTGCAGCATATAGAGGTGTGAATATTACACTTGCACTCCTAGACTGCAAAGTCCAGTGCTAAATTCAGTCTGACCCAGTTTATCACATAGCCGATGCATCTGAGCTGTTCTTGAAAATCTGCTTGTTTGCCTACAAGGTGAGCAAAGCTGCCGAGCAGTGGCCCGATAACAGACCATTCACTTTGCAAAAACACTTTCTAGCATTTTTCAACAGTCTTCTGTAACGTGCTTAGCCAGGGCATCCCAGTTCTGTCCCCGACGACCCCTCAGGCAGTCGAGTTTTCAGGTTAACCATGATGGATATACATGAGATAAATATTCATACACTGAAAAGCCACTATGCAAATTTAGCTGGTCCACATTCTCTGTGGATATCTTGAAAAACTGACTGACTGGGGTCCCTGGACGGGTGTGGGAAATCCTGGACTAGGCAATGGTTGACTCTCAGCCTTATTTTCGAAAGTGATGGGGCGCCCAGATTTCGACCCAAATCGGGAGATAGGCGCCCATCTTGCAAAGGCGCCCAAATTGGTATAACCGAAAGCCGATTTTGGGCGTGTTCAACTGTAAGCTGTCGCGGAAACGGGCAAAGTTGACGGGGGCATGTCGGAAGCGTGGTGAAGGTGGGACTGGGGCATGTTTGTCGGCCGAGGAGAGATGGGCACCTTCGGCCGATAATCGAAAAAAAGAAAGGCGTTTTTAGTGCGAATTTGGGTCATTTTTATTGGACCCTTTTTTTTCACGAACAAGTCCCAAAAAAGTGCCCTAAATGACCACATGACCACCGAAGGGAATCGGGGATGATCACCCCTGACTCCCCCAGTGGTCACTAACCCCCTCCCAGCATAAAAAAAAACGTTAACAACTTTTTTTTTCCCAGCCTGTATGCCAGCCTCAAATGCCATACCCAGCTCCATCACAGCAGTATGCAGGTCCCTGGAGCAGTTGTTAGTGGGTGCAGTGGACTTCAGCCAGGTGGACCCAGGCCCACCCCCCTACCTGTTACACTTGTGGTGGTAAATGGGAGCCCTCCAAACCGCTCCCAAAACCCACTGTACCCACATCTAGGTGCTCCCCTTCAGCCATAAGTGCTATGGTAATGGTGTAGAGTTGTGGGGAGTGTTTTTTTGTTTGTTTTTTTTTTTTTTTTTTTTTGGGGGGGGGGGGTTGGGGGGCTCAGCACCCAAGGGAAGGGAGCTATGGACTTGGGAGGTATTTGATTTTTTTTTCTAATTGTTACAAGTGCCTCCTAGGGTGCCCGGTTGGTGTCCTGGCATGTGAGGGGGACCAGTGCACTATGAATCCTGACCCCTCCCACGACCCAATGCCTTGGATTTGTTCATTTTTGAGCTGGGCGCCTTCGGTTTCCATTATTGCTGAAAAACGAAACCGTCCAGCTCAAATCCACACAAATCCGATGCATTTGCCGGGCACAAACTGTATTGTCAAAAAAAAAAGATGGGTACCCATTTTTTTCGAAAATACGGTCTGTCCCGCCCCTTCACGTACCCGTTCTTGGACATAGATGCCCATGGAGATGGGCGTTCGCATTCGATTATGCCCCTCTCTGTTTTTCTGCCTGGATGCAGGCTGCCAATTTTGTCAGTGGAGGAGGGTGAATAGTGGAGTGCCCCAGGGGTCTGTATTGTGACTGGTGCTTTTTAGCATATTTATGATCTGGAAATGGGAACGACGAGTGAGGTGATTTAAAGTTTGCAGATAGGGGGGGTCAGCCGCAAGAGTGGAGGAAGACAAATCCCTATGGTCATTAAAGGAACAATCTAAAGGAGTAGGGTAGAAAAATGGCACTTTCGAAAGCATAATTGATGCATGTGGGAAGGAGGAACCCGAATTACAGCTATGCTATGGGTTCCGCTTTAGGAGTTACGGACAAAGAAAGGGATCTGGGAGTCGTCGTGGATAGGACGTTGAAATCTTCAGCTCAATGTGCTGCGGCGGCTAAGAAGGCGAACAGAATGTTGAGTATTATTAGAAAAGGGATGGAAAACAAACATGAGGATGTTGTTATGTCGTTATATCGCTCCATGGTGCGACCGCACCTGGAGTATTGTGTTCAGTTCTGGTCGCCTCGTCTCAAAAAAGATATAAAGGAATTGGAGAAGGTGCAGAGAAGGGCGACAAAAATGATAAAAGGGATGGGACGACTACCCTACGAGGAGAGGTTAAGATGGCTAGGACTCTTTAGCCTGGAGAAAAGGCAGCTGAGGGGCGATATGATAGAGGTCTACAAAATAATGAGTGGGGTAGAGCGGACAGATGTGAAGCGTTTGTTTACGCTTTCTTAACAATAATAGAACCAGGGGACACAAGATGAAATTAGAATGTGGTAGGTTTAAAATAAATCGGAGAAAGTTTTTCTTTACTCAGCGTGTGGTTAGACACTGGAACTCATTGCCGGAGAAGGTAGTGAGGGCAGCTGGCTTTGCTGAGTTTAAAGGGGGTCTGGATAGATTCCTGAAGGAAAGTCCATTGATCATTATTAAATTTGGGTTTTTGCCAGGTTCTTGGGGCTGGGCTTGATGGACCTTGGGTCTTTTCCCAGCGTGGCGGTGCTTATGTGCTTATATATAAGGGAGTCGAGAGTTCTTCATGCACAGTCTTTATTCTAAAAGACTCGACACGGAACTGTGTTTTGGTGCCGGCTGTCTGCCTCAGGAATCTAAAAACATTAAATGCAGTATTTTAGATACCAATTGAGGCCCACTGTGCTTTTTTTTCACTTTGCTTGGAGCTTAGACGAGATTGGGTGGCACGGAGATGGTGCTGGGCAGACTTATACGGTCTGTGCCAGAGCCGTTGGTGAGAGGCAGGACTGATGGTTTGGAGGCGGGGATAGTGCTGGGCAGACTTATATGGTCTGTGCCAGAACCAGTGGTGGGAGGCGGGGCTGGTGGTTGGGAGGCGGGGATAGTGCTGGGCAGACGTATACGGTCTATGCCCGGAAAAGGACAGGTACAAATCAAGGTAAGGTATACACAAAAAGTAGCACATGTGAGTTTATCTTGTTGGGCAGACTGGATGGACCGCGCAGGTCTTTTTCTGCCGTCATCTACTATGTTACTATGTTGTGCTTTGGACTCCCTCTCTCTTGTTCATCTTTCACTAATCCCTGCAATTTCCTGAATGGGAGCTGTACCTCTCTGCCTTACTGAGAGGGTAGGATGGAAATTTAGGGCCCATATAAACACCCAGCCCACGAGACAGTCTTTTTGTGTTTGCCTTACAGCCCCACCAGTTATACCAAGATACACTTAGGGGACCAAGCCTGGCCCCTACCTCAGCAAAGTCCATCTGACCACGCAGGCATGACTCAAGAGTACCTGGAGAAGGGACCCAGAGAAAAAAAAAAAAGAACTGGAGCCTGCAAATCTGCTGCATTTTTTTAGAGGAAGGGGAACAGAAAACAAGCTTTCCACACCCCAATTCAAAAAGGCGAAAGAGAAAACAAAACAAGATCAAGCTTTAACCATCTAATTAGTAATTACCATCGGAGTAAGAAGCTATGTTCCAGGTCAGAAGGAACTTACTCAAAGGACCCTGAGCAGAGGCTCAGTGAGCTTAACACTTCCATATAAAAGGATCCCCCATACTTGCAAGGAAGTTCCCTCTGGGGCTAAGCCCAGAGTAGAGGTGAAGGAGCAGCGGGGTTGTGGCTCAGGCCCAAAATGGACCAGGGTCAAATGCCTCTACACGTAACCTGCGTAAAAAGCCAAGGGCATACTGCTGTGAAATTGGGAAAGGGGTCTTTAATCCGTGTCTCTGCGTCCTCTGCTTCATTTCCTCCTGCTCTTCCCTAGACCTGGGCCTGCCTGCAGTTCAAATCCTGCTGGTCTGGTCCTGTTTCCTTTGATAAGTGTCTTAAGTTTGCAAATGTAAAACAGGGAAGCAGTTGGGGAACATACATTGCTACATGGTAAATGACCTTGAAAGCACATTTGCCCAAGCTGCTCTCCTCTGGTCTGCCAATTAACATACTAAGCACACTGATACACTTACTTTTTTTTCATGATGGCAGCGAGCAAGTATTTAACCTATAATCGTTCCTCAGGCAACTGGCTGGCCTTCAGAATTTGGTCTTTTCTACAGTACTTTCAAAGCCATTTACCTTGTCTGAAAATTGCCCTCATCCTGTCTGGATATTGTCTGGGGGCCTTCACAGCATGCTCACTTTTAGCCAGGGTAAAACAAGGTGCTCCTGAACATGTGTTTACGATGGAGGGGTTAGGGGATAGAGTACAGAACACGTTGAATGGACCGTTCCGTCATTGCTGTGCTGCAGCCGCTAGCTCGGCTTAGTAAATGGGATTTTTTTTTTTTTAAAGAAATTGTCCATTTTATGTTTCAATGTTTTCTGCTGCTCATAAGAGGCCATGCTTTATATACCATTTTTTTCAACAAGCTCGACTCAGGAGAGAGACCTTGGGTTGTTGGTGTCCGAGGATCTGAAGGTGAAGAAACAATGCGACAAGGTGACAGCCGTGGCCAGAAGGATGCTAGGCTGCGTAGAGAGGGGCATAACCAGCAGAAGAAAGGAGGTGTTGATGCCCCTCTACAAGTCGTTGGTGAGGCCCTACCTGGAGTATTGTGTTCAGTTTTGAAGGCCGTATCTTGCTAAGGATGTAAAAAGAATTGAGGCGGTGCAAAGAAAAGCTACAAAAATGGTATGGGATTTGCGTTGCAAACCGTACAAGGAGAGACTTGCTGACCTGAACATGTATACCCTGGAGGAAAGGAGAAACCGGGGTGATATGATACAGACGTTCAAATATTTGAAAGGTATTAATCCACAAACGAACCTTTTCCGGAGATGGGAAGGTGGTAGAACTAAAGGATATGAAATGAGATTGAAGGGGGGCAGACCGGGACTAATGTCAGGAAGTATTTTTTCACAGAGAGGGTGGTGGATATGTGAAATGCTCTCCCGCGGGAGGTGGTGGAGATGAAAATGGTAATGGAATTCAAACATGCGTGGGATAAACACAAAGGAAACCTGTTTAGAAGGCATGGTTCCGCGGAATCTTAGCGGAGATTGGGTGGCGACACCGGTAATTGGAAACAAAATGGGAGCTGGGCAGACTTCTAAGGTGTACGCCCTGATCATGAGTGGATAGATAGGGATGGGCTGGAGTGTAAATTTTAAGGGGCTTCGATGTTAGCTTCAGAACTTTTAGTACAAGAACAGTGCTGTACAGACTTCTACAGTCTGTGCCCTGAGAATGGCAAGGACAAATCAAACTCGGGTATAAAGTATATTTTGTTGGGCAGACTGGATGGACCGTACAGGTCTTTATCTGCCGTCATTTACTATGTTACTCTTTGGGGTTCTACATGGAATGTTGCTACTAATTGGGATTCCAGAATCTTGTAACTCTTTACAATTCCAGAATCTTCAGAACTTTTAGTACAAGAACAGTGCTGGGCAGACTTCTACAGTCTATGCCCGGATTGTGACTGAATAGATAGGGATGGGCTGGAGTGTAAATTTTAAGGGGCTTCGATGTTAGCTTCCGAACTTAGTACAAGAACAGTACTGGGCAGATTTCTACGGTCTGTGCCCTGAGAAAGGCAAGGCCAAATCAAACTCAGGTACACACATAAAGTATCACATACCATGTAAAATGAGTTTATCTTGTTGGGCAGACTGGATGGATCGTACAGGTCTTTATCTGCCATCATTTACTATGTAGATAGATGTTTGGTTTCTCCTTGTGAGTGGCAACCTGTACCATGGTCTGACCATTTTTTTGTGTAATTTAACTTTGAACTTTTTTATGAATTTGGGTATCTCAGTGCTATAAGAAGGTTAATACTAGTAGAGGAAAAATAGATTCACAAATGTTTTGGAGTAAGGCAGGCTATTCTTTTGAAGATAGATGGTTTGGATCCAGATTTATTGCAGAAACCTCTGGGTGATTACAACTGTTCTAGGTGAAATAGCTCCATATAAAATAAACAAGTTCTAATTAATTCAAAGAATCCATGGTACTCCAACGCTTTGAAATCCTTAAGAAGGGAATGTCATCGGTTAGGACGTGCATGGAGGAAACCAGGAAATTCTGAGCTTGAAGATAAACGGCGAAGATTAGATTCGTGGTATAATTTTCGAGTGAGACATTCTAAAGGGGAATATTATTCAAGATTAATGGCTTTGGAGTGTCCAAATCTTAAGAGATTATTTGGCATTATGAAACAGTTGACTAAAGTTCCATGATTGAGATGTCCGAGATTCAACAACCCAAGGCAGGGAACCCTTTTTTTTTTCTGGCAAGATAAATTCTATTTGCAAGTCCTTTGATAATCTTGCTGAGAGTTATTCTTGATGTGATTAAGGATGTAATAATAATATTGATTGCATTCTAGCTGATAGAAGTTGTACTTAATCCACTTCCTAAGGGTACTGAGATGAATTTATCGCACACATCTAGTTTTAGGCTGGAATACCCTTTCTTACGAAATGTATTGAATTTCTGGTCTGGTCTGGTCTCAATTGTAGCATTTCTTATTGGACGCAAATGTTTTATTATCTCAACATGGTTTCAGACGTTACTGTTGTTCGGAGTCTTCATTGATTGAATTGGTTTCTTGTGTTAGAGCTCAGTTGAGTATGGGGGGGTCAAATGCTGCTACTACAGTTTGATGTGTCTGCTTCGTTTGACACTGTGAATCATGATTTGCTGCTGTATAGACCATCAGAGATAGGTGTGACTATGGTTATATTACAATGGTTTGAAGGATTTTCTTTTGCGAAACAGACAGACACTACAAGGTATTGAAGGATGAGGTTTATTCTGAAGATTGGATACCACAGTGTGGTGTTTCACAAGGCTGTCCGATTTCTCCATTATTGTATAATACTACTAATCATTTCTATAGCTACTAGATGTACATAACACTGTACACATTATATGCAGGTACCTTCTCTGTCCCTAGAGGGCTCATAAATCTAAGGTTTTGTTTTTGTGTTTTTTTACCTGGGGCAATGGAGGGTTTAGTGACTTGCCCAAGGTCACAAGGAGCTGCAGTGGGAATTGAACCCAGGTTGCCAGGATCAAAGCCCACTGCACTAACCATCAGGCTGCTCCTCCTTCCATATAATCTGTATATGACTACGTTAAATTTGATTGTATTGCACCCTGGTGAACAATGCTTTTTATATGCTGATATATTCATACTGATTCTGGTGCAGTTTATATTTAGGTTAGTCACAGATAGTTGAGCAGGTCAAACAGTGGTCTCAGACTTACCGATTGAAGCTCAATACTGAAAAAACAAAATTGCTGTGATTTAGTCTGAAGACCCCCCCCCCCCAATAATAATTTTTTAATAATGTTCAATGGACTTTTCCTTCAGGAATCTGGCCACACCCCCTTTAAATTCCGTAAGGCCAGCTGCTGCCACTACATTCTCCGGCAACGAGTTCCGGAGTCTAACTCCGCGCTGAGTAAAGAAAAACTTTCTCCTGTTTGTTTTAAATCTACCATATTCTAGCTTCATCTTGTGTCCCCTGGTTCTATTATTGTTTGAAAGTGTAAACAAACGCTTCACATCTGTCCGCTCTACTCCGCTCATTATCTTGTAGACTTCTATCATATCACCCCTCAGCCGCCTTTTCTCCAAGCTGAAGAGCCCTAACCTTCTCAGCCTTTCCTCATAGGGAAGTCGTTCCATCCCTTTTATCATTTTCGTCGCCCTTCTCTGCACCTTCTCCAATTCCTTTATATCTTTTTTTGAGATGCGGCGACCAGAATTGGACACAATATTCGAGGTGATGTCGCACCATGGAGCGATACAACGGCATTATAACATCCTCGTGTTTGTTTTTCATCCCTTTCCTAATAATACTGCTTTAGTTGGTCCATTTTTTCTTGCGACCAAGCCTCAAGAAGGTGCCCGAACTGACCAGATGACCACCGGAGGGAATCGGGGATCACCTCCCCTTACTTCCCCAGTGGCCACCAACCCCCTCCCACCCTAAAAAAAAAACGTAAAATTTTTTTTTGCCAGCCTCAAATGTCATGATGGCAGTATGCAGGTCCCTGGAGCAGTTTTAGTGGGCGCAGTGCACTTCAGGCAGGCAGACCCAGGCCCACCCCCCCCTACCTGTTACACTTGTGGTGGTAAATGTGAGCCCTCCAAAACCCACCAGAAACCCACTGTACCCACATGTAGGTGCCCTCCTTCACCCCTTAGGGCTATGGTAGTTGTGTGGAATGTTTTTTTTTTTTTTTGGGGGGGGGGGTTGGGGGGCTCAGCACACAAGGTAAGGGAGCTATGTTCCTGGGAGCAATTTCTGAAGTCCACTGCAGTGCCCCCTAGGGTGCCTGGTTGGTGTCCTGGCATGTGAGGGGGACCAGTGCACTACGAATGCTGGCTCCTCCCATGACCAAATGGCTTGGAATTGGTTGTTTCTGAGATGAGTGTCCTTGGTTTTCATTATCACTGAAAATCGGGGACGACCATCTCTAAGGTCGACCTAAATGTTGAGATTTGGGCATCCCCGACCGTATTATCGAAACGAAAGATGGACGCCCATTTTTTTCGATAATACGGGTTTCCGCACCCCTTCATGGAGCCGTCCTGCGAGGACGGCCCCAGGAAAACGTGGGCGCCCCGTTCGATTATGCTCCTCCACATCTCCCAACGCCACCCACCTTAGGCAGCTCTACTAACTCCCATCACTATAGTAACCCCCGGGGGGAGGGGTACACATGTATAGTCTCATATGTTGGGAAAATGGGGCGTGGAAGGGTTGTTCCAGGGGTGGCACCAACTACACATATACTTTACGCATGTAGGGCTCCTTTTACTAAGTGGGGCTTACCGCTCGCTATACAGGAAGTACTGCTGGGCTACTGCAGCAGCCCGGCGGTACTTCCCACCCCCAGGGCCGCCGAGAGGCCGGGCCCAGGGCCCCACCCTCCCGAGGTCACCGCCGCTCCCCCCACCCACCTCTGAGGTCGCCGCCGTTCCCCCTCCCCTTCCCCCCTCCATCTGCCACCGGACCGGGCCCCCTGCATTGAAATCACAGCGCCTCTCACCTCCGTGTGAAGGTGCTGCAGGCAGCAGGGCAGCAGATTGCTTCCCTTCGGGCCTCCTTCCCTCCCTGTGTCCTGCCCTCGCAGAAGTTTCGTCAGACAAGGGCGGGACACAGGGAGGGAAGAAGGCCCGAAGGGAGACGATCTGCTGCCCTGCTGCCTGCAGCGCTTTCACACAGAGGTGAGAGGTGCTGTGATTTCGATGCAGGGGGCCCGGCCCGGTGGCAGACGGTCGACGACGGAGGGCGGGTGGGACTGCGGCGTGGGAATTTTGTCCCCCCTGCCCCCCCCTTGGCGGCTATGCCCACCCCTAGCGTGCCGTCATTTGCTACAGAAATGTATTTATTTTTGTAGCGCTGGAGTGTACCTAGCAGTAATCAGGCAGTGCTGGCTTAACGTGGGAGCCCTTACCGCCACCTCAATGAGTGGCGGTAAGGGTTCCTCCCTCGAAATGGCCGTGCGGCAAGTGTTTTATCAGCCATTTCCTGTAGGAAAGGGAGACGTCCCTTTTGCCTGCTTTTATTTAACTGTTGTAAGCTACATAGAGCTGAATAATTGGTATTTGGATTATTTGGGATATAAGAACCAAAATAAATAAATATGCAGGTCTTGAACTCTATAACACACCTGTGTTTTCTATACCTTCTGACTCTCCTCAGTCCCTCTGGGTGGTAACAAGTCCTCATGGAGCTGTTGGTATTCTTGTAACCCTATCTGACCAGATATGGAGTCCAGTGTTCAAATAGAGCTGCCCTGCTTCTTTGGAAATGGATCAGAAGAGAATCTGTAGACATCACAAGTTCACGCTTGGTGAAAGCAAGATCCTGACTGGCATTGCAATCCGCTCATCTTCATTTACATATTTGGGCATTTTTAGCAGTTTCGTTTGATTGCATAAAATGGGTCTTGCAGGGCAGATGAAAGAGCATGCACTGGACTTTGGTTTGGATAACCGTGCAGGGGAGAGAGACTGCTTAAATTCAGGAAGAAGTGTGAACGGGGGAAAAGAGATGGAAAATATTACTGACTGTGTTGTTAGGACAGACTGTTCTAATCAATGCTGTGATAAACAATACGATAGTCTCAAGGTAGCACATACAATTTTGGGATTGTCAGAATTAATTAGCAATTGTGTAACTGAGAATTTCTTTTCTATATAAGTGATTCCGCTTGACTCCTTAGCTGAAACTTGTGACCCCGTAGCATTACTCTGTGGACTTAAATATATCACAAAACAATTTAATTTCGTAGAATGCTTTTCATTCAAGCATATCCCAAGAAGGTTTTCAGTCAACAGATTCAATATCCTTGACAGAACAAAATATTAATTAACCTGTAGCTTACCACTAAGTACCTGTGGTAGTCTTGGATTTCTGTTGTGCTTCTGAATTGCTTTAGAGCCCAAATTTGTCCTTGCCAGACGTCTGGCAGTTCCATAAAGGGACACATATTTAGGCATCAATTTGAAGACTATTCGATGAAGGAAGTAGGCGGTAACTGGGTATAAAGAACAGGGCCCTAGCCAGACAACAGATTCTGGGTGGGCCTAGACAAAATGTGGGTGGGCACCAAGTCTTCTTCACCACCACCAAAAAAATATTTCAACTGGCGAGAAAACGCTTCTTTCCACCTTGGCTTACCATCAAAGGGAAGTCTTCAGCTGATAGAGCTTGGGATCTCCATCAGCTACCACTAAACGTTGCTACTGTTGGGTGGGCCTGAACCCTAAGTGGGTGGGCCCTGGCCCACCCAGGCCCACCTGTGGCTACGCCACTGATAAAGAAGTCTGTGGGTACAACCAAAGCAGTTTATATTTATTACATGCAGCTACTTTCTCTGCCCCTAGATGGCTCACAATCTAAGTTTTATGGACCTGGGGCAATGGAGGGTTAGGTGACTTTGCCCAAGGTCACAGGGAGCCGCAGTGCGACTTGAACCCAGTTCCCCAGGTTCTCAGCCCAGTACACTAACCATCAGGCTACTCCTCCGCTCTGTGTGGTGGAGGCATAGACACGGGAGAGGGGGGCCTTGAGGGGCTCCTAGATGTCAGGGGGCCCCACGTCTTGCCGGTAGAAGTGGTCCTCCACTCGTTAGCACTGCTGCCGCCACACTGAGCCTCCCCCCCCCTCCACCCCGCCGCACATGTTCCAGATCTGTGGCTGACCTGGATATTTAGAGCTGGTCCCTGAATGTGGTCCAGCATTGGATATCTGGGTTGGATTCAACCCACGGTGGTCAGTAACTTTTAAACTGCATTTACTTCCCTCCGCCACCCAATATCAGCTAAGCTTCTGTGAATCCATTCCTTCTGCACAGGATTCCTTTATGCCTATCCCACGCATGTTTGAATTCCGTTACCGTTTTCATCTCTACCACCTCCCGCGGGAGGGCATTCCAAGCGTTCACCACCCTCTCTGTGAAGAAATACTTCCTGACATCTTTCCTGAGTCTACCCCCCTTCAATCTCATTTCATGTCCTCTCGTTCTACCGCCTTCCCATCTCCGGAAAAGATTCGTTTGTGGATTAATACCTTTCAAAAAACGAATCTTTTCCGGAGATGGGAAGGCGGTAGAACGAGAGGACATGAAATGAGATTGAAGGGGGGGTAGACTCAGGAAAGATGTCAGGAAGTATTTCTTCACAGAGAGGGTGGTGAACGCTTGGAATGCCCTCCCGCGGGAGGTGGTGGAGATGAAAACGGTAACGGAATTCAAACATGCGTGGGATAGGCATAAAGGAATCCTGTGCGGAAGGAATGGATCCACAGAAGCTTAGCTGAAATTGGGTGGCGGGGGGAAGAGGGGTTGGTGGTTGAGAGGCTAGGATAGGGGAGGGCAGACTTATACGGGGTCTGTGCCAGAGCTGCTGATGGGAGGCGGGACTGGTGGTTGGGAGGCGGGAAATACTGCTGGACAGACTTATACAGTCTGTGCCCTGAAAAAGACAGGTACAAATCAAGGTAAGGTATACACATATGAGTTTATCGTGTGCAGACTAGATGGACCGTGCAGGTCTTTTTCTGCCGTCATCTACTATGTAACTATGTTTTGTGTGATGTATACGTAGGCGTTTCTAAGGGCAGGATTTGCACCCATATGTGTGTTTTATAATAAATAAATATATATGCACCTGTTCTTACTTGGCATACACACACACAATTAATTACACCTGCCTTAAAGTAGATGCAAATATATGCACATATCTTCATTGGAATAACTTTATAGAGCTCATGTGTTGCCTTTATAAAATACCAATTGAAAACTATTATGGCAATTATCTTGCTGCTAAAGATACTTAAATCATCAAAAATAGCAAGTTCATTTGATTTTACTTGTTAGTCATTCATACTACATTTTTAAAAAGTCTGTTTTTGAGGGATGAGAAGACCTCAGGTGCTCGGCTTGTTTCCGTTTTTCCAACAAAATGCCGTGCGAACGTCCTCACAGGTCTGAAAAAACCTCCCCTTTTTTTTCTTTTTCCCTGAATATTTTTCTTTAATTCTTTTATTGATCATATATTTATTATTTGTACTTGTTAATTAGATCAAATCTCTCGTTTCGGATTAAAGTCTCAAGAGCTGTTGTGGTCTTCAAAATGGATAATCTAAACAGCTGTCAGATGCACCAATTTTTAAAAAATGACTACCCATGCCAGAGCCTGAAGTATGAAGCTGCTCTATATAAACAGAAATCTCTTGCCATTGCAAAAAATACTTTCTAGATTTGTGCAAACCTAAATTTAGCTGCAAGCAGTGATGTAGCTACAGGGTGCCACGGGGACCTGGAGCCTCTGGTTTGGCTGACGGGGGGGGGGGTCCCAAATCCCTGCCAGCTGAAGCGCTTGTCCCACGCTGGTCTCGCCGCGTTGCCTACCCTGCTCTTTTCAGTCGCGACTTGGAACAGAGCAGGGCAAGCAATGCGAGACCAGCACGGGACAAATGTTACAGCTGGCGTGGGTTGGGGACCTCCGTCAGCCAAGGTACCGTGTGGTGGCGGGCAGTGGAAGGGGGTGGGTCAAAATGTGCCCCCCCCCCACTTTGGGCTCTGGTCCCCCCCTCCCATCAAGGTCTGGCTACGCCCCTGGTTGCAAGGTATATTTTTTTACAGAAAGGCATACCAGGAAGCTGCATGACCCGTTGCCCATTTCCTTGATATATTTGGGCACGAGCTCTCTGTTTTTACAAAGCAGCTCAGTATTTCTTAAGTAACCGTCTCCTCCGTTTGCTTTCAGGTACACCGATATTGGTTCTTTGTTGTGAAGACGGAGCACGTGTAGGACTGGCAGATGAGCTCACCCTAGCTGTGAAATCCAAATAAGAGCTCAATTTAAAAGGTAAATCTGTTATTGATCGTGGAGGCTTTTTTGTCCCCCTCCTTGTTACAGTGAGCGGGCACCAGCGTATTACTGCCTTCGTACAAAGGAGGCATTAACACCGCGGAATTAAAAACCACTCCCTAGCTGGAAACGCTGCTTGAGTGCCGAGGATGATATAAAAGAAAAAGTACGTCCTCAAAGGGACAAAATTATTTCATAAATTGTTTCTTTTCTAATTTATTTTATTTTATTCAGTAAACAATGAAACAAGCATGCACAGCCTCCAAACTGGGTGAGACCATTCTGTCTCTAAGGGGCCCTTTTACTAAGCTGCATTAAAGTGGCCTTTGCGTATGCTTATGTGTGTCATTCCCGCATGCTAAGGCTACTTTTACTGGGAGGAAAATGTGGGTGCGTCTTATAGTCCGAATGTACCGTTCCTGCTCGCTGTGGGGGGAGGGGGGTTGGCGGCCAGGGCCGGTCTTAGGCTGAGGCGAGTGTTGCAACCTCAAAGGGGCCCCACGTGGCACGCCACAACTTCGCCCGGTGCTTTTTTTGTGACGTCCGGCTCACCTGCCCGCTCCCTTCCGTTCTGTGCACCCGTGCTCCCTGTTTTGAAATCTTTAATTTACCCGAAGTCGCGGCGAACCAGCAGTACATTTGCATTTCTTACCTTCTTCCCAGTCTTTATATAATAGTTTTTCCCCTCTTTCCTTTTCAGAATGAGTGACAGAGACTTACAAAGTCTGGGCAAATGGATATTAGTGCTCAGCGTCTGCCTTATTACCATGTGGGGAAGGTTAACATTTGCATCAACCCACCACCGAATCCATTCAGGTAGGAAGCGATGTATGTTGTGTTCTATTGTGTAAAATTGTTGTACCATATTCCCTCCTATCTACACCCATGTGCGTCTTATAGAGGAGAAGATGTTCACAGGAACACTACAAGATCAGGTTAGATGTCCTGCTCAATGTTGGACGGTCTTGCTCTGTTGGTGAGGTTACAGAGAGCTTGGCCACAGCAGGGTGTTCAGAACTTCTTAAAACATCAGGTTTCCTATTTTGTGAGATGGATGGAAAAGACCAAAGGAGAGAGGATGGGATCTGGGCTTGTAAGAGCACAGGCTTTGAAGATCAGCTAGGATGGAAGCCTGTAATCTGTTTGCTCGTCTGGATGAACTTTGGTTTCATTCTGGTGGTAACCTGGTCCTAGTATTCCGGGTTAAGATGGCTCAAGAGACTGGTACTCACTTAGGTCCAGGTCCTGTCAGCTTGTCAGCTTATCCACTCAGAGGATTTAAAATAACTGGAACATTTATTTTAACTGGATAACTGATGATTTCACTGCATTGATCTTAATACAGTCCAGGTTTAACTCATAACTGCTTCTCAAGATGATCATAAGAATAGTCTTTTCTGGGTTAACACATGTAGAAAACCCTTCTGCCTGTCCTGTGGCCTGATTAAACCCCAGAGCGGATTTCCCAGTGTACTGCAGTACCATCTAGGCTAGACTCCTTACAACTGTCTTCTCCCTTCAAGCTGCCACCCCGAAGGTCTCGCTTAAGCCATGGGTAGACTGCATTCCACCCGAGCCCTGGTTACGGCTGGATTCCCCAATCCGTCAAGCTTCTTGGCTCCTCAGATGGCTGATGCAATGTAACAACTTACTGTCTGTGAATCCATTCCACTGATTTCGGCACTACAGGACCCCCCTTTACTGCAATGGGTCACCTGGCAGGGGGCTATAGGTAGCTCAGACTTCAGGCAACCAAGGACAAATCTTTCCCCCTGAACTTCCCTTTTATAACCTCTGAGCTCCTCCCCGGGTCCTCCCCTAATGACTTGCTGCCCAGGGCTCATTCTATCACAAATCTCAAACAAACCAAGGGTTACACTAGGATGTTCTTATGTGATTATTTTCGACTGTACTTTGAAGTCTGATTTTGGTTATCTTTGGCCCCAGGTGAATAACTATTCATTGAATTTATATGTGAGGATCTAGGACATTGCAAAAAGGAAAGCAAACTTGATGAGCGTTATCTTCTGTGTTTCACTGCTTTTCACTTTTGGATTGGAGGTCAGGTTGTCATTGGGGGGTGGGGGGATGAGTGTGTGTAGGGGGAGGTGCTCACAGATGGGGTGTGGCACATCAGATAGCCACCGTGTTGTGTGTGAATGTATGGCCACTGCCTTACAGCCCAGGATGATAGCTCAGACTCTTGCTCTGTCATCCCAGGCATGTAACGCAGTGGCTGCGTGGTAACTCTGTGCGCTAAATGCAGAGAAGATTCAGGCATGCCCCCTGCATTTACCACATGGGGGGGGGGGCATGGCTGAGTGCACGGCTTCTACTGTGAAATTAATGAAAGCATATACTGCAGCGGTGCAGTAAGTGATGAGCTTGCAAATTACTGCCACAGTGAAAACATAGCAGTAATCTGCAGCTCACTCTGAAATTTCCTCCACCCTGTTGGTGTGTGAGTGGCAATTGGTTCATGCGCTGACAGGAAATGTGATATTAAAAAAAAAAATAAAAATGCTTCCAAGTCAGCATTTCCCCTCAAAAGCTATAAAATCCCTGGTTGTTTTTACTGTGGCCTCCTTCCTCCCCCCCCTGATTCAACCTACTCCCCTGCCCCCAATAACTTTCTTCATTGCCCTTGTACGTGGTATCTAGCAGCACCTTCTCCCTCCCCCTGACATGACACCCCGCACCCAGTGGTGTAGCCACAGGTGGGCCTGGGTGGGCCAGGGCCCACCCACTTAGGGCTCAGGCCCACCCAACAGTAGCAGACATTTACCAGTAGCTGGTGGGGATCCAAAGCTCCGTCAACTGAAGACTTCCGCCTAATGGTAACAAAAACGTTACTCTCAACAATACCGGAACCTGCGCATGCTCAGTTTTCAGCGCATGCCTTCTGCAGACTGCCAAGGTGGAAAGCAGGGGCGTAGCCAGCCACCCAATTTTGGGTGGGCCTGGGCCCAAGGTGGGTGGGTGGGCAGAAGTACTCCGCAAGTGATTTGGTCTCTCCCTCTCTCACCTGCATGCCATATGGTCCTTCAAACATCAACTCCTCCCCTGCATACCTTTTAAATAGCAGATTTTCACTGAGCAGCAACTAATACACACTGCTCATGTTGGCCTCACAGCCTTCTCTCTGATGTAACTTCCTGTTTCCGCATAGGCAGGAATACATCAGCGGGAAGGCTGTGGGGCTGGTGCGAGCAGTATGTATCAGTCGCTGCTCACTGCAGGCATCTGGTATTTACAAGGTATGCAGGAGGGACAGTTGTTGGGAGTTTTCGGCTGGTGGGGCTTGGGGAATCCCTGCCAGCCACATCATAGATGTGCTGCTACTGGGTGGGCCTGGGCCCACCCAAGCCCACCCTTGGCTACGCCACTAGTGGAAAGAAGCATTTTCCTGCCAGCTTAGATATTTTTTTGGTGGTGTGGAGAACACTTGGTGCCCACCCACTTCTTGCCTAGGCCCACCCAAAATCTGTTGTCTGGCTACGCCCCTGCCCGCACCTAAAATTAAAATCTCTGGTATTCTAGTAGCACCCCCTTCTTCCCTCTGACCCAGTCCTCCTGCCCCTAAAATTAAAAATACAATCCCTGGTGTCTAGCATCACCCACCTGAAATTCCTGGTGTCTAGCATCACCCAAATGACCTTGAAGAGGTAGGAGTGATGCCCATTTGCTCCTGCCTCTGCACCTCCATCTTGTAAAATGGTGGCATCCATAGGAGCCAGTTCTGTGGGTGCTTGAGCACCCTCAATATTGAGCAAAAGCTTTGACTGTGTCCAGGGAGGGGTAATTCCCCTGAATCATTTTGAAAAGTTGGCACCTGACCCTATGCAGTGCATCCTGGGATATACTGAGTGGGGTCAGTCTGTCAAATAAGGGAAGGCAGGGTGTAAGGGAATTTGTATAACTGCAGTGTAAGAGTCCTCTTCTGTTACCTGAGAGGTCGTGTCAGGGGAGGGTGAAGAGTGGGCATTCTTGTGCTAATCAGTGCAACTACATAACCGCACAGTAACTGGTTAGCTTAGAAATACTGTGTGAGCCCTTACTGCTACAAAATTGATGGTGGTATGTGTTCACTCGGTAAACGTTTTTCAACTTCAGCGCATGACCATTGATACAAAAAGGCCATTTTTACGGCTTTGTTAAAAATGACCTTAGTGCGCAGGAAAACCCTACATAAGGGCAAGCTAAGGCCACTTTTTGCCGCAGTTTAGTTAAGCTCTGGAACTCGCTGCCAGAGGATGTGGTAACAGCGGTTAGCGAATCTGAGTTTAAAAAAAAAAGGTTTGGACAAGTTCCTGGAGGAAAAGTCTATAGTCTGTTATTGAGGTGGACAATGGGGGAAGCCACTGCTTGCCCTGGAACTGGTAGCATGGAATGTTGCTACTCTTTGGGGTTCTGGAATCCTGCTGCTCTTTGGGATTCCGGAATGTTGCTACTCTGGGTTTCTGTCAGGTACTTGTGACCTGGATTGGCCACTGTTGGAAACAGGATAGTGGCCTAGACGGATCATTGGTCTGACCCAATATGGCTATTCTTATCATCTTATACTCTTACCAGGTACTGCTACCCAAATAACCAGCGCTCACTTGTGCCAGTCACTGATTATTCAATAGCATTATCTGGATAGAGCTGTTGAAAATGTCTACATACTACTCCAGCATTATCCAGATAGTGCCGGGAGGTCTGGGGGTGGAGCGAAGGGAGAGCCAGGTGGTGCTCTGGTACCCTAATATTCACTACTGGGATAAATATCCAGGCAAGAGAGGACGGCAAAATAGCTGCTGAACTTGCCTGGAGAGGTGGTGGTGGTCAGTTGATACCCACATATCCTAAGCCAGTGCTGAATCTTAGTATAAATTAAATGGCACAGTCATTGAAATAACAGTGGACATATTTTCTCCTGCTGGCGATGTTCCAGCATTGCATTCTTTCCCCTCCTTTAATCTTAGCCACAATGGCCCCGATGTACAAAACTTGCCGGGGCAGCAACGTGTGTTTTTGATTGGTCCCAGCCGGTTTAGCGAGCACAGTATTGAGCAGGAATGCACTAAGGGGCACTGTGTGTTTTTTTACTGCTCGTGATACCAGACAACGGGATATGTATGCAAATATATTCAAACGAGCTGATTAGTATCCAAGGGATGCACAGCCGTTTACAAGTGATGCATGAAATGCAGCCCCTACCTTTAATGAGAATTTTTACGGGAGGTCAGGAGCTGTCGGTGGCCTCCACGGAACATAGGAGAAGCATGGGGGGAGGCATGAGATGTGCTTCACAACACTTCTTTTCAAGCAGCTGTCACAATTGCTGGTCTTCGTACCATGGCAGAGGGCAGCCACCTGCAGTGTCCAGGGGTGGGGTAGAGGGATGTTTCTTGCACAGCGTCTCTCCCAGGCTGGCAGCTACCTCTCTGAGGTGGAGTAAGAGGTTCATGCTGAAATGCACCAGGGTGTTTCTCTTCTTCTTCTGCCCTCCTCTTACACGGCCATGTCGGTTCGATTTTAATATCCTCAATAAAGACTTTTTTTGCCATCCTCCTTGGTTTTTCCTCGCTGGCTTTTCTTTTTCAGGTCCCCGTCTGATGCCATAGTCTACACTATATTATAGTAGAAATCTTACAATCCCGTAATGCCAGGATGGTAGCAGACACTAATTAGGAGAGATACTGAATCAGGAATGGAAGGGAAAGTCTGGCAGCTTTTTTGTTTGGCAGTCAAGCCTATGGGGGCAGGGGCGACAGAAAAACAATTTCGGTGGGGAATGCAGTATCCACGGTTTCAGCTGTTTGTTCTGGAGGTGTCAGCAGGGCTTCACTGATGCACTGCAGTGCTGTTTATCTTTCCCCCAGCACATAGGAAAGTCGATGAAAATGTGATTTGCAAATACACTTCTTGGTCTTAAGAACATTTCATTTTTCACTGCTGTGCTGAAGCTAAGAAAGCAGGGCTGCAGCCGAAATGTGTGTTCTCACAGCAGTACTGGAAGTTGGTTGATGAGGTGGGAACTCTTTCAGTACCTAAACTGCTTGTTCAGTTAATGCATCTATAAAGGGGTCCCAGTACATATTTATTGAGATTTATTAACTGCCTTCATGAAGAGATTCACCCGAGGTGGTACAGCTTGACATAAAACTTACAATTTTGTTTTTAACAGCATAACAATAGTGAAATGATCAAACCTGTTTTAGCCAGCAGAGAAAAGGGCAGAACAGTGTTAATTTTTACCATCTTATCTGTTATAATTGAGCCCTGCAATGTGTGGGAAAGCGCGGGGTACAAATGTCATAAATAAAAATAAATAAAGAATAAAATACTGGGACATCTGTTTCTGGTGGTCAGTTAGGCTTGTTCACTTCCCCGGACAGCTGTTTCTGGCTGTTGCAGGTTTTAGGTCCATAATCTGACCAGTGGCGTAGCCAGACAGCCAATTTTGGGTGGGCCTGAGCACAAAGTGGGTGGGCACAACATTTTCTCTCTCCCCCCTCTCCCCAAAATTGGCTGGCTGGCTACCCACTGCCCCGAACCCCCCCCCCCAAGCCACCGCTGCAGGTTTCTCCGGCACCACCTACCAGCACCCAATGGGCCTTCTTTCCCCTCCCTCCGTCGGGCAGCGCCAGCCTAACTGTACAACAAAGCTGCACGACACCGGGTCCGTCAGCATGCTGCCGCTAGCTCCTACCTTGTCATCTTTCGGCAGAGGTGTTAGTTCTGCTGCTAAATCTGCAGCGGATCCACGCGGTGCCAGGGCTGTCTCTCTGTACGCTGCTGTGACTGCTTCCTCTGCGCTAGCCCCGCCTCTTCAGAAAGAGTATCGGAGGTGAGGCGGGGCTAGCGCAGAGGAAGCAGTCGCAGCAGCGTACAGAGAGACAGCCCTGGCACCGCGTGGATCCGCTGCAGATTTAGCAGCAGAACTAACACCTCTGCCGAAAGATGACAAGGTAGGAGCTAGCGGCAGCATGCTGGCGGACCCGGTGCTGTGCAGCTTTGTTGTACAGTTAGGCTGGCGCTGCCCGACGGAGGGAGGGGAAAGAAGGCCCATTGGGTGCTCTGTTGCTGGGTGGGCCCAGGCCCGCCCAGGCCCACCCGTGGCTACGCCCCTGAATCTGACTATTTTTTAAGGTGATCGTTTGGGTTGTATAGTGGTTGCCGTATCTGAAAAAAGATATAGCGGAATTAGAAAAGGCTCAAAGAAGAGCGACCAAACTGATAAAGGGGACGGAACTCCTCTCGTATGAGGAAAGGCTAAAGAGGTTAGGGCTCTTCAGCTTGGAAAAGAGATGGATGAGGGGGGGGGGTGGGTATGATTGAAATATATAAAATCCTGAGTGGTGTGGAAAAGGTAGGAGCAAATTGATTTTTCTCTCTTTCACAAAGTACAAAGACTAAGGGACACTCAATGAAATTACACGGAAACACTTTTAAAACAAATAGGAGAAAGTATTTTTTCACTCGAAGAATAGTTGAACGCTGGAACTCGCTGCCAGAGGATGTGGTAACAGCGGTTAGCGTATCTGGGTTTAAAAAAGGTTTGGACAAATTCCTGGAGGAAAAGCCCATAGTCTTCTATTGAGACAGACATGGGAAGCAACTGCTTAGCCTGGGATTTGTAGCATGGAATGTTGCTACTCTTTGAGATTCTTCATGGAATTTTGCTATTCGTTATGATTCCGGAATCTTATTACTCTTTGGGGTTCTACATGGAATGTTGCTACTCGCTTCCCACCACCGGCTCTGGCACAGATCGTATAAGTCTGCCCAGCACTATCCCCGCCTCCCTACCACCAGCCCCACCTCCCGATCTTGACTAAGCTCCTGAAGGAATGGATCCTCAGGAGCTTAGTCAAGATCGGGAGGTGGGGCTGGTGGTAGGGAGGCGGGGATAGTGCTGGGCAGACTTATACGATCTGTGCCAGAGCCGGTGGTGGGAAGCGGGACTGGTGGTTGGGAGGCAGGGATAGTGCTGGGCAGACTTATACGATCTGTGCCAGAGCCGGTGGTGGGAAGCGGGACTGGTGGTTGGGAGGCGGGGATAGTGCTGGGCAGACTTGTACGGTCTGTGCCAGAGCCGGTGGTTGGGAGGTGGGGCTGGTGGTTGGGAGGCGGGGATAGTGCTGGGCAGACTTATACGGTCTGTGCCCTGAAGAGCACAGGTACAAATCAAAGTAGGGTATACACAAAAAGTAGCACATATGAGTTATCTTGTTGGGCAGACTGGATGGACCGTGCAGGTCTTTTTCTGCCGTCATCTATTATGTTACTATATGTTTTGAGATTGTATGTGGAATCTTGGTTCTCTTTGGGGGTTCTACATGGGATGTTGCTGCTATTTGAGATTCTACATGGAACGTTGCCACGATTTGGGTTTCTGCCAGGTACTTGTGACCTGGCTTGAGCACTGTTTGGAAAACAAGATACTGGGCTAGATGGACCATTGGTCTGACCCAGTATGGCTACTCTTACGTTCTTATGATATAGCTAGAGCAATTTTCAACAGCATTATCCCAGTCAGACTACTGAAAGTTTCTGACTGGACCCAGTCCAGTAGCAGCACCTGTTACCTGGATGAGCAGCCAACTATGGAATGCCCTACCCAGATCCATTCGCTCAATCAATGATTATCTACTCTTCCGGAAATCGCTGAAAACCCATCTATTCAAACAAGCATACCCAAATGATCCAACCTAATCTTATGAACCCTCTACCCAACACTTAATCACTCGACAACGACTATGACTTAAACCTAGCCTTCCATCAACTCCCCCTATGCTGTCCCTCAAACCTTTCCCTCCTCCGACCAATTCCACCCCTTATCCCGTGCTCATTTCAACCTTCCCCCTCCTGCCTCTCCTACCCCCTTCTTACTTGCCCATCCCACCTATCTGCATGTCTCCATCATTAATCTGTTATACCACAGCTTGTACTCTCTCTTTGAAATACCTTGTAACCCCATTACTATGTAAACCGCACTGAACCTGCCTCGAGTGGGAAAGCGTGGGGTACAAATGTAACAAATATCAGGCCCACAGGTATCACCACTTTGATTCTCTCAGTCTACCCAGTTGCTGTATTTATTGTGTCACCGTAGACTCTTCTTAATCTTTGAGTTTCTTTCTCTTTTGCCTTTACTGATGTTCTGCCTCTTGTCTTGCACACACTCCATCACAATCTGCTAACAGTCCCCTCTGGTCACTGAAGTCCCTGGAGAACCCACCCCCCCCAGGTTAAACATCTGTTCATAAAAATGTGCCCTTCTTTGAATTTATTTCTTTGTCTTTATATAAAGTTCAGGGCACCTCCTGTGAAGTCTTGTGCCGTACTTCCAATATTGGATGTGCTTTCTGGCCTGTGCTACTTCTGATACTATGTTTGATTTATATTTTTTTCCCCTTATCATCTCTCCACATGCCATCGACCTTGGAAACTGTTACGTGGGAAAGACACAAAGGCATTGGCTGAACTGAAACAACTCCTTGAAAAGCAAGGAACAAAGGCAGGATGATAAACTAGGACACACTAGACAAAACCCTTACTCTAAGCGTGAGCACTCCGGGTGTGGCACCCCCACAAAATCTTTTATAAATACCCCTGCCGCCCAGATGTAGAAATCTCGGTCCTGCACGCTACCATTTATTCAGGCAATTAAACAAGCCGGCGCCCGTGCTCCGTAACCTAGAATTTCTCTTTTATTTACTTTTTATTTGGGTAGATGTCCATTGTATGGCAAATCAGAAAGAATTTGAAATAAGTTACATTGTGGGACTTAATGCCTGCGTGCCCTGTTTTCTGAATTGTTGTTTAATAGATTCTGCTTAGGGTAACCTTAATTACCCATTGAAACCTGCAAAGCTATCAGAACTAGCCAGCTATTGAAAATGTTGCCAGCAGCACTCTAGGGAATGGACCAGCCACTGGACTGCTTGCTGTGACCATTAATGTACATGGCCACGCTTGGTTTCACGCTACGTCACTGGTTGTAATCTGCCATGCTTGTTCCCCTTCATGGGACGGGGTTGGGCTCTTGTTAATTTGCAAGGGAAAGCAAGGTGTGCACTAGGAACTGCAGTTCAGGTCATCCCAAGGTAACCCTCTGAGGGTCATTTTAAATTCCAATGATGTTTTAAGCGTGTTGATGGACTCTTATCTTGTAAAATTTGATGTTGCCTAAAAATACACTTGATGCAAGCAGACCTGCCGTGTCTCCTGCTTTTGTGGGTCATCTCCCACACTCCGATCTCCTGCCGACTGACCTCCCCATCCAGCGGCAGCAGGAAATGCCTTCATAAGGCACCATTTCGTGCTACCGATGATCCCACGGCAGCAGGAGATGACATTTTATGAAGGCGTTTCCTGCAGCCACTGGACGGGGAGACCACTCCTTTTGCTGCTGGCTGCGAATCAGCTGTGCTGGGGTGGATCAATGGGCGGGGTTGTGGGTGGAGCAATGGATAGGGTGGGCGGAGCTGGGGGAGCAGAGTGCGTTGGGCTGGGGGCGGGCCCTTTATCTCCTGCTGAGTGGGTCAGCCCCCTTGGAAGCTCTGTTCAAGGTGGCATGGGCTTTTCATGCACATACCCCTCATTCTATAACGTGTGCATATCATACTTGGTTAGAAGCTGGTTAACTAGAAGGTGATGGTAACTGGGTTCACTCGGAGGAAAAGGATGTTACCAGTGGTGTACCTCAGGGATTGGTTCTTATCCCAGCTGTTTAAATATCTTTGTGGTGATATTGTGGAAGGGCTGTTGGGTAAGATTTAATAAAGCTCCTCATGTGTCTACATAAGAATATAACAAAGACCATACTGGGCCAGACCAATGGTCCGTCTAGCCCAGTGTCCTGTTTCCAACAGTGGCCAATCCAGGCCACAAGTACCTGGCAGAAACCCAATTAGTAGCACCATTCCATGCTACCAATCCCAAGGCAAGCCCATGTCTGTCTAAATAGCAGACTATATGGACTTTTCCTCCAGGAACTTATCCAAACCTTTTTTAAACCCAGATATGCTAACTGCTGTTACCACATCCTCCAGCAACGAGTTCCAAAGCTTAACTATTTGAGTGAAAAAATATTTCCTCCTATTTTAAAAGTATTTCTATGTAACTTTGAGTGTCCCTTAGTCTTTTGTACTTTTTGAAAGAGTAAAAAATCAACTCACTTCTACCCGTTCTACACCACTCAGGATTTTGTAGACCTCAATCATATCCCCCTCAGGGGTCTTTTTTTTTTTTTTTTTACAAGCCGAAGAGCCCTAACCTCTTTAGCCTTTCCTCATATGAGAGGAGGTCCATCCCCTCTATAATTTTGGTCTTCTTTGAACCTATATCTTTATGATATGGTGACCAGAATTGAACGCAAAACTGAACGCAACACTTCAGGCACAGGCAGCTCCTTGTGACTCTGGGCAAGTCACTTAACCCTCTATTGCCCCATGTAAGCCGCATTGAGCCTGCCATGAGTGGGAAAGCGCGGGGTACAAATGTAACAAAAATAAAATAGATACTATTGGAGAGTCTACATGGAATGTTGCTACTATTGGAGATTCTACATGAAATGTTGCTATTCCACTAACAACATTCCATGTAGAAGGCTGCGCAGGCTTCTGTTTCTGTGAGTCTGACGTCCTGCACGTACGTGCAGGACGTCAGACTCGCAGAAGCGTGCGCGGCCACATTGGTGATCTGCAAGGGTTGACTTCTATATGGAATGTTGCTAGTGGAATAGCAACATTCCATGTAAAATCTCAAATAGTAGCAACAGTGGAGGAGTGGCCTAGTGGTTAGGGTGGTGGACTTTGGTCCTGGGGAACTGAGTCCGATTCCCACTTCAGGCACAGGCAGCTCCTTGTGACTCTGGGCAAGTCATTTAACCCTCCATTGCCCCATGTAAGCCGCATTGAGCCTGCCATAAGTGGGAAAGCGCAGGGTACAAATGTAACAAAAATAAAATAGATACTATTGGAGATTCTACATGGAATGTTGCTACTATTGGAGATTCTACATGGAATGTTGCTATTCCACTAGCAACATTCCATGTAGAAGGCTGCGCAGGCTTCTGTTTCTGTGAGTCTGACGTACGTGCAGGACGTCAGACTCACAGAAGCAGAAGCCTGCGCAGCCACATTGGTGTGACTCTGGGCAAGTCACTTAACCCTCCATTGCCCCATGTAAGCCGCATTGAGCCTGCCATGAGTGGGAAAGCGCAGGGTACAAATGTAACAAAAATAAAATAGATACTATTGGAGATTCTACATGGAATGTTGCTACTATTGGAGATTCTACATGGAATGTTGCTATTCCACTAGCAACATTCCATGTAGAAGGCTGCGCAGGCTTCTGTTTCTGTGAGTCTGACTTCCTGCACGTACAGAAGCCTGCGCGGCCACATTGGTGATCTGCAAGGGCCAACTTCTACATGGAATGTTGCTAGTGGAATAGCAACATTCCATGTAGAATCTCAAATAGTAGCAACAGTGGAGGAGTGGCCTAGTGGTTAGGGTGGTGGACTTTGGTCCTGAGGAACTGAGTCCGATTCCCACTTCAGGCACAGGCACTCCCTGTGACTCTGGGCAAGTCATTTAACCCTCCATTGCCCCATGTAAGCCGCATTGAGCCTGTCATGAGTGGGAAAGTGCGGGGTACAAATGTAACAATACAAAAAAAAAGATGAGGTCGCACCATGGAGCGATACAGAGGCATTCTAGTATTCATGGTTTTTATTCGCCATCCCTTTCCTAATAATTCCTAGCATCCTGTTGGCTTTTTTGGCTGCCGCCTCACACTGAGTAGGAGATTTCAGTGGAGTGTCTACAGTGACACCTAGATCTTTTTCTTGGGTGCTGACTCCCAAGGGTGGACCCTAGCATCGTGTAACTGATTTGAATTATTCTTCCCAATGTGCATCGCTTAGCATTTGTCCACATTCAATTTTATCTACCTTGTTCACCGTTATGATCTGCTGTGCTTTTCTGCTGGTGCAAGCAACACAGCTGGATGCCTCTCATCATTCCTGCTGTTTTAGAGGAGGATCACATCATTTTAATGCAGAAAATGCTGATGTATTTGTGTGAGCTGGCTTGAAATTGTGCTCAGGTGCAGAGTATGGGTAAAGCATGGGCAGAGCTACAATTCATAGTTGTCAGGGACGGATTGACCGTTCGGGCAACTGGACAGTGCCCGAGCCCAGAGACTCTAGGGGGCCCAGAGGCTCTGCCCGGATGCTCGCTGCACACAACAGCCCTCCCCATAGGAGCCAACTTTTTCAAAATGATTGGGGGTGCTGAAATTTTTTTTTTTTACAGGTAGTGCATTCCTGCCTCCTCCCTTGTCCCCCTCCCTCGTCCCCTTCCACCTCCCTCCAAGTTCCAGGGTCCCCCCTCCCTCCCTCGCTCCCTTCCAGTTCCAGGCCCCCTCCCTCCAAATTTTAAAAGTCATCTATCTTACCTCCTTGGGGTTAGGGCGGGAGCAGCGGTAAAAACCATGCAGACTTGGCTCCGTACTTAGTTCAGTTTTCCCTGCTGTCTCTCTCAGCTCTGGTCCCGCCCTCATTTCCTGTTTCCGCAAGGGCGGGGACCAGAACTGAGAGAGAGAGCAGAGAAAACTGAACTAAGCGCCGAGCCTGCATGCTTTTTACCACTGCTGCCGCCCTAACCCCGACGAGGTAAGATAGATGACTTTTAAAATTTGGAGGGAGGGGGCCTGGAACTCGAAAGGAGGAGGGAGGGAGGGTACGAACTTCCGGTGGGTGCAATATTGGGGGTGCTCGAGCACCCACAGCACCCACGGAGTCGGCGCCTATGGCCCTCCCTGGTCTGACCATTAAAGGTGCGCCGCTGGTGATCTAGTGGCTTCTGAGGGGAGGGGGACCTGGTCTTTCCTGCCCATTGTGCTGCCACTATTCCTCCTGCGCAGCACTGCCGTATTTTAAAGATGGCGGCTGAGTCTCGCAAGACTTTGTGAGAGTGTCGAGACCCGCAAGACTACCAGCGCAGTGGGCAGGAAAGAATATGCTCTCCCCTCCCCCACAGCAGAGACCACTAGACCACCAGGACCTTTCAGGTAGGACCGGGGGGGGGGGGGGCAGAGGGGGCGTCGGCTGTGGCGGTAGGGGGGGGGGTGTCAGGCAGCGGCTGGGCGGGGGGCCCAGACCGCTCTCAGTCCGCCCCTGATAGGTGTATTTTATGAAATATGTCCACATATTTACAGCAGCTGTTTGAGCAAGCATAATGTCCGCACCTGCAACCAAGGCATAATTTCTGCAGGATTTGTGCAAGTACTTGATAAAACGGACAGAGGCAATTTCCTGCTGCCCTGTTATAAAATTACACTGAAACTCTATTCAACTTTTTTTTTTTGAGGAGTACTTCATAGTTATCTTAGGGATGTTGGGTAAACTGCCTGGAACAAAGCAAAAAAAAGAAGCCCTTTAGTACCAAAATTCTCTTAGGATGTTTTTTTTGTGTGTTAAAATTTTGCAAGTCCCTTTTTTAGAAAACAGAAAATGCAGTCAACATGGCCCTGTGTCTGCTTATAGTAACATAGTAACATAGTAGATGACGGCAGAAAAAGACCTGCACGGTCCATCTAGTCTATCTTTGAGGATTCACCGGGTCCTTTTTTTTGGTTTGTTTGTGCTGAAGTCTTTTGGTATTAAGTGAGCTTTGTTTCACTGATTGAAAGAGGCAGAGAGGGGGCTGTGGGGCAAAGGCTAGATTTGATTTTCAAGACAAGGGAATGAAGTGAGAAAAGCAGAACAAAGACAAAAAAGAGAAAAGGCCGTAACTTCTTCCTTTATACTCGAGACAATGTGAGTGAATCCCTCAGGCTCCATGTTGTTCACATTTGGCAATGCCGGTCACCTGTTAAAAAAATATATATATATAACCAGCTAGGGTCACTTCTTGATTGCTTTTCTCTGTGCTGTTGCTAGTTTATCGCTGTCCTCCGGAGGCTGTGTCTCAGCTAGAGGAGGTTTAGTGAAAGGCAACCAAAATGTCTTGCGGTCTATACCAAAAGGTAAAGATCCACGGTCACCTTCTCCTAACTCTTTTGCTACTCCTTTGCAGTGGCGTAGCCACAGGTGGGCCGGAGCCCACCCAATTAGGGATCAGGCCCACCCAACAGTAGCACACGCAGTAGCAGGTGGGGATCCCAAACTCCGCCAGCTGAAGACTTCCCCCTGTGATGGTAATGAAAACGCTATTGTCCACGATACCAGCATCTGCGCACGCTCAGTTTTCAGCGCATGCCTGCTGCAGACAGCTAAGGTGGAAAGAAGCGTTTTCCCGCCAGCTGAGATTTTTTTTTTTGGTGGTGGGTGAAGGGGACAACACTTGGTGCCCACCCACTTCTTGCCTAGGCCCACCCAAAATCTGTTGTCTGGCTACGCCTCTGCTCCTTTGTCCTTATTTTCTTTCTTTTACTTTTTAAATTTGGTGTTTTTATGCTTCTAAATTTATTGTTTTTTTTTTTTTTTTTTTGAAAGTATCTTTATTAAGCCAAAGATTGGTTAACAACAACTACCCACGTGTTCACAAAAATTATAAAATAAACATTCACATAACAATGGGGAACATACCTCGTACAGTTCTCAAACAAGAAGTATGAAGGAGAGACTAAAAACTTTTAACCTAAACAGTATTAACATATCCTTAGCTCTTTTTTTTTTTTTTTTGAAAAAAGAATCTCCCCTCCCTCCCCCGTTACCCATCCAGATACACAATTAAATAGGCAGCTCCTCTTCTACCTTCTCCACTTGATATGAGGAAACATATCTGCTCCACATTTCCCGATAGCAACGCTGTTGTGTCATCTCATGCATCAGGTTGTGCCACACAGCTGAAGATGGAGCCATTGGATCCGACCCAAGATCGTAAAATACACTTTTTAGCCAGCAGAGTGGCCAGCAGGATAAATTTACTCTGCACCTCTCCCAGACCTTTTGAGGTCAACGGGCATGGCCGCCGAAAGGGGGGGCAGGGGGGACAAAATTCCCTGGGCCCGGCGCCGCAGTCCCACCCGCCCTCCGTTGTCGACTGTCTGCCACCAGGCCGGGCCCCCTGCATTGAAATCACAGCGCCTCTCACCTCCGTGTGAAAGCGCTGCAGGCAGCAGGGCAGCAGATCGCCTCCCTGTGTCCCGCCCTCACGGAAGTTACGTCAGACGAGGGCGGGACAGAGGGAGGGAAGGAGGGCTGAAGGGAGGCGATCTGATGCCTTGCTGCCTGCAGCGCTTTCACACGGAGGTGAGAGGTGCTGTGATTTCAATGCAGGGGGCCTGGCTGTTGGCGGACGGAGGGGGGGTGGAGCGGTGGCGACCTCGGAGGGGGGGGGGTGGAGGGGGGAAGCGGCGGCGGCGACCGCCCGGCCCAGTCTCTCAGCGGCACTGTCAAGGGGGTCCTGCTTCCCAGCAACACTACGTTGTATGACAAGTCAAATAGGTATTGTACAATAGAGTCAATAACTCCTAAGACTTTAAACCAAAAATGAGAGAGTGTGGGACATTCCATGAAAGAATGGAGGAAAGTACCCGGTGAGGCCCCACACTTCACACAGGTATCATCATCCCATAAATCCATAATCCTACCTTTACGGCTGGTGATGTGAACTCTATGTAAAAGTTTGTACTGAATATCCTGTAATGCTGGATTGGGAGTCACTTTATGCAAGTCCTCAACCGCAGCTTCCAACTGGGAATCTGGTATGTCTTCCCCCAAATCCGTGCCCCAGACCCCTGCCAGCTTCCTCAAGTAGGGGGGCCTTCCTAGTATCTCTGATCACTCGATACCATTGAGATAGCTTGTTTAATTTAGGTGGCAGTTGTAAAACTAATTGGTCCAATTGCGAGAAGGTTACCTGCGCCTTCTGCCGCCGCTCAGTGACCAGAACATAATCTCTGACCTGAAGGTAGGCAAAGAATTGGGGATGGTCCACGCGCATCTGACTTGGTCAAAGGAGGGAAAACATGTTCCCCCCCCCCCCAATAGTCTCAGATGTCCCAGAAACCTGCAACCTCCCTTTGCCCACTGTCGAAAAAGTACTGAATCCTGACCTGCAGGGAAGTCAGGGTTACCCGTCAGGGTGAGGAAAGGACTCGCTCCCCCCCACTCCGCCATGACTCCTCCACCATATCCATGCCCTACGCAAAGCCCCCAGGGACGGATTTCCCCTCAAGCCTCCCAAGGCCCGAGAACGCAAGGGCTCTAAGACTACAAAAGGATCATAAGGTGTGCACACCAACTACAAAAATCAGCCGGAGCGAAAAAATTAGCCCCCAATTGCAGCTCGTGAATCCAGCGGAGAAGTGCCGCAACATTATATACCCTCGGGTCAGGTAGCCGAACCCCCCCCCCCCCCCCTCGCGCCCTATCATGTGTTAGCTTAAGAAACGAAATTCTGGCTCTTTTTTTCGTGCCATATGAAAGAACTAACAATGCTTCGAAACTCACAATCTTCCCTTCTATGTACCCAAAGTGGAAGCATCTGCAAGGGGTAGAGCAGTTTAGGCAAAACGACCATCTTCACCAGCGCTACTCTACCCAGAAAGTTCACTGGCAGGTCCCTCCATCGTGAACGGAGCTTCTTTATGGCTATCACGTTTTTCTTGTATACCCAGGAATGGTTGGCACTGAGGTAAACTCCTAAATACTTTGTACCCTCATTTGCCCATATCAAAGGAAAATTCGGCATCGCTTCAGTGTCAGACCAGCTGATTTCCAGACGGTAGCAGAGTTTGAGTACTTATTAGGAAAGGTATGGAAACAGGTGTGAGGATGTTATAATGCCGTTGTATTGCTCCATGGTGCGACCGCACCTTGAGTATTGTGTTCAATTCTGGTCGCCGCATCTCAAGAAAGATATAGTAGAATTGGAAAAGGTGCAGCGAAGGGCGACTAAAATGATAGCGGGGATGGGACGACTTCCCTATGAAGAAAGACTAAGGAGGCTAGGGCTATTCAGCTTGGAGAAGAGACGGCTGAGGGGAGACATGATAGAGGTATATAAAATAATGAGTGGAGTGGAACAGGTGGATGTGAAGCGTCTGTTCACGCTTTCCAAAAATACTAGGACTAGGGGGCATGCGATGAAACTACAGTGTAGTAAATTTAAAACAAATCGGAGAAAATGTTTCTTCACCCAACGTGTAATTAAACTCTGGAATTCGTTGCCGGAGAACGTGGTGAAGGCGGTTAGCTTAGCAGAGTTTAAAAAGGGGTTGGACGGTTTCCTAAAGGACAAGTCCATAAACCGCTACTAAATGGACTTGGAAAAATCCAAAATTCCAGGAATAACATGTATAGAATGTTTGTACGTTTGGGAAGCTTGCCAGGTGCCCTTGGCCTGGATTGGCCGCTGTCGTGGACAGGATGCTGGGCTCGATGGACCCTTGGTCTTTTCCCAGTATGGCATTACTTATGTACTTATGTACCATAGCCACACTGATTCAGAATTTCCATGTGAAATCCTTTATTTACATTGATGAAATCCTCCTGCTCTTTCCTACTTCTCCTTTTCAGCCTGAGCTTAGCTGTTGTTTAGCCCCTCTTTTGCTCTCCGACAATCATCTTCTACTGAATACCTTTTAAGACTGTCACCTGTTGGATTTCTAGCCCATTGTCCGCTCCTTCCACGGTCCCTGTTCTGTTTGATTCCTCAATTCCTACTGTTGAATCTGTTAAGTACCTGGGTGTTGTCTTTGATTTTGCTCATTTTGTCCCAAGGTGTCTGCTGTTCTTCAGTATGGATTCTTTTCTGTCCACTGTTTGAGGTCTATCTCTAAATTCCTGGATTTTCCCAATCTACACAACTTAATCCACGCTTTTGTGGTATCCCATCTTGACTACACCAGTGTGATCTACTCAGGGCTCTCCACTTCCCAACTCCGTTGATTACAGACCTTACAGAATGTGGCCGCCTGCTTTCTTTTGTAAGGTCGGTCTCGTTTTAAAAATTGGCGGGTAGCCAGTAATATTGCTCGATATAACTAGCTATCCACTAGCTGGCAAAGTTCAGTGGTACATGACTGGCTATGTACCACTGTTAGCGGATAGCCGGTTTTCTGGCATTTAACTGGCCAGGTGCCGATCCTTTTCTATACGAAGGGACTTGGACTGGGGCTGGTTGAGGGGAAGGGAAAGGGAACTGGGACTTGACATACCGTCTTTCTGAGGTTTTTGCAACTACATTCAAAGCGGTTTACATATATTCAGGTACTTATTTTGTACCAGGGGCAATGGAGGGTTAAGTGACTTGCCCAGAGTCACAAAGGGCTGCAGTGGGAATTGAACCCAGTTCCTCAGGATCAAGGATCAACCACTAGCCTACTCCTCCACTACAACATTCCATGTAGAAGCCTGCCCTTGCAAATCAGCAACGCGGCCACGCAGGCTTCTGTTTCTGTGAGTCTGATGTCCTGACTCTCAGAAACAGAAGCCTGCGCGGCCGCGTTGCTGATCTGCAAGGGCAGGCTTCTACATGGAATGTTGTTAGTGGAATAGCAACATTCCATGTAGAATCTCAAATAGTAGCAACAGAATATCAATAGTAGCAACATTCCATCTACAATCTCCAATAGTAGCAACATTCCATGTAGAATCTCAAATAGGGAAAAGGAACTGGGACGATATACCGCCTTTCTGAGGTTTTTTGCAACTACATTCAAAGCGCTTTACATATATTCAGGTACTTATATTCAGGCCACTGCTATCATTTATGTAATCTGTATTTGATACAATGCAAATACATGAAAGCGATGTACAGTCAGATCATATCAAACAAGTGGAAACGTACAAAGCCACAAAAACAGGAAGCAATAGGGATGAGAAAATAAAAGATTGCCAAAAGAGAATCCACAGACGTGGAGAACTCAAGAAGTCCCACGGAGCAAATCAAATGACAAAAGGAAGTGGGAATGGAAACCTGGATTCCCAAAGTCTGGACCACAGCGGTTGTGAAAATAAAATGAAGTTTATTAACCAATAAAATGACTCGATACAACGTTGTGTTTCGGCCAGAAAGCCTACATCAGGAGTCTGTATTTTTGTAGTCAAAATTTAAAATCCGAAAATAGGCAGTGTTCAATTGTGGTGGTCTTCAAAAAGACCGTCAGTGAGAGTGCTCTTGCTAGATCGCAGACGAATCAGTGGAGCAAAATCTGATCTACATAGTAACTAGATAGTGCTGGTAAGGTGACTGCAATATTTGTACATTCAATGCTGCTACCTGTACTGACAGAGCTGAATGCGTGCATTAATTTACTTACCGGCTTCTACATTAATGCGTTTGCTGTGCTGGCTGAAAACCCGCACCCTGGTTCTTAGTCCAGTGCATGCAGTTATCTCATCTGCATATTCAATTTGGATAGCCTGGAAAGGAGACCTGACCCAGTTGGGAACTAACTGGTCTAGCACCACGGGGACTCTACAGAGAGGGTAATAGTGTTCTGTACTCACTCACTCCCCGATCTGAACACATCCCCTGCTTCCCAGGATGTCAGGTTGATTTATTACACCAGATCCGAATGGTAGAAACTCAAATCGCATTCAGCAGAGCTACCACCTCTGGCTTTATCAGAAATTAATTTTGTTCTTTAAAATGTGTTCTTGGGGACCCTACTCTGAGTCCTCTGATCCCATCCCTCATCATTTTTTCATTGGTGGTGAAAGTTTATTTAATCCTTTAAACCCTTCCTCTCATTGCACCCTCCCCCCCTGCACACATTTTCTGCTGTCACCTCGTGCATGGGCCTGTCTACTTGATTCCAACTTTTATTAACCCAGAACAGGTGCACAGAATGATACTACTGCATAATTATCTTTAGTGTAATTATTGGCATACATTCAAGGGTTTCCTTGATGCATGTGGTTTACATCAAGGGATGCATAGTACTTGCATCCTGAGCTGGAATTAAATGGCTCTGATGGGGTTATGCAGCCTGAGGTATGTTTCTAGAGCTCCACACTTTTTTCCCCTGCCCTGTATCTGGGCAAGTCACTTAACCCTCCATTGCCCCAGGTACAAATAAGTACCTGTATATAATATGTAAGCTGCATTGAGCCTGCCATGAGTGGGAAAGCTCGGGGTACAAATGTAACAAAAATAAAAATGCCAGTTCTAATGAATTAATCTGATGAAGGACTTGAAAGATTGTCCATCAGTGTCCCTAGATACCTGGCATCAGACCAATGTAAAAGGTTACCCTGTCTGCAGAGAATCCATATAAAATCAAACAGTTTAAAATGAGCAAAGAGCAATGAATACTTCTTAAAAATTTGTGGTTAAAATGGGTGTGGGATTCCGGCTTTAGCTTATGCCGTTTTTTCACTAGTAAGAGAAGGCAAGTCATATTTAGGTACAGAAGGGTATTTGTCTGTCCCCAGAGAGCTCACAATTTACCTTAGACAATGGAGGGTTAAGTGACTTGCCCAAGTGGGATTTGAGTACTAGCGTAGGGCTCTTCAGCTTGGAAAAGAGACGGCTGAGGGAGGGATATGATTGAGGTCTACAAAATCTTGAGTGGTGTAGAACGAGTAGAAGTAAATCGATTTTTACTCATTCCAAAAGTACAAAGACTAGGGGACACTTGAGGAAGTTAAATGGAAATACTTTTAAAACAAATAGGAGGAAATATTATTTTTTCACTCAATGAATAGTTAGGCTCTGCAACTCTTTGCCGGAGGATGTGCTAACGGTGGTTAGCGTATCTGGGTTTAAAAAAGGTTTGGACAAATTCCCGGAGGAAAAGTCCACAGTCTGCTATTGAGACAGACATGAGAAGCAACTGCTTGACCTGGGGTTTGTAGCATGGAATGTTGCTACTCTTTGAGATTCTGCATGGAATCTTGTCACCCTTTAGGATTCCAGAATCTTGTTATTCTTTCGGGTTCTACATGGAATGTTGCTACTCGGAGATTCTTCACGGAATCTTGTCACTCTTTAGGATTCCAGAATCTTGCTATTCTTTGAAGTTCTACATGGAACGTTGCCATGATTTGGGTTTCTGCCAGGTACTTGTGAACTGGCTTGGCCACTGTTTGGAAAACAGGATACTGGGCTAAATGGACCATTGGTCTGACCCATTACGGCTAGTCTTATGATACACCTTATTCATTGCAAGCAACCAGTCTTTATAGCATAGTACGCAAATACACTGATCTCAGCTAAGTCTGTAGTATCCATGAAATAAACTATAAGAACAGAAACTACTTTAAAATGTTATGAACCCACAACATCAGGCCACCGTCCCACTGTACCATGAATTGTCAGCCACAATATAACCTGAAATCAAAGGCGTAGGCTGAACAGAAAAGCTAAGGTCATTATAGGAAACACATTCATGTGTTAATAGTAGCATTTACATACGTACATCAGACACACAAGTACTGATTTTAGGAAGCTGCGATTTACACATGGAGATCTACAGCAGACAGAAATTTCAAGGGGACATGGTTTGAGCAAACCTATAATCTACAGGTGTATTTTCCATTTTACAAAGGGGAATAAATGTGTGTGGGGGAGGGTGGAATTATCTCCGTTGGGTGTCATACTAGCTCAAAAATACACATAAATTTTAAGAGCGTGCTTGTTGCAGCCAGAGCTTTACCTGAGGGATTAAGGGAGTCTTTCTCTCTACTGCTACTACTTAGCATTTCTAAAGCGTTACTAGACGTTTGCATTGCTACATGTATCGCAGTCCCTGCTCAACAGAGCTTACAGTCTATTCAAGATGGATAAATAGGGGATTAAGGAATTACTTATTGTGGGAATGATTAAAAACAAACATAGGTACTGACCGTGCACTTTTTCTAGCAAAAAAGGTGCTGGTACTCAAATGTCAGGCCACCCTTTAGGGGTGGAGTGATCACTGAGGGACCCACCCCACAATAGCCAGGCCCCCTGCAACCAGTCACAGAATCTATGACAAGGCAGAATTGGTGTGTAGAGCCTGAGCTCTTTCATTAAACCTTGGGGACCATGGGCCAATTTTAGCAGAAAATGGAAAAGGTGCCAGTACCCCCAAGTACCCCCTCAAAAAAAGTCCTGCTAAAGAGTGACTAGATTCCACGCAGAATTTCAAAGAGTAGGAACATTCCATGTAGAACCCCAAAGAACAGCAAGATTCCGGAATCCTAAAGAGTGACAAGATTCCATGCAGAATCTCAGATAGTAGCAACATTCCATGCAGAACCCCAAAGAATAGCAAGATTTCAAGCAGAATCTCAAAGAGTAGCAACATTCCATATAGAACCACAAAGAATAGCAAGATTCCATGCAGAATCCCAAAGAGAAGCAACATTCCATGTAGAACCCCAAAGAATAGCAAGATTCTGGAATCCTAAAGAGTGACAAGATTCCATGCAGAATCTCAGATAGTAGCAACATTCCATGTAGAACCCCAAAGATTAGCAAGATTCTGGAATCCTAAAGAGTGACAAGATTCCATGCAGAGTCTCAAAGAGTAGCAACATTCCATGTAAAACCCCAAAGAATAGCAAGATTCTGGAATCCTAAAGAGTGACAAGATTCCATGCAGAATCTCAAAGAGTAGCAACATTCCATGTAGAACCCCCCAAAATAGCAAGATTCTGGAATCCTAAAGAGTGACAAGATTCCAGAATCTCAGATAGTAGCAACATTCCATGAAGAACCCCAAAGAACAGCAAGATTCTGGAATCCTAAAGAGTGACAAGATTCCATGCAGAGTCTCAAAGAGTAGCAACATTCCATGTAAAACCCCAAAGAATAGCAAGATTCTGGAATCCTAAAGAGCAGTGTGTTTTTTCTAGCGAAAAAGGTGCCAGTACTCAAATACCAGGCCACCCTTCAAGGATGGAGTGATCACTGAGGGACCCACCCCACAATAGCCAGGCCCCCTGCAACCAGTCACAGAATCTGTGACAAGGCAGAATTGGTGTGTAGAGCCTGAGCTCTTTCATTAAAACTTGGGGACCATGGGTCACTTTTAGCAGACAATGGAAAAGGTACTTAGTACCCCCAAGTACCCCCTCAAAAAAAGCCCTGCTAAAGAGTGACAAGATTCCACACAGAATTTCAAAGAGTAGCAACATTCCATGTAGAACCCCAAGGAATAGCAAGATCCTGGAATCCTAAAGAGCAGTGTGTTTTTTCTAGCGAAAAAGGTGCCGGTACTCAAATGCCAGGCCACCCTTCAGGGATGGGGTGATCTCTGAGGGACCCACCCCACAATAGCCAGGCCCTCTGCAACCGATCACAGAATCTATGACAAGCCAGAATTGGTGTGTAGAGGCTGAGCTCTTTCAATAAAACTTGAGGTCCATGGGTCAATTTTAGCAGACAATGGAAAAGGTGCCGGTACTCAGTACCCCCAAGGACCCCCTTAAAAAAAAGCCCTGGGTACTGAACAGGTGAATTAAAAGCAGACTCCAAAAGGTAGGCTTTTAGCCTAGACTGAATGGGGCCAGAGATGGTGCATGACATACTGACTGAGGAAGTGTGTGGAGTTTGGCATTGGTAGTGGAGGAGAAGGTACAGAAAAGAGTGATTCAGTTCACGAATGGAGTGCTTGTGGAGAGGTGTAGGGGATGATACGAGAGGAGAGCTACCGAGGAGCTGCAGAATGAATGCACTTGTAAGGCAGTATGAGGAGATAATCCCATGCAATCAGGGCCAAAATGCCACCTGAGGTGGAGCTAACATGCAGCCCTCCTGGGCTGAGTTGTTGCCTCCCCCCCCCCCCCCGGGCTGTGTTTACCTCATCATGTTCCAAATGCCCCAGCGATTCCTATACGCTGCCCTGCCTCCGGCACATGTCTCTTCCCTTTACTGCGGCTGCCTGAGCCTCTGAAACAGAAAGTTACATCAGAGAGGCGGCCGCAGTAAAGGGACGAGGCAGGTGCTGGCGGCAGGGCAGTGTATGGGAATCGCTGCCGCTGCTGTTTTTGGAGCGAGACAAGGTAAAACGCCATGAAGGGGGAGATGCTGCTCTCCAAGATGCCGCTGCTGAAGAGTGCTGCCTGAGGTGCTCGCCTCAGGTGGCCTAATGGTCTGGCCGCCACTGAATGCAGTTTGTTTCATTTTGAAGGTGGAAATGAAGTTAAAGTCGAAGTATTAACTACTTAATTGGTGGCATCTACGTATGTAGGTTTGTGAAATATTTATTTTATTTATTTTGTTACATTTGTACCCCGCGCTTTCCCACTCATGGCAGGCTCAATGCGGCTTACATGGGGCAATGGAGGGTTAAGTGACTTGCCCAGAGTCACAAGGAGCTGCCTGTGCCTGAAGTGGGAATCAAAGTCAGTTCCTCAGTTCCCCAGGACCAAAGTCCACCACCCTAACCACTAGGCCACTCCTCCACTGTTGCTACTATTTGAGATTCTACATGGAATGTTGCTATTCCACTAGCAACATTCCATGTAGAAGTCGGCCCTTGCAGATCACCAATGTGGCCGCGCAGGCTTCTGCTTCTGTGAGTCTGACGTCCTGCACGTATGTGCAGGACATCAGACTCACAGAAACAGAAGCCTGCGCAGCCTTCTACATGGAATGTTGCTAGTGGAATAGCAACATTCCATGTAGAATCTCCAATAGTATCTATTTTATTTTTGTTACATTTGTACCCTGCGCTTTCCCACTCATGGCAGGCTCAATGCGGCTTACATGGGGCAACGGAGGGTTAAGTGACTTGCCCGGAGTCACAAGGAGCTGCCTGTGCCTGAATTGGGAATCGAACTCAGTTCCCCAGGACCAAAGTCCACCACCCTAACCACTAGGCCACTCCTCCACCGTTGCTACTATTTGAGATTCTACATGGAATGTTGCTATTCCACTAGCAACATTCCATGTAGAAGTCGGCCTTTGCAGATCACCAATGTGGCCGCGCAGGCTTCTGCTTCTGTGAGTCTGACGTCCTGCACGTCAGACTCACAGAAACAGAAGCCTGCGCAGCCTTCTACATGGAATGTTGCTAGTGGAATAGCAACATTCCATGTAGAATCTCCAATAGTAGCAACATTCCATGTAGAATCTCCAATAGTATCTATTTTATTTTTGTTACATTTGTACCCCGCGCTTTCCCACTCATGGCAGGCCCAATGCAGCTTACATATTGTATACAGGTACTTATTTGTACCTGGGGCAATAGATAGGACTGCTACATGTGGAAGTTGTGGGTAAAGTGCTGGGACAGAAGAAGGGAGGTGTTGATGCTCCTCTATAAGTCGTTGGTGAGGCCCCACTTGGAGTATTGTGTTCAGTTTTGGAGACCGTATCTTGCTAAAGATGTAAAAAGACTGGAAGCAGTGCAAAGAAAAGCTACGAAAATGGTATGGGATTTGCGTTACAAACCATACGAGGAGAGATTTGCCGACCTGAACATGTATACCTTGGAGGAAAGGAGAAACAGGGGTGACATGATACAGATGTTCAAATATTTGAAAGGTATTAATCCGTAAACAAACCATTTCCGGAGACAGGAAGGCGGTAGAACTAGAGGACATGAATTGAGGTTGAAGGGGGGCAGACTCAGGAGTAATGTCGGGAAGTATTTTTTTTCAAGGAAAGGGTGGTGGATACATGGAATGCCCTCCCCTGGGAGGTGGTGGAGATGAAAACGGTAATGGAATTCAAACATGCGTGCGATAAATACAAAGGAATCCTGTTTAGAAGGAATGGATCTATGGAATCTTAGCGGAGATTGGGTGGCCACGCTGGTAATTGGGAAGCAAAGCCAGTGCTGGGCAGACTTCTATGGTCTATGCCCTGAGAATGGCAAGGACAAATCAAACTCGGGTATAAAGTATCACATACCATGTAACATGAGTTTATCTTGTTGGGCAGACTGGATGGAATCTTAGCGGAGATTGGGTGGCAAGCGTTACTGAGACACCCATTATATTCCTATGGACGTCTCGGCATTTTGTGCCAGCTGACTTTTAGTGCAAGTTAAAAATGCTAGTACACCTTAGTAAAAGACGTCATTAATGTTGGGACTCTCACTAACCTCCCACTTTAGATCATAAACTAGTGATTTTTCTTTCAAGTGAATTGGCTTTATTTTCTGTACAATTTTAAGGGCCAGGGTTAAACTCCTGAACCTGGCACAAGCTGGCAGAGGCAGGCAGTGCGAGTTAGACAACAACACGGGGATGGGGACTCATGGTAACCACGGGGATGGGGCGGGGACATATCTCACGGGGACGGGATGGGGACATGGGGACAGAGCCCGTGAGGACAGGGAAAAATTTTGTCCCCATGTCACGTTCTACGTTGAAGCCTGTTAATGACCTGGACTGTTATTTATGTTTGATGCAGACAACAATATTTTAATTTTTTTTGAAAAACAAGCAAACATGCTGGCCACAGCTAGCAAAATTTGCTTGGGGTATCCTGTTCACCCTGCTACCAGCACATCTTCTGAGAAGACATCTTCTATTGCAGGAAGGACTGTGGAAGACAGGAGAGCTAGACTGAATCCTGAGATTGTTGATGACTTATTCACGCACAGATTAAAAAATCATACCGGTGATCGTCACTCCGGCACAATGTAAGCCACATTGAGCCTGCAATTAGGTGGGAAAATGTGGGATACAAATGCAACAAATAAATAAACAGTGCTTCATAGGGCATATTTCTCCTCTCTGAGGCATACAGAACGGGTTGTGTTTTGCACCCCTGGACATTTAAACAAGGTGGATTAGCATTTCTTGGGGGTAGAAGTCAGCTATTGGGGTTGGAATGGTAGAGGATGGTGGTGATGGCGGGGTTATTATAGCTGCTCGTTATTGTTTTCCGTTTGTAATTTATACACAACAGTTGCACAGCATATTGTTCCTTTTTATACTTTAATAAAAAGATTTAAATATAAAACCATAAGGGTTTGAGGCTTCTGCAGATGAGAACAGAGTGGGATGGGGACGGGGAGGAGACGGAGACAGGACCTGCGGGGCTGGAGACAGAACCCACGGGGACGGGGCGGGGATGTAATTCTCTAGTGCGAGTTTGCTAATACCAATGACGTATGAGTCTGAGAGCTGCTCTCTACCATAGACGTGTAGCTGAATTCTGTACTAACTAGAATTAGTTGATCGACTTGAAGAGCAGACCTAAATTGGAAACAGAAAAATCAAGCCTAGAAATTCTTACAGAATGAACAATAGCTGTAAAGTCAGATTATTCTAGCAAACCACTGCAGTTGTCACAGATGATTAAAAATTAGCACTGTGGGTATTTGTTTCTCTACAATCATTCCATCTAATAAGATCCTTAGGCGATGACCCAGGTCTCATCCAGAGATAACAGAATCCTTTAAAATTATTGATGGATATTCCGTTCCCTGATTCTTCCTCCTAACTCAAACCCAAAGTGCCTTGACTTAAGTGAATTTATTTTAATGTATTGCACATTCACAAGGTGATTACTGCCAAATATTGATTAAATACGTTCAACTGTGATTCCCATTTCCTGTCTAATTTGTGAAGAGCGGGTAATATATGCCAAAGCCAGCAATTATCTTGGCTATTGGCCAAAGGTAGACATGAAATAAAAAGGATGAAACTAGATGTTTCGGGGGACTCTACATTGTACTGGGAATAAAAGGGAAGTATCTGAACCCATCACAGCAAACTGGTTTGGTTTGGCTTGGCTTTTTGCGCAGGACTTTGATTGAGAATAGGTGAGTAGTGATAAGAACATACGAATAGCCATATTTGGCCAGACCAATGGTCCATCTAGCCCAGTATCCCGTTTCCAACAGTGGCTAATCCAGGTCACAAGTATCTGGCAGAAACCCAATTAGTAGCAACATTCCAGAACCTCAAATAGTAACAACATTCCATGTAGAACCCCAAAGAGTAGCAACATTCCATTCAGAATCTCAGAGTAGCAGCATTCCATGTAGAACCCCAAAGAGTAGCAACATTCCATTCAAAATCTCAGAGTAGCAACATTCCATGCTACCAATCCCAGGGCAAGCAGTGGCTTCCCCCATGTCCATCTTAATAACAGACTATGGACTTTTCCTCCAGGAACTTGTCCAAACCTTTTTTAAACACAGATACACTAACAGCTGTTACCATATCCTCCAGCAACGAGCTCCAGAGCTTAACTATTTGCTGAGTGAAAAAAATGTCCTCCTATTTTTTAAAAACTTTGTCTTTGTAACTTTGAGTGTCCCCTTCAGAATAAAACATTGATTCACTTCTACACCACTCAGGATTTTGTAGTCCTCAATCATATCCCCTCAAGCTGTCTCTTTTCCAAGCTGAAGATCCCTAACCTCTTTAGCCTTTCCTCTTATGAGATGAATTCCATCCCCTTTATTATTCTGGTCGCTCTTCTTTGAACCTTTTCTAATTCTGCTATACCTCTTTTAAAATATGGTGACAGAACTGAACACAGTAGGTGAGGTCCCACCATGAAGCAATATTGAGGGTATTATAGTATTCTCGGTCTTATTATACCAGCCCTTTCCTAATCATTCCTAGCATCCCTTTCTTGTTAGCTTTTTTTGACTGCTGTCGCTGCACACTGGGCAGAAAAGTTCAGTGTATTATCTACAATAAAACCTAGATCTTTTTCTTGAGGATATCGGCACCGAGTACCGGGTATTCGTCAGCCTTTCTGGAGTTACAGGGATCCAACTGATGGTGGTGGAACTGAAGAGCTACCTGGTTAACTTTAGGACAGCTATCTGGGTACCACTGTTTAATATTGCCGGACTCTGCTCTGACTCTTCCCCCGTGAAGGGGCATTTTCGAAAGGGGCCAGCCATCTCTAAGGGCGCCCATCTCCGAGGACGGCGCCGCCAACCGTATTTTCGAACGAGATGGGTGGCCATCTTTTGTTTCGATAATACGGTTGGGGTCGGCCAAATGTCAGAGATGGCAAGGTTTGAGATGGCCGGCCTTGGTTTTTGCCGATAATGGAAACCGAGGCCAGCCATCTCAGACCCGACCAAATCCAAGGCATTTGGTCGTGGGAGGGGCTAGCATTTGTAGTGCACTGGTCCCCCTGACATGCCAGGACACCAACCGAGCACCCTAGGGGGCACTTCTAAAAATTAAAAAAAAAATAGCTCCCAGGTGAACAGATCCCTTACCTTGGGTGCTGAGCCCCCAAAAACCCACTACCCACAACTACTACTACTACTACTACTATTTAGCATTTCTATAGCGCTACAAGGCATACGCAGCGCTGCACAAACATAGAAGAAAGACAGTCCCTACTCAAAGAGCTTACAATCTAATAGACAAAAAATAAATAAAGTAATCAAATCAATTAATGTGAACGGGAAGGAAGAGAGGAGGGTAGGTGGAGGCGAGTGGTTACAAGTGGTTACGAGTCAAAAGCAATGTTAAAGAGGTGGGCTTTCAGTCTAGATTTAAAGGTGGCCAAGGATGGAGCAAGACGTAGGGGCTCAGGAAGTTTATTCCAGGCGTAGGGTGCAGCGACACAGAAGGCGCGAAGTCTGGAGTTGGCAGTAGTGGAGAAGGGAACAGATAAGAAGGATTTATCCATGGAGCGGAGTGCACGGGAAGGGGTGTAGGGATGGACGAGTGTGGAGAGATACTGGGAAGCAGCAGAGTACTACTACCATAGCCCTTATGGGTGAAAGGGGGCACCTACATGTGGGTACAGTGGGTTTCGGGTGGGTTTTGAAGGGCTCCCATTTTCCACCACAAGTGTAACAGGTAGGGGGGGATGGGCCTGGGTCCGCCTGCCTGAAGTCCACTGCACCCACTAAAACTGCTCCAGGGACCTGTATACTGCTGCGATGGACCTGAGTATGACATTTGAGGCTGGCATAGAGGCTGGCAAAAAAAGTTTTTTAAAGTTGTTTTTTTGAGGGTGGGAGGGGGTTAGTGACTACTGGGGGAGTCAGGGGAGGTGATCCCCGATTCCCTTCGGTGGTCATCTGGTCAGTTCGAGCATTTTTGTGGGACTTGTACCTGAAAAAAGGGACCAAATAAAGTGGACAAAATTCTCGCCAGGGGCGCCTTTCTTTTTTCAGTTATTGGGCGAAGCTGGCCATCTCAAAGCACGCCCCCGTCCCGCCCCTGTCCTGCCTTCGCTACCCTATCGAAACGCCCCCTTGAAGTTTGGCCGGATCCGTGACGGAAAGCAGTTGGAGCCAGCCAAAATCGGCTTTCGATTATACCGATTTGGCCGGCTTCAGGAGATGGCCGGCCATCTCCCGATTTGTGTCGGAAGATGGCCGGCAATCTCTTTCGAAAATAAGCTGGATAGTTTCCCGGGACTAAGTAGATAGCGCTACCATGGTCTGTCCAAACATTCAGTAGCACCATCTCGGTATATGGTGCTGAATAACAGTGTTTGGCGTGTTCAGTGCGATTTACCTGGAAAGGAGCTTTTTATTTTGGTTTGTTTTCTATTCTTGTATTTTTATCTGATCTGAACGATGGCGGCGGTCAATCAAATTGTTATGAATAAATAAACGATGATTTCATCGGTTAGAATCTGGCCGTTTGTCCTACTGTGTGGGAAGACTTATCCAGATCCCACACCCAGTTGGTGCTGACGCCACTGACGTTCCTCAGCCTGGCAGTGGCTGTGGCTACTGTGGAAGGAGTGAGTGGCCACATCCTCTGGGAAAGGGGGCACATTCAGTTGTTTCAGAGCAATGCCTGCTGCTTCCAGGGTTTATGCATATGAGGTGGTTCTATGTTTGTGCAGCGCTGCGTATGCCTTGTAGCGCTATAGAAATGCTAAATAGTAGTAGTAGTAGTAGTAGGAATGCCACTGCATTGGCTGGGTTCTATTTTTGAGGAGGGCATGCTAATGTTTTTAACAACTTCTAAATCAAAAATGATATCTGATATAAACTGAATGCATAATGGCTGCTCTTTAGATATGAAGTTGGTTAGTCAATTTCATGCACAAGGAGAGGGGCTGGATATTATATCATCTCACCAGGTCTGAAAAATACCTTTTTCCAGCCGTAAGACTAAATCTTATCTTGAGGATGACCATAATGTCTTCTCCTCATGCAATATGTACAGTATATGCTTGCCATACAGACAGTAGGTGTTTAAAATATATTTTACAAAGGTAAAAAAAAACAATTCTCCAATTAAATTTTCTGCTGTTTATTGAGTCAAGGATAGTAGGTTAATAAGAAAAACCCTATTAATCTTGGAGATAAAAGTGGAATCACTGAAGCCAGTGTGCCGGCCAGCATGCTAATGCCTTCCGATTAGCAGCCTTTCTTCAAGCCGTGACTGGGTCTGAACAGCCACATAAATCAGCCCTTGAGATTAAGACGTTTCCAAACGGCGCAGGGATCAACTTTCTGGTGACGGACGACTCATCAGGAAATTAATTCCTCACGGAGGTTGACAAGCTTTAATTGGTGACCGTGGTTTGTTTCTCCTCCCAGGCCTATTAGTGAGATGCTGCTGGCAACTTTAAATTGAAGTCGTTAATGCTCATCATCATTGGAGCGCCCCTTGCCTTAATGAGAATTCATCGTTTAACATTGGGTTGGACGAAAAAAGCCTTGGGGAAGTACAACATCTTATTTAGATTTGTAAATCTATGGACATGAAGTGAGCAACAGAGCTGCTGGGATTTTAACAGATCTGTGTGATGGTGAACACCTCCTGGGGTGTTGGGAGCAGTCACGCGGCTGTCGGCTCTGCCGGTTCCCTGCGCCTTCTGATGTTACTTCCTGCAGTGGCGTACCAAGGGGGGGGCGGTGGGGGCGGTCCGCCCCGGGTGCACGCCGCTGGGGGGGGGGGGGGGGGGGGGGGTGCCGCGCACCGGTAAGCTTCCTTTGTTTCCATGCTCCCTGTGCCCCGGAACAGGAAGTAACCTGTTCCGGGGCTGACCGGGTGCGCACCCGGGGGGGGGGGTCTTTTGCTGTGGTGGGGGGGGGTGTCCTTTCACCAGGGGGGGGTCGCGCTGCACCTGGGGGGGTGGGGCGCATCGGCGATCCATCCCGGGTGTCAGCCCCCCTAGGAACGCCACTTGACTTCCTGTTCCTGGGTAGGGAACTGGCGAAGCTGACAGCCGCGCGACTGCTCCCAGCACCCCCAGGAGGTAAGAGCAATGCGCTGGGGGATCGAGGAGGGGTGCTGCTGCTTCGCCTGGGGGGGGGGGTCCTCAGCGGCGATCCACCCCGGGTGGCAGCTGACCTAGGAATGCCGCTGTGTAAGATGGAGATAAACCATGGATTGTTTGGTATATGAGTATGGATAGTCTGAATGTGATGCGTGCATTAACCCATTAGTGCCCAATATTCCCATATGGGCACTTATTATGGGAACATTGGGCACTAATGGGTTAATTTGGAGCCAATGTAATTTTATTTATTTATTTAGATTATTTATACCCCGCTTTTTACCACATAAAGCAGCCTCTAAGCGGCTTACAATGAACCAAAGAAACAATTACAATGACAGTAGAGAGGGTAGAGGGAACGGAGGAAGAAGGGAAGGGAATATAAATACAATATTTAAACAAATAAATAGGCAAGGAAAAGAAAACAGAAAGAGGAGAAAGTAAGGAGGAAGTCCAAAATCAGGTCTTGACTCGCTGAGACACATTAAGGCGGATAATCAGTTCCTGCGAACAGGACAGGAATGCGGGCGATGGTCAACGGCTGGAATTGGCGATCCAGGAGGAAACAGGGCCCCTTCAAACGTGCAGCACTCTCCAAGCTCAAAGCAGCCGTAGAAGAGATGAGCAGCAGCCAACATCGCCGAGGACGACCACCAAGAAGATATGACTCGTAGTGACAACCACGGCCTGGAGAAAAAGCAGAGCAGTAACAGTGGGGTTAGTTTGGAATAACAGGGAACTCTGTGTTTTGGGCAGTTTGTAGTTTTCTGATGAACTTTTAAAACCTTATATAATGTAGCATTTCAGTAGTCAAATTTAGATAGTATTAGTGACTGCATAAGGGATCTGAAAACTGAGTTACAAAAGTACGTTCTTAATCTTTTTAATTTAGTTTGGGTTTGGCCTTCTGGTGATCATTCAGGTTTAATGTGTGATCTACGAGCTGAGGACGGATCTCTTGTTCTTTTGGCTGAGATTGAGAACTTGTACGGAAGGTTTGGGAGCTATTCAGCTCCCACTGGAGATAAGCCATTGTCAACAGGAGGATTGAGTTTTTTTTTGTTCATTTCATTTTTTTTTTTGGTGCTATACTGTGAATATTTGAGTTCATTTTATCAACAAATAAAGCCCAATGATATGGGGCAATTTTGAGCAAGCTGCAAAGCAGTATAATATATCGGCACTCCTATTTTTTGTTATTGTACTATATGAAAAGTTTATGTAAATAAAGAATTTTAAAAAAATACATGGGCACTTCTAAACCCAAGTACCTGTAGGAAATTTCAGAGGTACTCCGCTTGGATAGCGGAGTTGGGCTGTTGTTTTCATAGTTCAGGGGGCTACCCATTGAACTATGACTAAGTAATACCCTGACAGTACATGAAACGCATCGTGTAGGGCAGCCGCTGTTTCTATCTTGTTATCTAATTCTGTGTTCTAGCTCACGTTTTCTTTGTTCCTCACAACAGAATGTTCTGGAAGTCCCAACGTTCCGTCACATTTTCCGTGATGCTTCTAGAGATTCAGGGGGAAGTTATCAATATGGGCTACTGTCAAGATGGGTTCTTTTAGCACTAACCTGTGTTGTTTTACCACAGGTTCTGTTTTATACAATGAGACTTAGCTACATTTTAACAGCGGGGTACCGAGGGCGGGGCAAGCTGCAGGGGGTGCAGCCATGCGGCTGTCTGCTCCGCTAGTTCCCTGATCCCTTTGATGTTACTTCCTGTTCGGGGGCACTTATTTCTTTTATGCTGATGACATCACACTATTAGTGACTAGCATGGCTCAGTAAAAAGGGCCCGTAATTTTTTTTTTGGTACAGGGTTCTAGGTTTAATATCAAGAGATACAAATGGGGGGGGGGGGGGGTCAACTCCCCACCAGAGGAATATGAGATACTTCTATAAAACGCTGTCGGTCAGTGAAGACAGCCAAAGTAATTAATAAAACTCTCGTAGAACGCCATCGGTTAGTGAAAACCGCCAAAATCACCTATGTAATGGGTGGAGATAGACGCTCGTAACTTACGGCAAAATTAGCGCATGGCCAGAGAAATATTAAACGCAGCAAAACAAAAAAACAAACAAACCAAAAAAAATACCCTCTATATTAACTAGGATGGTTTGTACTGAGAGGGTGGAAAGTTATTTAAAGCAATGGAGAACTTGATGACGAGCTCTTCGAACCCAACTGAAACTTCTGCCATTGTTTCTAGCGGACAGAAAATGTCAAGGCATTACAGATACTTCTGCGAGCTCTTTATGTTTCTGTATGATAAGGCTGAAAGGCCCCACAGAAGAAAAAATGCACAGTGTTTGGGGAATCGTTGCTTAATTCTCAGAGGGTACCCTGCAGCTTCCATGTCCAACACATAATCTGATTTGCATTTTCAGATTGAATCGATAGGAAGCTCTTTCAGGCTGAAGTAACGATAATAAGAAAAAAAAAGGTTTTCCTGCAGGCTATCTTGGAGGAATCCTATTACTTTTATTACACTTGTTCGAAACCACAATCCTCTTTTTCTTTTTTTTTTTCATGGATGACTGACAGGAAGGAAAGATTATGACTAAGAGTTGATTTGAATGCAGTGCGTTGGGCACAGTGTGCTATATAGTATACTATGCATCATACATATCAATATCATACATATCATATCAATGCATCATACATCAACTTCTGACCCTCATCCCCCGTAATTCCACATCACTCATACACTTACTCACAGAAATATGTACACCATATGTCTTAGTGTCTTAATACTGCCCTTTAAGCTTCCCACTGTCTCTTTCCAATGTTTCAATGTTGATGTCCCATTGTTATACTCCTAACGATACTTCGATGGTCTCGCATAACTTGTACAATGTAACCCTTAACCAAGTTGTAACAAATGTATTTCCATTATTCATATCTTATTGTAAGCCACACTGAGCCCGCAAAGAGGTGGGAAAATGTGGGATACAAATGCAATAAATAAATAAATAAATACTAACATACAACTCGCCCTAATCTCCCAATTGCTACTGGGTTTGGTGCACCAAATCTGCGCACATTAATCCAGCAGCTATAAGGTAGATAAAATATAGGGGACCTGATAAGACTGTGATGCTGGCATTTTCCCCTAGGCACTTAAATACATTTAGTTTGGTAAGTGTGTATCAGTAAGGAAGCAGGGGATGTGTTGCTTGGAAGAAGAGCGGGACTTGGGGGGTGATTGTGTCCGAACACCTTAAGGTGGCCAAGCAGGTAGACAAGGCAACGGTCAAAGCCAGAAGGATGACCAGCAGGAAAAAAAGAGGTGATAGTGTCCTTGTATAAGTCTCTGGTGAGGCCCCATTTGGAGTACTGTGTGCAGTTCTGGACACTGCACCTACGGAAGGATATAAACAGGATGGAGTTGGTCCAGAGGGAGGCTACCAAATTGGTAAATGGTCTCTTGTCATAAAACATATGGGGACAGGCTCACGGACCTCAACATGTATACGCTGGAAGAGAGGCGGGAGAGAAGATATGATAGAGAAGTTTAAATACCTCGGTGGCGTTAATGTACAGGAGGTGAGCCTTTTCCAAATGAAGGAAAACTCTGGAATGAGAGGGCATAGGATGAGGTTAAGAGGAAATAGGCTTAGGAAGAATCTAAGAAAATACAATTTCATGGAAAGGGTGGTAGATGCGTGGAATGGCCTCCCAGTGGAGATCGTGGAGACAAGACTATGTCAGAATTTAAGAAATCATGGGACAGGCATGTGGAATCCCTTAGGAAAAGGAGGAGCTAGTGGTTAATGAGGAAGGGAAGCCCTTATCTGCCGTCATGATTCAATGTTTCTATGAATAGTGGGTACAGGGTTTGAGCAGTGACTGGTACTGTGAGGTCCGTTTGTATCGGTGATAAAGTATGTATATTTAACTACAGTGTACCAGAAAAGCATTGGGACCATGGCTGTAAGAGAACTGTGATCACCTGGGACATTCCCATCTCGACTGATAAAAATCCGGATGCAAGAAAAGCAGATTATAGAGGTGTCTGTGCACGGAATGCTCATTTTAATACTAATGAGCTCCTTGTAATGCATTTGCATAGGGTGTCCTGTTTCTGCTAACGGCACACGTTAGAACAGGGGTAGGCCACTCCGGTCCTCGAGAGCCGCAGGCAGGTCAGGTTTTCAGGATATCCACAATGAATATGCAGGAGACAACATTTGCAAGCACTGCCTCCATGGTATGCAAATCTATCTCCTGCATATTCGTTGTGGATATCCTGAAAACCTGACCTGCCTGCGGCTCTCGAGGACCAGAGTTGCCTACCCCTGCGTTAGAACCACGGAAAACTCCTTTGTGCATTACTGGCTAAATAACGTTGGCTTTGGACTGGCTACAACAAGTCCAAAGGAAAATGTTAACAGCACGGTAAGCTGTGTGCATCAGGCCCGTCGTGGGGGACGTTATCAACATGGGCTACTGTTAAGAAGTTTATTTTACCAGTAACCTGTGCTCTTTTAGCAAAGGATTCATTTTATGCAATGAGACCTAGGTCCCTGTTTACTAAGCAGCGCAAGGGGCGTGCTAGCGTTTTTAGCGCACGCTAAAGACACCCATAGGAATATATGGGCATCTCTAGTGCTTAGCGTGTGCTAAAAACGCTAGCGGGTCTTAGTGAATAGGGCTCCTAGGTACTAATAACTGGGGTAAACAGTAACCCTAATGCCAGGGGCATAGCCAGACTTTGGCGGGAGGGGGGTCCAGAGCCCGAGGTGAGGGGGCACATTTTAGCCCTTCCGATGCCATTTCTAACCCCCCTACCATTTTTGACCTCCCAGCCGCCACCACCACCTTTGAACCCCCCCAAAGCCAACCCTTTCGACCCCCCCCTCTTCCTGCCGCCGCCAACCCTCCCCCGCCGTCGGGTACCTTTGCTGGTGGGGGTCCCCATTCCCCGCCAGCTGAAGTCCTCTTGTGTGGCGCAGCCGTGTTGCTGATCTGCAAGGGCAGACTTCTGTTTCTGTGAGTCTGACGTCCTACACGGGCGTGCAGGACGTCAGACTCACAGAAGCCTGTGTGGCTGCGTTGCTGATCTGCAAGGGCAGGCTTCTGTTTCTGTGAGTCTGACGTCCTGCACGTGCGTGTAGGACGTCAGACTCACAGAAACAGAAGCCTGCGTGGCCGCTTTGCTGATCTGCAAGGGCAGGCTTCTGTTTCTGTGAGTCTGACGTCCTGCACGTGCGTGTAGGACGTCAGACTCACAGAAACAGAAGCCTGCGTGGCCGCTTTGCTGATCTGCAAGGGCAGGCTTCTGTTTCTGTGAGTCTGACTTGCGTGCAGGACGTCAGACTCACAGAAACAGAAGCCTGGCCTTGCAGATCAGCAACGCAGCTGCGCCGGAGAAGAGGACTTCGGCTGGCGGGGGTTGGGGCTAAATCTACGGGGCCCATGCCCCCGTGGCCCCACGTAGCTACGCCCCTGCCCTAATGTGTCTTAACAGTCGCCCCTACTGAGAACTTCCCTACCCAAGTCCCTTCCCTCAAAGAATCTATAATCTAAGTGAGAACCCAGTGATTTGCCCAAGATTGTCATGTCTGTGGGGGAAGTAGGTTTGAACTATAGCTTCCCTGCTTCATAGCTGGTTTGCCCTGACCATTAGGCCACTCTCTTTTCTTTCTGGGTGATGCGATAATAATCCTGTCATGTACACAATGATATTCAGGGTTTAAATTCGCCTAAATTATTTCCTATATCCCTCCCCCCCACCCCACACACACGGACAAAATGATATCTCAGCGAGTGGGAGCGTGAAGGCTCTCGCCAGTTAATCCTGCCACTTGCAGGCAGGGGAGGTTTTCTGCAGTTTTTAGTGCATTTACATGCAGCAGAAACTGAGAGTTTTTTTTTGTGTGGCTCAAAGTGGAAAGAGGCTGGAGCTGTCGCTTTGCTGGCTAAGATGTTAGTCTGGAAGTCAATGTCATTAATCTGTGTCCCAACAGAGCTGCTAAAGCCACTGGAGCTAAGCCGCAGGCAGTCCCTATACAGTTGGAACCTGGAATCAGCAGATTTACCTGACGGTCAGATGCACGAAAAAGGGATTTTTTTTGCTGTTTGTTTCTGCTGCTCCTGCACTTTGCTGTGGGAGAATATTGAGTCACAGCACAAAAGATGTCAAAGGAGGCTGAGCGTTTTCCCTGTGGCATGATCCTGCTTTTAAATCTCTACTAATTTTGAGCAAGAGGTTAAAATACTGTGTAGCTCCTCCATAAGATAATGTGGTAAACTTAGCATTTTTGTGCTGTTTAATCTTTAGAGTTACATGATAAGATACGATTTAACTATATTGTATATGTAGTATAGAGAGATACCTGACTTCAAAATACCATTTGGGGAATCTGAACGCCCCTTAAAATCACAGGTCAGGAATCTTGGGATACTTCTAGACTCATCACTTACTTTGATCTCACAAATTCAAACAACCTTTAAAAATGATTCTGTCATCTGTGGCACTGCAAAATCTCTCTTCTTATATCAAAAAGACATAAGTACATAAGTATTGCCATACTTTGAAAGACCAAAGGTCCGTCAAGCCCAGCATCTTGTTTCCAACAGTGGCCAATCCAGGTCACAAATACCTGGCAGAAACCCAAAGAGTAGCAACATTCCATGTAGAACCCCAAAGAATAGCAAAATTCTAGAATTCTAAAGAATAACAAGATTCCATGTAGAACCCCAAAGAGTAGCAAGATTCCATTCAGAATCCCAAGTACATAAGTGTTGCCACGCTGGGACAGAGCAAAGGTCCGTCAAGCCCAGCATCTTGTTTCCAACAGTGGCCAATCCAGGTCACAAATACCTGGCAGAAACCCAAAGAGTAGCAACATTCCATGTAGAACCCCAAAGAATAGCAAAATTCTAGAATTCTAAAGAATAACAAGATTCCATGTAGAACCCCAAAGAGTAGCAAGATTCCATTCAGAATCCCAAGTACATAAGTGTTGCCACGCTGGGACAGAGCAAAGGTCCGTCAAGCCCAGCATCTTGTTTCCAACAGTGGCCAATCCAGGTCACAAGTATCTGGCAGAAACCCAAAGAGTAGCAACATTCCATGTAGAACCCCAAAGAATAGCAACATTCTAGAATTCTAAAGAATAACAAGATTCCATGTAGAACCCCAAAGAGTAGCAAGATTCCATTCAGAATCCCAAGTACATAAGTGTTGCCACGCTGGGACAGAGCAAAGGTCCGTCAAGCCCAGCATCTTGTTTCCAACAGTGGCCAATCCAGGTCACAAATACCTGGCAGAAACCCAAAGAGTAGCAACATTCTATGTAGAACCCCAAAGAATAGCAACATTCTAGAATTCTAAAGAATAACAAGATTCCATGTAGAACCCCAAAGAGTAGCAAGATTCCATTCAGAATCCCAAGTACATAAGTGTTGCCACACTGGGACAGAGCAAAGGTCCGTCAAGCCCAGCATCTTGTTTCCAACAGTGGCCAATCCAGGTCACAAGTATCTGGCAGAAACCCAAAGAGTAGCAACATTCCATGTAGAACCCCAAAGAATAGCAACATTCTAGAATTCTAAAGAATAACAAGATTCCATGTAGAACCCCAAAGAGTAGCAAGATTCCATTCAGAATCCCAAGTACATAAGTGTTGCCACGCTGGGACAGAGCAAAGGTCCGTCAAGCCCAGCATCTTGTTTCCAACAGTGGCCAATACAGGTCACAAGTACCTGGCAGAAACCCAAAGAGTAGCAACATTCCATGTAGAACCCCAAAGAATAGCAACATTCTAGAATTCTAAAGAATAACAAGATTCCATGTAGAACCCCAAAGAGTAGCAAGATTCCATTCAGAATCCCAAGTACATAAGTGTTGCCACGCTGGGACAGAGCAAAGGTCCGTCAAGCCCAGCATCTTGTTTCCAACAGTGGCCAATCCAGGTCACAAGTACCTGGCAGAAACCCAAAGAGTAGCAACATTCCATGTAGAACCCCAAAGAATAGCAACATTCTAGAATTCTAAAGAATAACAAGATTCCATGTAGAACCCCAAAGAGTAGCAAGATTCCATTCAGAATCCCAAGTACATAAGTGTTGCCACGCTGGGACAGAGCAAAGGTCCGTCAAGCCCAGCATCTTGTTTCCAACAGTGGCCAATCCAGGTCACAAGTACTGGGCAAGATCCCCAAAAAAGTACAAAACATTTTATGCTGCTTATCCCAAGTCCATTTTAAAAATGATCTATGGACTTTTTTCCTTTAGGAAGCGGTCCAAACCTTCTTAAAAAATCTGCTAAGTTAACCGCCTTCACCGCATTCTCTGGCAACGAATTCCAGAGTTTAATTACACGTTGAGTGAAGAAAGATTTTCTCCAATTTGTTTTAAATTTACTACTTTGTAGCTTCATCGCATGCCCTCTAGTCCTAGTAGATTGTAAGCTCCTTTGAGCAGGGACTGTCCTTCTTTGTTAAACTGTACAGCGCTGCGTAACCCTAGTAGCGCTTTAGAAATGTTAAGTAGTAGTAGTAGTATTTGTGGAAAGCATAACCAGATGCTTCACATCTACCCGTTCCACTCCACTCATTATTTTATAGACCTCTATCTCCAAGCTGACGAGCCCTAGCCGCTTTAGCCTTTCCTCATAGGGAAGTCGTCCCATCCCCCTGATCGCAGTGGTCCATGCCATGATAACATCACAGATAGACTACTGTAATGCCCTGTATATTGGTCAAGACCACAAAATGATGCAGCATGACTGATAGAGGGCTGCAAGTGGAATGACCACATCACACGCTGCAAAAACTGCACTGGCTACCACTGAACATACCTCAGTAGCCCAATAGTTTCTAGAGCCCAGTTGAAGTTGACTCGTTGACGTGTGTTTTCTGCATTGCTCTCTGTTTCTGGAATGCTCTCTTACATTCACTCCGGCGGAGTCCTCTCTCCCTAAATTTAAGTCTGTCCTTCAGCCTGTCTTATTTCAGAGTGCATTTGGAGATGGAAGTAAATATTCTGCAGATTTAGTTGCTCTGGTTGCCTGTGAAATGCAAACACTCAGACAACTTTCCAATTTCTTTCTGTACTTTATCCTTTTTTTAGCTGTTCTCTTTCTCTCTTTCATTTGCAGTGATTACCACTTTGTTGAATTACCTAAAGTTGATATATTAACCTTAATAAACATAAACAAAGACACCAGTACATCAAAGGGCCAAGTTTAAAACTCTGTCTTTGATCTCCAAAGTCCTCAGAGAAAAAGGTCTAAAATACCTAAAGAATTAATTAGCCAACACAGCTTTGAGGCTTCTAAGATCCTTTCTAGGGGAATCTCTATCTGTACCCTCATCAAAGCGGGGCTGCTGAGAGACAAAGCTGCCCACCCCCCCATGCAGGCCCGTCTCACCCCGGGCCTGCTTACTTGCTTGTCTCTTGCTCCTGTGTGCCGGGACCACGTTAAGTCTGCTCTGCCGCACAGGTCTTTCTTCCTACCGTGTCTCTTCCCATCTTTGTGGAAACAGGAAGTACTTCACGGAACGAGGCAGGAAGCAGGACCTGTGGCTTTCAGAGCAGAGTTAACACGATAACCCAGCACTGCGGCACACATGAGCCAATCTCAGCCATGCCGGTTGCCCCCCCCCCCCCCTCTCAGTGGCCCTGTATCAAAGCAAATCACATAGTCGTACCTGCCAGCTATCAATATCCCTCGCATTCTACAACTTACTCCCAGAGGGGCAAACTGAAGACTACCTCTATTTCAGGAAGTAAGTGAAAGCCTCACTCTTCTCCCAAGCCTTTGATACCTATAGTGACTGACCATCCACTCACTCTGCATCTGAATTAGCTTGCTGTACACCCTGTAATTTAGACCAGTTCCGAATACCTTTTGCAACTGTCTATTTATCCCAGTGCTTTTGTTCTATCCATCTTGTCTTTTGAGCACGAAAGAGGAACGGGACTTGGGTGTGATCGTATGTGATGATCTTAAGGTGCCAAACAGGTAACATATATACATACATAGTAACATAGTAGATGACGGCAGAAAAAGACCTGCACGGTCCATCCAGTCTGCCCAAGAAACGTGCCACTTTTTTGTGTATACCTTACCTTGATTTGTACCTGTCTTTTTCAGGGCACAGATCGTACAAGTCTGCCCAGCACTATCCCCGCCTCCCAACCACCAGCCCCGCCTCCCTCTGTGCCACTTTTTTGTGTATACCTTACCTTGATTTGTACCTGTCTTTTTCAGGGCACAGATCATACAAGTCTGCCCAGCACTATCCCCGCCTCCCAACCACCAGCCCCGCCTCCCACTGTGCCCTATTTTTGTGTATACTTTACCTTGATTTGTACTAAAGGTGACGGTGAAATCTAGAAGGGTGCTTGGGCGTGTAGGGAGAGAAATAGCCAGTAGAAAGAAGGAGGTGATGATGCCCCTGTATAAGACTCTGGTGAGAGTTCGTTTAGAATATTGTGTACAATTCTGGAGACCGAACCTTCAAAGAGATATAAACAGGATGGCTACTAAAATGGTCAGTGATCTGCGTCATAAAGCATATCGGGCAGACTTAAAGATCTCAATGTATATATTTTGGAAGAAAGGCGAGAAAGGGAAGCTATGATAGAGACACTTAAATACCTACACGGTATAACTGCACAGGAGGCGAGTCTCTTTCAACTTGAAAGGAAGCTCTGGAACGAGGGGGTATAGGATGAAGGTGAAAGGGGACAGCCTCAGAAGTACATAAGTACATTAGTGCCATACTGGGAAAGACCAAAGGTCCATCTAGCCCAGCATCCTGTCACCGACAGTGGCCAATCCAGGTCAAGGGCACCTGGCACGCTCCCCAAACGTAAAAACATTCCAGACAAGTTATACCTAAAAATGCGGAATTTTTCCAAGTCCATTTAATAGCGGTCTATGGACTTGTCCTTTAGGAATCTATCTAACCCCTTTTTAAACTCCGTCAAGCTAACCGCCCGTACCACGTTCTCCGGCAACGAATTCCAGAGTCTAATTACACGTTGGGTGAAGAAAAATTTTCTCCGATTCGTTTTAAATTTACCACACTGTAGCTTCAACTCATGCCTTCTAGTCCTAGTATTTTTGGATAGCGTGAACAGTCGCTTCACATCCACTCCTGGTGGAAGCTGTGGAGATAAAAACAGTATCTGCATTCAAGAGAGTTTGGGACAAGTACATAGGATCTCTAAGGGAGTGATAGGGAGAGTAGATGGCATGGATGGGCAGACTGGGTAGGCCATATGGTCTTTATCTACCTACATTTTTCTATGTTTAATGTCTGAACTGCACTTGCTCCCCCTCCCCCCCAGGAGTGGAGGAGTGGCCTAGTGGTTAGGGTGGTGGACTTTGGTCCTGGGGAACTGAGGAACTGAGTTCGATTCCCACTTCAGGCACAGGCAGCTCCTTGTGACTCTGGGCAAGTCACTTAACCCTCCATTGCCCCATGTAAGCCGCATTGAGCCTGCCATGAGTGGGAAAGCGCGGGGTACAAATGTAACAAAAACATAAATAAATAAATAAAAAAAATCCTATTAAGATGCTTCATTGTATTTCATGGTGGAGGAGCAGCTTAATGGCTAGTGCTGTGATCTGGCAACCTGGGGAACTGGGTTCAATTCCCACTACAGCTCCCGGTGACTCTGGGAAATCACTTAACCCTCCATTGCCCAAGGTACAAAATAAGTACCTGTAAATAATATGTAAACAGAAAGGCAGTACATCAAGTCCCATCCCCTTTCCCTTTATTGTACTTATCGGAGGAAATGTTTCTTCACTCAACGCGTAGTTAAACTCTGGAATTTGCTGCCGGAAAAAGTGGTTAAGGCGGTTAACTTAGTAAACTTCAAAAAAAGGTTGGACGGCTTCCTGGAGGAAAAGGTCACAAAATGTTACTAATGGATGAGGGAATAATACACTACTTCTAGGATGGGCGGGACAAATTGCTTGTCCTTTTGGCCACTGTCGGTGACAGGGTGCTGGGCTCGATGGACCCTTGGTCTGTCCCAGCATTGCGATGCTTATGTACTTATATAGAGGTCATTTTACTAAGCTGCGGTAAGAACTTACTCGTACTTACCACAGCTTACATTGCCTTACTGTGTGGTGCACTCAAATATCCTGTGGCAATTTTGGCATCTGCACGCGCTTCCCACATGCTAAAAAAGTTTTTTAGCACTGGGGGGGGGGGGGGGGGGGGGCGGGTTGGGCATCTACTGTTCTAATCAGCACAGCTGTATCACCGCGTGCTAAGTGATTAGCACGTGGTTAAATAGATGTCAGTAGAGGTTCATGCGCTAATTGGTAAATTAACGCATGGCCATTACTGGACAAAGAGAAACATGTGCTTTTGATTGGCAGAACTAAAAGTAGCCTCAGCGCACAGGAAAGACCTGCATTGTAGCTATTGCTGGCCACATTTTAACGCAGCTTGGTGAAAGGGCCTCATCGTGACCATCGTATCTTTGTTTGTATGAATGTTGTAATAAGTAGCCTGGAAAGGGGTTTCATTTGTATTGTGCTGATATTATTGTATCACATCTGTCATATGAATGTTTTATCTGCTGCTTATTATGCAGCAAATAAATAAATAAATAAATTATGGTATATCATTTGTATTCTGCAGACGTTTGCCAGGTTTCTGTTACATTAATATTCTACTGTGCTGTTTACTTTGTATATTTCTGATACTGTGTCATATTTTTTATTTATTTATTTAACACATTTATACACCACATTTTCCCACTTAGTTGCAGGCTCAATGTGGCTTACACAATACGTTAGAGGCAGGCTCCGGTTCGGTAAAATACAAATACACAATATAGTATTAGGCATATGAGAAACGTAAATAAAAGCAACTAAGAAATAAAGAGGGGGTGGTGATAAAAGTCCAATACGGTCCATAGTTTTGCTGTGTCGCAGGAAGTAGAAAGTTAACTTGGGTCAGGGGGGTAGGCCTTCTTAAACAAGTTGGTTTTCAGCGACTTCCTGAAGTTAAGATGGTTGTGGATAGATTTCACGGTTCTGGGCGAAGCGTTCCATAGTTATGTACTTATGTAAGAAAAGCTGGATGCATAAATTGATTTGTATCTAAGTCCATTGCAGTCTGGATAATGCAAATTTAAGTAAGTTCGGGATAGACTGGTGCTGTTTCTGGGTGGTAGATTTATAAGGTTCAACATGTCATTGCTGTTGTTAGAATGTAATTGTTGTGTTTTGTGCTTACTTTTGGCCATTTTGCTATTGCTATGTTTTATGTAAAGTTGTACACTGGTTATGTTAACTTGTCAGTGGGTCCAGCTTCGACCCAGAAAGAAACTTCGCACTCCAACGGGAGAGAATGTCCAAATGCAGTTTCCAGGCCCATGAATGCAGCAAAAATACCTCTTAAGTTTGCATTATCACTCATTATTGAGCAAATCTGCAAGGTCACATCTTATTTTGTGAAACCATCAGACTGCGCCATTTGAAAATGTGCTGTAATTCAACAGAATTCTTTCCGTAATGAGCAGCGTGTTTATTTAATTTTCACCATGGTATATCATTTTCCTATCCTGAAAGACTGAAGCCCTCATTAAAGGTGAATTATGGCAATCTTTGCAAGGACCAGTGACTTTTGGTGGCCAGGAAAAGTCTATTATCAAAAGTTTCCAGGATAGCTAATTGCGTAATTACTGTACGCAGGAAGGGAAACTCGGAATCATTAGCAGAAAATAGCCATGAAATAGCACGAACTGAAGCCTGCTTTACTTTCCTCTTCTTGCATTACATATGTGTAGCATGAAAAATTGAAGTTGTACTCCTGCCCTCGGCTATATTTTCTATAGTGAATTTTGCTTTGAAAAGAAACAGCACCATCTTCTAACTGGTCCAGAAAAGCTACCGGCCCCTTCTGGACTCCTAGGATTTCCTACCTATGCTAAACCTCGTGGACCTACCTCCCAGAAATGCCAAAAGATCGTCCCGCAAATTCCTGAATCTACACTTCCCCAGCTGGACTAAAATACAAGCTGATACACTCCACCACCTTCTCTTACATGAGCACGCAGATGTGGAACGCATTACCTACAGCCCTGAAAACTACTGTCGAAATAACGAACTTTCGCAAATCTCTGAAGACACATCTCTTCAACAAGGCCTACAAAGAGAACCCATAACCTACAAACTACCCCACAAATCCACCCATCTATGACAGTCCACCTTCTATACTATCCTCCCTAAAACCTTCCTTATCTCTTCCCCTACTTAACCCCTAGTTAATCTTTGTATACTGCCAATTGTATTTGAAATCCTGTAATGACTATGTCATAATAAAAATCTGTAAGCCACAATGAGCCTGCAAATAGGTGGGAAATTGTGGGATACAAATGCAATAAAATAATAAATAAAATAAAAGTTAAAGGTTTATTTAATTTCTATAGAGTATATGATCAAATTACATGCAGGAAGGCAAAGCCCTTGGGGTTCATTGCAATCAGTGCAAAACTGCAGATAGTTACATTTTGATTATTGCCTATGGACTTGTACTACTACTTATCATTTCTATAGCGCTACTGGACGTACGCAGCGCTGTACACTGGACATGAAGACACAGTCCCTGCTCGACAGAGCTTACAATTTAATTAGGACAGACAAACAGGACAAATAAGGGATAAGGGAATTACTAAGGTGGGGATGATAAAACATGGGTACTGAACAAGAGAGGGTTAGGAGTTAAAAGCAGCATCAAAAAGGTGGGCTAGATTTGAAGATGGCCAGAGATGGAGCTTGATGTACTGGCTCAGGAAGTCTATTCCAGGCATATGATGCATCAAGATAAAAGGAACCGAGTCTGGAAGCGGTGGAAGAGAAGGGTGCAGATAAGAGAGATTTACCCAGTGGACGGAGTTCCCAGGGAGGAATGTGGCGAGAGATGAGAGTGGAGAGTTACTGAGGAGCTGCAGAGTGAATGCACTTATAGGTCAATAAGAGGAGTTTGAATTGTATGTGGAAACGGATAGGAAGCCAGTGAAGTGACTTGAGGAGAGAGCTAATATGAGCATAACGACACTGGTGGAAATGAGCAAACGTTGACAAAGGGGTTATCTTTCAAAGCCAATCAAAAAATGTATTAAGTTAGTCCGATATAAAAGGTATCATCTTATTTTCTTTTCTCTGTTTTGTTAGCAGTGGAGGAGAAGGGTGCAGCTAAGAGAGATTTACCCAGTGAACGGGGAGGAATGTAGGGAGAGATGAGAGTGGAGAGGTACTGAGGAGCTGCAGAGTGAATGAACTTATAAGTCAGTAAAAGGAGTTTGAACTGTATGCGGAAACAGATAGGGAGCCAATGAAGTGACTTGAGGAGAGGGCTAATATGAGCATAGCGACACTGGCGAAATATAAATCGTGCAGCAGAATTTTGAACTGATTGAAGAGGCGAGAGGTGACTAAGTGGGAGACCTATGAGAAGCAAGTTGCAATAGTCAAAGCGAGAGGTGATAAGAGCGCGGATAAGGGTTCTGGTAGTGTATTCAGAAAGTAAAAGGATGAATTTTGGCAATATAGAGGAAGAAATGACAGGTTTTAGCAGTCTGTTGAATATGTGCAGAGAAGGAGAGAGGAGTCGAAGATGACCCCAAGGTTACTAGCTGATGAGACTGGGAGGATGAGTGTGTTACCGCAGAGATCGAGAATGGGGGAAGAGGAGAAGTTTGGGGGCAGATACAAAGTCACACATTCTCTTCCCTTCCTTTGATCAAACTCCCTGGGTAAAATAATGGACACATGTTTTGCTTTTATGCACGGTGAGTACTAATCAAAAAGCCCATTTCCACAAGTACCATCTAACTCCCGCAGTTGGCGCTAAGCCTGGATATTTAAGGCCGGGTCGTTTCAAGTGACCGGCATTGAATATCTGGTTTATTTTTGGCCAGTTTGAAGATAACCGGCTAAGTCAATATTCAAATTTGGCCGGTTATCTTCAAACGGCAAAAGATATACCTGTTTTTCAAGCGGCCAAATATGACTACTAAACCCAGTTTAAAAATCATCAGACAGCTGGTTATATTGTGTGATATAACTGGCTATCTGCTATCCACTAACCGGGGATATTCAGCGGAGGATAGCCGGTTAAGCACTGTAACAGGTCAGCAGCCCTTCTGGCCAGTTAAATAGTGCTGAATATTACTACTACTACTACTTGACATTTCTAAAGCGCTACTAGGGTTACGCAGCGCTGTACAATTTAACATAGAAGGACAGTCCCTGCTCAAAGGAGCTTACAATCTAAAGGACAAATGTACAGTCAGTCAAATAGGGGCAGTCTAGATTTCCTGAAAGGTATAAAGGTTAGGTGCCGAAAGCAACATTGAAGAGGTGGGCTTTGAGCAAGGATTTGAAGATGGGTAGGGAGGGGGCTTGGCGTAAGGGCTCAGGAAGTTTATTCCAAGCATAGGGTGAGGCGAGGCAGAATGAGCGGAGCCTGGAGTTGGCGGTGGTGGAGAAGGGTACTGAGAGGAGGGTTTTGTCCTGTGAGCGGAGGTTACGGGCGGGGACGTAAGGGGAAATGAGGGTAGAGAGGTAATGAGGGGCTGCAGACTTGAGTGCATTTGTAGGTAAGAAGGAGAAGCTTGAACTGTTGTGGTATCTGATTGAAAGCCAGTGAAGTGACCTGAGGAGAGGGGTGATATGAGTATATCGGTTCAGGCGGAATATAAGACGTGCAGCAGAGTTCTGAACGGATTGAAGGGAGGATAGATGGCTAAGTGGGAGGTTAGTCAGGAGTAGGTTGCAGTAGTCAAGGCGAGAGGTAATGAGAGCGTGGACGAGAGTACGGGTGGTGTGCTCAGAGAGGAAAGGGCGAATTTTGCTGCTGATAGAAAGAAGCGACAGGTCTTGGCTATCTGCTGGATATGCGCAGAGAAGGCGAGGGAGGAGTCGAAGATGACTCCGAGGTTGCGGGCAGATGAGACTGGGAGGATGAGGGTGTTATCAACTGAGATAGAGAGTGGAGGAAGAGGAGGTGGGTTTTGAATATCGGGCAGCTAGTTATTAATCGGTTAAAAGTAAATAATCCATCTTAACAGTAGCCTACATTGGTAACCCCCTCCCCCCCAAAGGGGAAAATTTGCCCTATGAAGCACTGTTATAATTTTTAAATCTGTGGATGAAAAAGAAGTCATCAACGATCTCAGGATTGTCTAGCTCTTTTGTCTTCCATAGTCCCTCCTGCAATAGAAGATGTCTTCTTAGAAGATGCGCTGGTAACAGGATGTACAGAATCCCTCAAGCAAATTTTGCTAGTTGTGGCCAGCATGTTTGTTTGTTTTTCCAAAAAATCAAAATATCGTTGTCTGCATTACTCAAACATAAATAACAGTCCAGTTCATTAATATGCTTCAAAGTAGAAAATGACACGGGGGACAAAGTTTCTCCCCATACCCGTGAACTCTGTCCCTGTCCCCATCCCTGCAGTTACTGCGGGTCAGGGGTGTGCTGGTAAATTTTTAACAGGCTCTTTCTCCGGACGTAGCCAGCTCTGCAGTTGGAAGGGCCAAGGGTGGCCGGGGGGGGGGGGGGGGGGGCAACACTTGCCTCTCTCTCCTCCCTCCCTTCGTACGGGCACACTAGGCATACCTTTGCTGGCAGCCAATAAATGGACTGCCACCACTCCCAACGTCTTGCTCTGAGCAGCATGCTGGAACTTCTCTCACATGCTCGAGAAGTTCCAGCCTGCTGCTCGGAGCTGGAAACAAGGAGCCGGGAGCAGCAGCAGTCTATTTACTTGGTTGGCAGGGCTCAGCATCCCCCCCAGCAAAGTAAAAGATAGTTCAGCAGGGGGCCGAAGCCCACATTTTGGGAGTCAGTTGTTAAAGTAGCCATGGAGGGCCCTACTTTAACAACCGGCTCCCAAAATTCTTAAAAACTTAACAACCAGCTCTTGCGAGCCTGTGAGAGCCTGCTCCAGCACACCACTGCTGCGGGTCCCCATCCCCGTGTCTTTCTCTAATCGTGACTTTATTATGCAAAATTGGAATCCCCCAGGACAGAAACTTTTCCCCTTTTGATTTACATGTTCCAGTGGACCCTGGATTTAACGAATACAAAGTGGCCTAGAAATGTGTATTTCATCTGTATTTGACCCGCCTGATAAATTTCTGGCTGTCCCCACTGGAAAACGTTGTGAAGGCCTAGTCAATTGTGAATTTTTCTGTCAGGCTTGCTGTGCGTGGGTTGCAGTGATGTCTGAATATTATTACCGAGTACCGACTGGCACTTGAACATATTAATAAGCTTGTATGAATCCCCCCTGCCCCCCCACCAAATATTACTGTTGTACTCTGTTCTGATTGAAACCAATCTGCCTGAACAGCAGATAAACTTAAGGCCTTGTAAACAAGGTGAGATCCTGTCTGCATCTTATTTAATAATTCAGAAGTAAGAAATCTAAGAGGCATCTTGAAGCAACCAAGAATCAATTCTCCTGGTGTTTTGCTTCTACCAAAAACACAAGCACATTGCACTCCACAGGCCTGCCGTTCAATTTATCAAAAGACGGTCAATTGACGAGGTCACCTGCATAAGGGACAATTACAGCAGTGGGAACTTCCTGTCAGGCTGCCGACCTGGAACCTTTTATCTCCAACATGGAACTTTGTAGAACACGTTTGTCTTTTTTTCCATTGCAGCTGAAAAAAGGGGGGGGTTATTTATTTATTAAATTTAAGTTATTAATTATCAAGTAGCATTTGACAAATTGTTTACAGCTGTGGAAATCATTAATGAAAAAAATCTAAAGCATTTGACCCTCCTCCCCCCAATTCTGTAACAGGTCACCTAAATGTAAGCACCGTTTGCTATTTAAATGTATAGAATACTGTGATGCGCTATTCGTTAACAGTGGCGTAGCTACGTGGGGCCAGGGGAGCCTGGGCCCCTGTAGATTTGGCCCTGGACCCCCCCCTGCCGACAACCCTCTCGACCCCCCCTCCCGCCGCCAACCCGCCGTCACCTGCCTTTGCTGGCGGGGGACCCCAACCCCCGCCAGCCGAGGTCCTCTTCTTCTCGCAAAAGGTTTCCTTCTGTTTGTGATGTCCTGCACAAGCCTTTTGCAAGAAGAAGAGGACCTCGGCTGGCGGGGGTTGGGGTCTCCCGCCAGCAAAGGCAAGCGACGGCGACGGCGGGTTGGTGGCGGGAGGGGGGTTGAGAGGTTTGTCGGCAGGGGGGGCAAAGTTGGTGGCGGCGGTGAGGTCGGTAATGGTGTGTGTGTGTGTGGGGGGGGGGGGTTGGCAATGGCAGGGGGGGTCAGCGGCGCTGGGTGGGGACTAAAATGTGCCCCCTCACCTCAGGCTCTGGACCCCCCTCCCACCGAAGTCTGACTACGCTCCTGTTCTATAATGTATGCATGCAAATGACCTAGGGGATCTTTTACTAAGGCACGCTAGCGTTTTTAGGGCACACTAAACATTAGAGATGTTCATATATTCCTGGTTACCTCTGGGTTAACACAGGAGCCCTTACCTCCACCTCAATGGGTGGCGGTAAGTGCTCCCCTCCCGAAATGGCCATGTGGCAAGTGCTTCAGTTGCTGCACGGCCATTTCCTGAAAAAACTAAAGACCACTGTGGTAAAAGGGGGCCTCGGTGCATGATGTCAGCGCAGGCCTCGTTTTGCCACAGCTTCATAAGAGGGGGCCCTTAGTGTTTGAACTGTTTTAGAACTGAATCCAGTGCTGGGCAGTCTGAGTTAGCCTGCCTAACGATAGCACGGTAATACGGGTTTTTAAACTACTATTCTATAGGGCTAACTCTCCTCGAAAAAAACATACTGGGTCAGACCAATGGTCCATCTAGCCCAGTATCCTGTTTTCCGAACAGTGGCCAAGTCAGGTCACAAGCACAGAAACAAATCGTGGCAACATTCCAGAACCCCAAAGAGTAAGAAGATTCCGGAATCATAACGAACAGCAACATTCCATGTAGAACCCCAAAGAATAGCAAGATTCTGGAATCCTAAAGAGTGACAAGATTCCGGAATCCTAAAGAGTGACAAGATTCTATGCAGAATCTCAGAGTAGCAACACTCCATACTACGAATCCCAGGGCAAGCAGTTGCTTCCTATGTCTGTCTCAATAGCTGACTATGGACTTTTCCTCCAGGAATTTGTCCAAAGGTTTTTTAAACCCAGATATGCTAACCGCTGTCACCAATGTGCCTCTCATGTACATTTCATAGTCTACGATAAGTGAAAGGGGCAGGACATTTTGAAAAAAAAAAAAGGATTTAGTGCAGCTAAATATATGCAATATAGAAAACAAATCAGGAGTTTTACAGACAGAAGGTTAACATAATGCAATCCATCCTAATATTTTGAGTGACAAAACAGAGGCTCTTTGTTGTATCCTAATATTCTGGAGCACTAACCATCACTGCACCAGGAGACGCAACAGTATTAAGAAAACTCAGATGTTTAGGGTCAGTGAAAATAAACCTTTTGGTGCTGAAATATACTAATTGCCCATCAACTGCAGTATCCTTGTTTCTGATATATTGGGTCTGGTGCAAATAGTCCTATGATTTAAGGGTCACAGTGACAGACTCTAGAGCAGTGATTCCCAAACTTTTCTTTCATACACTGAGGAACCCTCAATTTATGTAAATGGTTTATTAAGTCTAACTGGCAGATCGAGGCAGTTTAAAAAAGGTCCAAAATCTTCAGAAAAATAGAAATGAACTACAGTGTTCCATAGGAAAGATAACAAGCATACAAAGAGTTAATCACACATCAGAAAGAGAAAGGAAGAGTGGAGGATGGAGAGGTGGGAAGGACAAGATGAGAGAGATAGGGGAGGCAAGCAGAAAGGGGGGGGGGGGAGGCAGTGTGGGGAGAGGAATGGAGAAACAGCATCTAATTCAGAGCAGCTATACACTAGGGTGCTGCTTTTAACTCCCTGCCCTTACTCACTTGTTCAGTATCCATATTTTATTATTCCCACCTTAGTACATAAGTATTGCCATACTGGGACAGACCAAAGGTCCATCAAGCCCAGCATCCTGTTTCCAACAGTGGCCAATCCAGGTCACAAATACCTGGCAAGATAACAAAAAAGTACAAAACATTTTATGCTGCTTATCCCAGAAATAGTGGATTTCCCCTATGTCTAATTTAATAATAATCTATGGACTTTTCCTTTAGGAAGCCATCCAAATCTTTTTAAAACTCTGCTAAGCTAACCACCTTTACCACATTCTCTGGCAATGAATTCCAGAGTTTAATTCCACGTTGAGTGAAGAAAACTTTCTCTGATTCATTTTAAATTTACTATTTTGTAGCTTTATCGCATGCCTCCAAGTCCTAGTATTTTTGGAAAGCGTAAACAGATGCTTCACGTCTATCCATTCCACTCCACTCATTATTTTATAGACCTCTATCATATCTCAGCCATCTTTTCTCCAAGCTGAAGAGCCCTAGCGGCTTTAGGCTTTCCTCATAAGGAAGTCGTCCCACCCCTAGTAATTCCCTTATCTCTTACTTGTCCTGTTTTTCTGTCCTAATTAGATTGTAAGCTCTTTCGAGCAGGGACTGTCTCTTTATGTCCAGTGTACAGCGCTGTGTACGTCTAGTAGCGCTATAGAAATGATTAGTAGTAGTAGTAGTAGGTTGAGCCAAAGGTCTGGGTGAAAAGCCAGGCCTTTAGTCCTGCTTTAAAGTTCTTAAAAGGAGAGCTTTGTGTGAATGTGTAAAGGGAGTGAATTCCAATGAGAGGGTGCTGCAAAAAACAGGTTCAACAATCTAATTTCTTGAGGAACCCCTGAAGAGAGTTTGAGGAACCGAGTTTGGGAATCACTGCACTAGGGGAAGGAATGACTTCTTCATGCAGTATCAAGGCAACTGGCTCTTGGAGGGAGGGAAGATTGATCATCACAGTGATAATGTGTTACAGCTGCTGCCTCTGGGGGACAGATGGGGAATTACCTGCATGTTGCAACATTACAGCCGCTGCCCCTGGGGGACAAGTGGGAAATTACCTCTACGTTGCAGCATTACAGCCGCTGCCACTGGGGGACAGGTGGGGAATTATCTTCATGTTGCAGCATTACAGCTGCTGCGTCTGGGGGACAGGTGGGGAATTACCTCCATGTTGCAGCATTACAGCTGCTGCCTCTGGGGGACAGATGGGGAATTACCTGCATGTTGCAACATTACAGCCGCTGCTCCTGGGGGACAGGTGGGGAATTACCTGCATGTTGCAACATTACAGCTGCTGCCCCTGGGGCTGCCTCTGGGGGACAAGTGGGAAATGTGTTACAGCTGCTGCCTCTGGGGGACAGATGGGGAATTACCTGCATGTTGCAACATTACAGCCGCTGCCCCTGGGGGACAAGTGGGAAATTACCTCTACGTTGCAGCATTACAGCTGCTGCTACTGGGGGACAGGTGGGGAATTACCTCCATGTTGCAGCATTACAGCTACTGCCCCTGGGGGACAGGTGGGGAATTACCTCCATGTTGCAGCATTACAGCTGCTGCCCCTGGGGGACAGGTAGGGAATTACCTCCATGTTGCAGCATTACAGCTGCTGCCTCTGGGGGACAGGTGGGGAATTACCTCCATGTTGCAGTATTACAGCCGCTGCCCCTGGGGGACAGGTGGGGAATTACCTCCATGTTGCAGCATTACAGCTGCTGCCTCTGGGGGACAGGTGGGGAATTACCTCCATGTTGCAGTATTACAGCCGCTGCCCCTGAGGGACAGGTGGGGAATTACCTCCATGTTGCAGTATTACAGCCGCTGCCCCTGGGGGACAAGTGGGAAATTACCTCCATGTTGCAGTATTACAGCCGCTGCTGGGGGACAGGTGGGGAATTACCTGCATGTTGCAACATTACAGCTGCTGCCCCTGGGGCTGCCCCTGGGGGACAAGTGGGAAATTACCTCTACATTGCAGCATTACAGCCGCTGCCACTGGGGGACAGGTGGGGAATTACCTCCATGTTGCAGCATTACAGCTGCTGCCTCTGGGGGACAGGTGGGGAATTACCTCCATGTTGCAGCATTACAGCTGCTGCCCCTGGGGGACAGGTGGGGAATTACCTCCATGTTGCAGCATTACAGCCGCTGCCTCTGGGGGACAGGTGGGGAATTACCTCCATGTTGCAGCATTACAGCCGCTGCCCCTGGGGGACAGGTGGGGAATTACCTCCATGTTGCAGTATTGCAGCCGCTGCCCCTGGGGGACATGTGGAGAATTACCTCCATGTTACAGGTGATGAAATACCTCCATGTCACAGCATTAAAACTGCTGCCTCTGCAGGGGGGGGGGGGGGCAGCAGCAAAATTACCCCCATTATGACTGGGAAAAAATGATCCGCTTGATTCAACTTTACACTTACTGGCTCTGTGGAGGGGTGAAGGAAATGATCCCCCTTCTTAAGTTTCAGTGAGCAGGGTTAGGCCAAGTTATATACACATCCTGGAAATGTAAGAGCCTTTATAGGGGGATAGCCAAGAACTAATATCCTAATTCCAAAGAAAAATTCTCCGTTTGCCTTTTCCAGAGTTAGGTAATATAATTGAGTTTACAAGACTGTTCCCTATAGGGCGCAGCTGATGAGCATCAGTGTTAATGGGCCAGGCTGCAGAGCGAAATGTTTCAGTTGACTGCCTGGGTAATTAGCACCACAGTTCTGCCTCTCTACGACATAACCGTAATTTCACGCTTAATTCAATGCGTGTTGGGTTCAACCATTACCTCCAGCCTCCAAGCAAAGTGGGATGTAGAATCCTCTGCATGACCAAAGAGACTGGTGTGCAAACCCGGATCCCTAACATTCTTGAACTGCAGTGAATTGTAGATTTCACAGAAACTTATTAACACTATCGAGCACTTGCAATATCAGGGAAAGGAAGTTTCTCTCTCCCCCTTTGCGTGAAATCCTAGAGAGATGAAACAGAATCCTATCAAGCAGAATATAAAAAGGGCCAGTGTTCTTGTCAGCCCTCCTACATTCTTCAAATCCTTCACATTTTTCCTTTAAACCTTTTGCTTTTGGAGCCCAGACTACCTCACTAGGCATACTATGCCAAAATTTGGTTATCCTTCAGAAGAATAGTTTTATCTTTGAAATTTACATTCAATTCCCTTTTATGTGGCTTCCTGATATGCCTTTTTGTCTTTTCGATATCATTGAATGCAAACATTGTCTGACTGATTCACATTTGGATCTATTCAGTACATTCAGGCAATAAACCCTCCCACCTAATTCTTTTCTTCCACCCCAGCTGATAAATTACATTACCTTGAGCTTAGTTTTTCTCAGCTCTGCGATTTCTTTCAGACCACATCGTAGTAACATAGAAAGTGACGGCGGATAAAGACCTGACCGTCTGATCAGATGAGGCCCCACATGTAGGAGAACTAGACATCTGGCCAACATGATTAGAATTTTTTTTGAGTGGGTGTGGGGGACAGTATGGTGTAAGCAAGACAACAGTGAGGAACCTTTGCATATTTGCACACTCTTTCAAAGGTCGTGTTTCATTCTCTCCAACAGAAAGTTTGTCAGAGGAAGTGTACATCCCAGTACTGGGAATTAGATCTCTTGGAGGACAGAAGGTAGGAAGACCATTTGGGTGTAGTCCATTCTACTACTAATAGTAGAAGAAGGGAGATGGGAAGGCGGTAGAACGAGAGGGCATGAAATGAGATTGAAGGGGGGCAGACTCAAGAAGAATGTCAGGAAGTATTTTTTCACGGAGAGGGTGGTGGATGCTTGGAATGCCTTCCCGCGGGAGGTGGTGGAGATGAAAACGGTAACGGAATTCAAACATGCGTGGGATAAACATAAAGGAATCCTGTGCAGAAGGAAGGGATCCTCAGGAGCTTAGCCTAGAATGGGTGGCAGAGCTGGTGGTTGGGAGGCGGGGCTAGTGCTGGGCAGACTTATACGGTCTGTGCCGGGGCTGGTGGTTGGGAGGCGGGACTAGTGCTGTGCAGACTTATACGGTCTGTGCCGGGGCTGGTGGTTGGGTGGCGGGGATACTGCTGGGCAGACTTATACGGTCTATGCGAGAGCCGGTGGTGGGAGGCAGAGATAATGCTGGGCAGACTTATACGGTTTTTACCAGAGCTGGTGGTGGGAGGCGGGACTGGTGGTTGGGAGGTGGGGATGGTGCTGGGCAGACTTATATGGTCTGTACCAGAGCTGGTGGTGGGAGGCGGGACTGGTAGTTGGGAGGCGGGGAAAGTGCTGGGCAGACTTATACGGTCTGTGCCGGGGCTGGTGGTTGGGCGGCGGGGATACTACTGGGCAGACTTATACAGTCTGTGCCAGAGCCGGTGGTGGGAGGCAGGGATAGTGCTGGGCAGACTTATACGGTCTGTACCAGAGCTGGTGGTGGGAGGCGGGATTGGTGGTTGGGAGGTGGGGATGGTGCTGGGCAGGCTTATATGGTCTGTACCAGAGCTGGTGGTGGGAGGCGGGACTGGTAGTTGGGAGGCGGGGAAAGTGCTGGGCAGACTTATACGGTCTGTGCCAGAGCTGGTGGTGGGAGGCGGGGTTGGGAGGCAGGGATAGGGCTGGCCAGACTTATACGGTCTGTACCCTGAAGAGGACAGTACAAATAAAAAAGTAGCACATGAATTTATCTTCTTGGGCAGACTGGATGGACCGTCCAGGTCTTTTTCTGCCGTCATCTACTATGTTACTATCTAATAACATTTATATAGCACTACCAGCTGCATGCAGCGCTGAACACTTGACATAGAGAGACAGTCCCTGCTCAAAGAGCTTACAATCTAAGTAAAACAGACAGACAAGACATTACGGGCAAGGGAATTACAGGGTAAAGAGGAACAGGGAAGGAGGAGGGCAAATGAGTAACGGTTAGGGGCCAAAGGCAGTAGTGAAAAGGTGAGCTTTCAACATAGATTTAAAAACAGGTAGAGATGGAGCTAGACGTATGGGTTCGGGAAGACGGTTCCAGGCATAAGGTGCCGCAAGATAAAAGGAACGAAGTCTGGAGTTAGCGGTGGAGGAGAAGGGGGACGACAAGAGAGATTTGTTCAGAGAGTGGAGCTGACGGGGGAGGAGTGTAGGGAGAAATGAGAGAGGAGAGGTAGTGAGGGGTCATAGAGTGGATGCATTTAAAGGTCAGTAAGAGGAGTTTGAATTGTAGACGGAAGCGGATAGGGAGCCAGTGAAGTGACTTGAGGAGTGGGCTAGTGGGGGCATAACGATTTTGGCGAAAAATAAGTCAAGCTGCAGAATTCTGGACAGATTGGAGAGGAGAAAGATGATTGAGTGGAAGACCAGTGAGAAGTAAATTGCAATAGTCCAAGCGAGAAGTAATAAGGGTGTGAATAAGGGTTCTGGTGGCATATTCAGAAAGGAAAGGGCGAATTTTGCTAATATTGAAAATAAAGAAGTGACAGGGACCCTGCTGGGGTGGTGGTAGTCCAAGGGTAGAGACTACGCAGGAGGTGGCAGGGACAGACTAAGCCAGTCCTGAAAGGTAGTGGAGTGGATTAGTATTGTAAGAGAAACTGTGGATACATAATGTTGACCTGAATGGTGATCTGAATACTCATTTATATATTTTGAATAACCAAGAGTCTGGACTACTTTTAGGCCCTAAAGATAAGAGAAATTGGACCCAGTGGTTTTGGGGCCTGGAGGGGGAAGAACTGACCCCCCCCCCCCCCTCCCCACCGGGACTTGTCTGGGGTGACCCAGAAGAGTGTTCTGGAAGTGGAACCATTTCACCCTGAGAGAGAAAGGGACTTGTTAAGAGGACTTTTTACGAAGCTAAGGAGGCTTGGAAAACAGGGTCTGAACTTTTCAGAGATCTGGATTTTGTTTGCATTTTGGCAAGTAGGGCCTGGTGGAGTCAGCTTGAACTTTGGCAAGTAGTTTTTAACATGAAAAAGGAAGTAAGATGTTACAGGTCTGCAGTGCACATAGGTACTCAAATGTCCCACATTGTGATGACAGCAACAATTTCCCACTTGAAATTCATGGTGAACAGGGGTAGCCTGACAGTGATCTGGGCCCACCAGCAGTAAAAGTCATTGGGGCAACCCCTGAGTACCACCCCCCACACACTACAGTCCTCCTCACTGCCGCAGCTGCCACCCTCCTGCACCCTACGGTCCCCCGAGCCTCAGTGAGACCTTCCCTGGCCTACCTTGAAGGGCCTTTGCGGACTAGTGGCTTCTTCGGGGGCAGGAAAGACCCCACTCTTTCCTGCCCACTACCACTATTCTGCCTGGCGCCACTGTGTTTTCACTGTGGGTCTCAACAGTCTCGTGAGACTGCCACAGGGAGTCTTGGCAGTCATTTTTAAAACTAGGCGGCACCGGGCAGAATAGCGGCAGAGGTCACTAGTCCATCAGGGCCCTTCAAAGTGGGACAGGGATGGGCCCACTGAGGCTCGGGGGCTGTAGTGTGCAGCAGTGGCTGGTGGGGGGGGGGACCCCTGGGCCCCCTAGAGCCTCTGGGCCCTTGGGCACTGCTGTGTTGCGTAAATAGTTCGCCTCCTGGTGGTGAATTATCCTTCCAGAATTTAAAACTGCAATTAAAACTTGGTGGTTCAGGTGAGCTTGTGGTCCGTGAGGATGGAGATGTCCAGCAACATCTGTTCCATTCCTGGTTGTCCTTTCTCTCTTTTTTTTTTTTTTCTTTCTTACCCTTTGGTTTTTACCTTTGACTGTTGCATTTTTGTCAGTATTACGTTTTATCCCCCTCGTTCCTATTTCAAATTGTAGTTCCTTTTCTTTTTCAGGTTTGTGTTTAATTGTGTTTGTATGTAGACCGCTTAGTTCTGTCTATCAGGTGAAGCGGTATAATAAGTACCTCCAAAGAATAAAGAGAGGAAGGAGAGATGTTGGACATGGGGGGGGGGGGGGGTGGGTGGAGGTAAGGAGAGATGTTGGACACAGTTGGGGGGGGGGGGTGTAGGAAGGGGAGATTCTGGACGGGGGAGGTGGATGGTAGGGAAGGGGAGATGCTAGATGGGGGGAGGTAAGGAGAGATGTTGGACATGGTGAGTGGGTGATAGTGAAGGGGAAATGCTGCTGGACTTGGGGGGGGGGGGTTAAGGAGAGATATTGGGCACAGTAGATAGGTGGTAGGGAAGGGGAAATGTTGGCCTATGGATGAGGAGCACATAGCTGAAGCTTTGCTTAGGGTATTAGATATCCTTGGGCTGGCCCTGGACACCATCAAGACACCGGACACCTGAAAGATCGCTGGTTGAAATTTCTTTTTTTTGTGGTATGTCCTGTACTATGGCCTGGTGTTTGTGCCACATTAAGATCTTTGCAGGCTTGTAGCACGGGCACAACATACAAGCCAGCAGTTGCACTTCCACTAACCGTGGCAGATAGTCCTTCTGGTGGGTGTCCTTCTCCACCACCGCCAACTCCAGGCTCCGCCGTTTATGCCTCGCCTCTCCCTATGCTTGGAATAAACTTCCTGAGCCCATACGCCAAGCCCCCTCCCTGCCCATCTTCAAATCCTTGCTCAAAGCCCACCTCTTCAATGTCGCCTTCGGCACCTAACCATTATACCCCTATTCAGGAAATGTAGACTGCCCCAGTTTGATTGCACATTTTGTCCTTTAGATTGTAAGCTCCTTTGAGCAGGGGCTGTCCTTCTTTGTGAAACTGTACAGCGCTGCGTAACCCTAGTAGTGCTTTAGAAGTGATAAGTAGTAGTAGTAGTAGTGTATATAAAATCGTGTGAGAAAATCCCCATTGTGACAGATGGGTCAAAAAAGTGACGCAGTGACCCCAATGCTGCTCCTTCCAGTCTTCTCCCTACATCTCCCAACAACTGCTCTCCATCATTCTCCATTAGCTTTCTGAATCTCTGGTGTCATAATTTCTTTTCGAGGTATGATTGTATCTCCTGTGTGCCTCACATCCATTGCTAAAGGTAGTATTGCTGAAGCTGGAATTTCTGTTGTCTGTTTATTGATGCTTGGAGTGGAGGAGTAGCCTAGTGTTAGTGCAGTGGACTTTGATCCTGGGGAACTGAGGAACTGAGTTCGATTCCCACTGTTGCTCCTTGTGACTCTGGCAAGTCACTTAACCCTCCATTGCCCCTGGTACAAAAGAAGTACCTGAATATATGTAAACCGCTTTGAATGTAGTTGCAAAAAAAAAAAAAAAAAAACCCTCAGAAAGGCAGTATATCAAGTCCCATTTCCCTTTCCCTATTTGAGATTCTACATGGAATGTTGCTACTATTTGAGACTCTACATGGAATGTTGCTTTTCCACTAGGAACATCAGCAATGCGGCTGCGCAGGCTTCTGTTTCTGTGAGTCTGACGACCTGCAAGGGCAGGCTTCTACATGGAATGTGGCTAGTAGAGGAGTAGCCTAATGGTTAGTGCAGTGGACTTTGATCCTGGGGAACTGAGTTCAATTCCCACTGCAGCTCCTTGTGACTCTGGGCAAATCACTTAACCCTCCATTGCCCCCGGTACAAAATAAGTACCTGAATATATGTAAACCGCTTTGAATGTGGTTGCAAAAAAAAAAAAAAAAACTTCAGAAAGGCGGTATATCAAGTCCCATTTCCCTTTCCCTTATGTGATCTCCTGTTGGGGGTGGACTGGGTCAAGGAAGCCCCACTATCTCATTGCAAATTTAGAACTCTACTGGAAGGATGTTGCATGAAGTGGATCTTTCCTGGCAAGCTGTACTGCCAGATCCCCTTGAAGAGGTTTAGAATTAAAAGGAACTGAGTTAAGCACCCTGGTTGCCTAGGCAGAAATCAGAATGCAATCATAGGTAATTAATGTCTCAGATTTTTCTTCCAATAGACAGCCAGAAATTAAATCCTAAGGCGCACACACAAACGTGGGAAAACGAGCAATGTACACAGTTGTTTGTTATTTAATAACAGTCTGAAAATGGATTTTGTTAGTTTACATAGTGCTGTCAGTGTACATAAGGTTGAACACGGTGCCGTTCACATAGCCACAGTCTAGGCTTTTACAATCCAGGCTTGTGCACAGCTCAAGGTTACCCAGGGGGTCTTCAAGGTCCCAGTTGTGTATTCTAACCGGTGCTACACCGCGACCCCCCCCCCCCCCCCCATGTACCTGATAGACGTCTCTTTTCTTAGCGAGTTCGTAATTTGCCGTTTCCCAGATAGATTTTGTTATTATGACCTCTGTCTTTCACACACGACCTGCACAAGAGATCAATGATGGTGGCTCCAGTGAAAGGAGCAAGAAGCAACCCTGCATTGCAGTGGATCGATGGAGCCGAGGGCCATCCAATCTCTCTGTCTATCCGTCATTACCATGGCAGTTTTCAGATGCATAGTGTACGGAAGTTCATTTTACCACACCACAGTAATGGACCCTTTTACAAAGCTGCAGGAAGCACTAACGAGTGCTTAACGTAGCGAAAATTGGCTTACTGTGGGGGTGCATTGAGGCATCTTGTGGTAATTTTGGGGTAGTACCCCTGCAGTATTGTATTGTAACATTTATACCCTGCACTTTCCCACTTAATAGCAGTTTCAATGCGGCTTACATAATATAACAGGTATACAAGAGAATACAAAATGGAAAACAGCTGAATATCCTATAAAATAAAACACACCTCCAACATTCTGAAGCTGACTGCATGGCTGAGGCATTCCTGCTCTCTGTATCCATCTCCTGAATTGACATCACGTACTTCCGGGTTCGTCACAAGCAGAAGTGACCAACCACACGAGGTTTCTCGGCTTCAGAATGTTGGAGGTGCATTCTATTAAATAGGATTGGTCAGTTCCTTGAAGCACAGCCAGAGCTCAGCGTCCTGTACAGTAACGCTCAGACACCAGAGAAAGAGAGGGGAGGCGCCTGACACCAGAGAGAGGGAGGGAGGGGGGTATCTCTGTCACACACACTCTCTCTCTCTCTCTCTCTCACACACTCTCTCTCTCACAGTCAATGTCTTTCTCTCTCACACACTGTCTCTCACACACTCTGTCTCACACTGTATCACATTCACTCTCGGTGTCACACAGTCACACACTCTCTTGGTTTCATACACTCAGTCTCACAGAGAGTCTGTGTCTCACACACACTCTCTTGCACACACTGTATCTGTGTGAAACACACTCTCTCTCACAGTCAATGTCTTTCTCTCACTCTCACACACTGTCTCTCACACACTCTACGTGTCACACTGTCTTACATTCACTCTCTATGTGTCACACAGTCACTCACACACCCTCTTGGTCTCATACACTCAGTCTCACAGAGAGTCTGTGTCACACACACACTCTCTCTCTCACACTGTGTCTCACATACGCACTTGCACACACTCTCATTCTCTCACACACACATTCTCTCTCTCTCTCACAGACACACTCGCACCCAGACTCACTCTCTCTCACACACACACACTCGCACATTCACTCTCTCTCTCACACACAGTCACTCTCACATACACTCTCTCAAACATACACACTTCGAGGAAAACCTTGCTAGCGCCCGTTTCATTTGTGTCAGAAACGGGCCTTTTTTACTAGTAGTATATAAAGAGATGGACAATAAAAAGTGGGTAAGTAAGATGGGTAACGGAGGAAGGTGGAAGAGGTTGGGAGTGGGAAGAGGGTGAAATTGGGATAGTGTATTATTAATTAAGGAAAATGTATAATGATGGTTGGAAGAGGGATGAATTCAGAAAGGATAAATGAGGAAGCATAATTCAGGTTCTGTCAATAGCCAGATCCGGGTAGCACAGAAGGATTCCTAATTAAGTCAAGTCCTTTGTGTAGACTTGCTTGAAGAGGTAAGTTTTTAGCAGCTTCCGGAAGGGTAAATGGTTATTGACAGTTCGAATCGATCTTGGTAAGGCGTTCCAGAGCTTGCTACCTATAACGGAGAAATTGGATGCATAATATGTTTTGTACTTGATTCCTTTACAGTTGGGAAGATGTAAGTTTAGATAAGATCGAGAAGATCTAGAGCAATTCCTGGCTGGAAGGTCAATCAGATTGTACATGTAGGCTGGGGATTGTTCGTAGATAATCTTATGAATCATCGTGGGGACTTTGACATTTATTCGTTCCATAACAGGGAGCCAATGAAGTTTTAAACTGAAAGGTGTTGCGCTCTCAAACCGCGACTTACCAAAAATAAGTCTGGCTGCCGTGTTTTGGGCAGTTTGGAGTTTTTTCAAGATTTGGGCCTTGCATCCAATAAAAATACTATTGCAGTAGTCAACGTGTGTAAGTACAGTGGATTGGACCAAATTGCGGAAGGTTTTTAGGGGAAGATAGGGTTTCACAGTAGATTCCATTGCAGTAGTCAACGTGGCTTAGTACCATTGATTGAATTAAATTACGGAAAATATCCCTTGGGAAGAAAGGTTTTAAATGCTTGAGTTTCCACATTGAATGAAACATTTTCTTTACAGTGGAGTTGACTTGGGTCTCAAGTGTAAGATTGCGATCAATGGCAACACTTAGTATTTTGAGACTATCAGAGATGTTCTCAACACTTATATGATACAGCTGTTCTGCTGTGTCAATCAAATGGTCACTACTGCATCTTAGCAGAATGGCTGATGTTGCACAGGGCTGCCAAGGGGGGGGGGGGGAGGAGGGGACAGAGGTAGGGTTACCATATTTTGTCCCCCAAAAAGGAGGACACATGCCCCACCCCCACCACACACCCCACCCGTCCCCTTTCAAACCCTCACTCCGCCCCTTTTACATTTTCCCCTCCCCCTGTCACCCCATCACCCCCCTCCCCTTACTTACTAGTGCCCTGGTGGTCTAGTGACCTCTTCCGCCTTCGGGGCAGGAAAGAGCCCCCTCTTTCCTGCCCGGAGCGTTGCCCTGCATGCATCCTTCCTGTTGCTGATCTCGGCACCGATTCAAAATGGCCGCCGAGAGTTGAAGTCTCACGAGGTCACTTCAACTCTCGGTGGCCATTTTGAATCGGCACCGAGATCAGCAACAGGAAGGATGCATGCAGGGCAGCGTTCCGAGCAGGAAAGAGGGGGCTCTTTCCTGCCTCGAAGGCGGAAGAGGTCACTAGACCACAGGGCACTAGTAAGTAAGGGGAGGGGAGGCTAGCAATCTGCCCGTTTGTCTGGATTTCTGGACAACGTCTGCCCGTTTGTCCAGAAATCCGGACAAACGGGCAGATTGGCAAAACCTGCCATGTTCGGGTAAATCCGGACATATGGTAACCCTAAACAGAGAAGACAAATTCCCTGGGCCCGGCCCCCAAGGAAGGCCCAGTGCCGTCCATAAAAACTTAGACGTGCCCTCCGTGGTCTGATATCGCTGTCGTCCTCCCCTCCTCCCTTTTGGTGATCCTCCATCGTTTCTGCTTGCTGCTGGCAGCATCAATAAGGAGAGCAAGGTGCCTCTAGCTGGCCCCAGAAGTGTTCCCTCTGCTGTGTTCTGCTTCCTCTGACACAACTTCCTGTGTCTGTGTAGGTGAGACATGGCAGAGAAAACGCTTCCAGGCCCAGCCAGAGGTAGCGTGCTCTCTTTATTAATGCTGCTGGCAGCCTGCAGAAATGATGGAGGACTGCCGAAGGGGAGGAGGGAAGTACCTTTGTTCCTGTCTGTTTGTCCTGATTGTAAGCTCTTTTGAGCAGGGACTGCCTTTCTTCTTCATGTTCAATTGTAAAGTGCTGCGTACGACTGGTAGCGCTATAGAAATGATTTATAGTAGTAGTAGTCATAGGAGCCAACTTTTCAGCATTATTGGGGGTGCTAAGCCTAATGGAAACAATCCTTCCCTGGACACATTCAAGCAATTTTCTCAATATTTTCTCAAAGGAGGTTTTAATGCCCCTGTATAAGACGTTGGTGAGGCCCCACCTGGAGTATTGTGTTCAGTGTTGGAGGCCATACCTTGTGAAGGATGTTAAATAAAATGGAAGCGGTGCAAAGAAAAGCTACGAGGATGGTATGGGAGTTGCGTTCCAAGACGTATGAAGAGAGACTTGCTGACCTGAACATGTATACTCTGGAGGAAAGGAGTAACAGGGGTGATATGATACAGACGTTCAAATATTTGAAAGGTATTAATCCGCAAACGAATCTTTTCCGGAGATGGGAAGGCGGTAGAACGAGAGGACATGAGATTGAAGGGGGGGGGGGGGCAGACTCAGGAAAGATGTCAGGAAGTATTTCTTCACAGAGAGGGTGGTGAACGCTTGGAATGCCCTCCCGCGGGAGGTGGTGGAGATGAAAACGGTAACGGAATTCAAACATGCGTGGGATAGGCATAAAGGAATCCTGTGCAGAAGGAATGGATCCACAGAAGCTTAGCTGAAATTGGGTGGTGGGGGGAAGAGGGGTTGGTGGTTGAGAGGCTAGGATAGGGGAGGGCAGACGTATACGGAGTCTGTGCCAGAGCCGGTGATGGAAGGCGGGACTGGTGGTTGGGAGGCGGGAAATACTGCTGGACAGACTTATACGGTCTGTGCCCTGGAAAAGACAGGTACAAATCAAGGTAAGGTATACACATATGAGTTTATCTTGGGCAGACTAGATGGACCGTGCAGGTCTTTTTCTGCCGTCATCTACTATGTTACTATGTTACTATGTTACCAGACTGCAGGGGGGGAGGGGGGTGAGAAGGGTAAAAGATGCCAGCCTATGTGCAGGAAGGGAGATGCCAGTATGCAGGCAAGGGAGAGAGAGAGAGAGATGGCAGACCATGGGGGCCGGGGGTGGCCATGGGGCCCTTAAAATTGTTTGCCCTGGCCCAACTTTCTCTCTGTGCTCTGATGTCACAGAAAACAGTTAATTACATCTCTGCTAAATTATCAGTTAAAGCAGGTTAATAACACCCGCATGAACTGTGCCTTCCCTTAATATGAAAGTTTGTGTTTACCACATCAATGTAGGCTGTTATCACAGAGTATTAATTGTGTTTTTGAGCTCCCTGTTAACAGCTGCATTTAAAATACATGTTAATTACCTGATATGGTTTAGTAAATAGGGACCAAAATGCAGAATTAGGAAAAGAGCAAGTTGTAAGCTGGAAAGGCCAAAGGACTTTAGGCGGGGTAGGGAGGGGAAGAATGCATCCTAGTGTGTCAGCTCAATTTGTTTCCCACAAGGGAACCATGTTGCAGTGATGTGTGGTTTCCCCTTTGGGGACAGAACATAATCCTCCGTTCCCAAGTTTATGCTTCACTGAAATCCAAGAAGGACTGTAAATCATTGGCAGAGAAACACTGTTAGCTTTAAGTGAAAAAGGCAGTGGAAGGACAGCTAGTACTTGCTCTAACTAGCTTTTTGTATTTGAAGTAGTTTAACACTTATCCAAGGCCTAGAGGGAGGGGCGTTCGTGTTAGAATTCATCCTCGGGGGCACTTACATTATACCAGTTCAGCTGACCATGGGCACTCTTGGTTGCATCCAGGGACAATAGAAATCAAACAAAATAAAACATGGAAAATAAAATAAAATGCTCATCTTCCAATGTGGTATATATCATTCAGTGTAAAAAATGTAACGAAGGATGCTATATTGGAGAAACAGGCCAGATGCTTAAGACAAGATTCAATCTGCACAGACATCACATGAAAATAGCCGGTGCCAGTCAAGCCCCTACCCCTGTGGGCCAACACTTCACAAGACCAGAACACTGCACCACTGATTTCACAGTAAGAATACTGAAAGGTAATTTTAAAACAACACAGGAACGTAAGACCTTTGAAATAAGAATGATTGAATATTTTGACACCCAACAGACAGGATTTAACAAGGATCTGGGTTTTCTAACCCATTATAAACCATAAAGTTGTATTTCTCTGTTTGTTACCCTCCTCTCACCTACCAACACCCATCCTGTTAGAATATCAATGAAATGCTTTGATGTCCCCATGCATACCCCCACCCTCCCACTCTGTCAGACTGTCAAAGTAATGCTTTGATGTTTCTCTTATATATACTGTCTACTACCACATTTGCTTATTTCCGATCTGACGAAGGGCAACCTTCGAAAGCTAATCAAGAAATGTATTAAGTTATGTCCAATAAAAAAGGTATCATCTTATTTTCTTTTCCATGTTTTATTTTGTTTGATTTCTATTGATTACCTTTAAGAGTGGACTAACACGGCTACCACACCTCTCTACATCCAGGGACAGAAACAATGCATTTCTGGGCCCAACAAAGCAGTTCTGCTGATTAGACAGGAAGCAGGACCAAGGGTTCAGCTTATTTTTTTTTTTTTTACATTTGTACCCCACGCTATCCCACTCATGGCAGGCTCAATGTGGCTTACATGGGGCAATGAAGGGTTAAGTGACTTGCCCAGAGTCACAAGGAGCTGCCTGTGCCGGGAATTGAACTCAGTTCCTCAGTTCCCCAGGACCAAAGTCCACCACCCTAACCACTAGGCCACTCCTCCACTGTTGCTACTATTTGAGATTCTACATGGAATGTTGCTATTCCACTAGCAACATTCCATGTAGAAGTCGGCCCTTTGAACCACCAGTGAGGGCTCATTAGACAGGGAGAGAGACAGTCAACGTTTGTCTTTTATTTTGTATAGCAATTCCTGCTTGCCTTGACTAAATGCATTGCAAGTATAGAGGTACATAAGTATTGCCATACTAGGACAGACCAAAGGATGAGTCTCCTAAATAATATAACCAAAACATTAAAAAAATATTTACATAAATTCAGCCAAAAGAGATGTCACAAAAACTATATCCAAGAAGAAGCAAAAAGCGGGGAGGAAAGTCCTCACGCAAAACAGCAGCAATGAAAACAAAAAAGTGAGGACAAGTTGAGGAAGAAATCCCAAAAAAGAAACTTTATTGGTGATCAAATAACGACCCGACACGGCCGTGTTTCGGCATCAAAGCCTGCATCAGGGGGTCAAACAAATCTTAGGTTGTCGCTTGATAAAAAAACCAAAGAAAATATGGCATAGGAACTTCCTTAAAACGCAAGAATTGTGAAGTCAACTATGGAGCGCCTGTACGGCAATACTCAGAAATGACGTCACTAATTTGATCACCAATCAAGCTTATTTTTTGGGGATTTCCTCCTGAATTTGTCCTCGCTTTTTTTCTTTACAAAAACTATATCCTACATATCTTCAGTATGCACACCATGCCACATCCCTATACACTCACCGATATCAACACGGTAGCGGTGTTTTTCTTACTAGCATTGTCATACGATACAGAAAAACCAATCACAGAGCCTTTATGGAATCAAATAATAGCATCAGCCATTCAATCTCTGCATGTAAACTGGATGGAGTCACAGAATTCTGATAATCCAACATTGTGCCAATGCTGAACTAACCGAAGATTACCAGTTGTGATTTCAAGGAGGTCTTTTACTAAAGTGCTAGCGTTTTTACTGCATGCTAAAAATAGACGCGCGCTAAACGCTAGAGATGCCAATGTATTCTTATGCGTCAATAATTTTCAAATCATCCCAAACACTAAACAATTATTATAAATGATTTTCTTGCAGTATATTCCTTATAAACTATTTCATATTGTAATATACGGGGATCCTCAGATATTATGCCAGCAGCAAACCATCTAAAAAACCTTACGTTATAATGATGGAGCTGTTCAACTCGTCATAGGTCCACCCGTTTTCTCCTGATTTCTTAGTTATATTTATTTATTCATTTTTTATAGGTTTTTTCTTGAAAAAAAATTTTTTTCTAATACTTTTTGATATTTCAAAAGAGTTAAAGTAATATAACTTAGCTTTTAACGTAACTTAAAGCAGCATTATCTCCAGAATAAACCTCTGCCAGTATTAGAAAAAAATTTTTTTTCAAGAAAAAACCTATAAAAAATGAATAAATAAATATAACTAAGAAATCAGGAGAAAACGGGTGGACCTATGACGAGTTGAACAGCTCCATCATTATAACGTAAGGTTTTTTAGATGGTTTGCTGCTGGCATAATATCTGAGGATCCCCGTATATTACAATATGAAATAGTTTATAAGGAATATACTGCAAGAAAATCATTTATAATAATTGTTTAGTGTTTGGGATGATTTGAAAATTATTGACGGATAAATTTAATCCTCACACCTACTTTATAAGGTCCCTTTAAAGTAGAATGTATTCTTATGGGCATCTCTAGCACACACTAAAAATGCTAGCGCGTCTTAATAAAAGATCCCCTAAATTTTGCATTAGGTTTGCACTGGCAAAGTGGTTTTCAGTCAACATAGCCAATAGAACAAAATTTAGAAGAGAAATCAAAAGCTAGAAAATGGAGAGAGTTTACATCCAAATTCAATTCAGGAAAAGGAAACAACAGAGTATTTGCAAGCTCCAGACCCTCCCAAACTGGACGGATGTTCCGTCCCACATATACTAAGTCACAGGGACACATGATGTAAATAACCATGAATTTCACATAAGAAGTATTCTTTCTAGCTCTAATACATCTTTTTGTCTGAGGGTCAGTCCAAAGTGTGACCATCATCGACGATGATCACGATCACGTGTGGCTATAGTCAAGACATGTTCTCGTATCAATCATCTAATATAATAAGTCGCACCTCCAACGTTCTGAAGCTGACTCCGTGGCAGTGAAGCCGTGTAGTGTTCGTAGGGTTCGTAATCGCACTCCCGATCACTGCCCCGCCCTCGAGGGAACTCTGTATAGTTGCCAGGGAAAGAAACGCGATGTCAGAAGGAGAAGGGACCAACCACAGGCAATCGCACTCGCTCTCACTGCCCCGCCCTCGGAGGGAAGGGAAGGCTGCATAGTAATGCCACGACCAGAGAACAGAGAACCACGGTGGCGGGAAGTGCACAAACTGCCTGACAGGACTCTCACTTTCAAGAAAGTTGAACTCCGAGGTATGGACACTAATGGCAGAAGGTCATTACCTTGCTAGCGCCCGTTTCATTTCAATGAGAAATGGGCTTTTTTTTTACTAGTCTCCTATAAGAGGAGTGTTCCCCAAGATTCTTCCCCCGCTGGTAAGCCATTACAGGAAGATCAGAAAATTTGGGATATAATTGTATGACATGCCAATGGGTCCAAATAGATTGAACAAAATATTTAGAGTACTTGTGGCCCTGTTTACTAAGCCGTGCTAGAGGCGTGCTAATTTTGTGCGTGCGCTAAAAACGCTAGCACACCTTAGTAAACAAAGCCCTTGGTTCGTTGTGCAGAAACAATTCACGACAAGCAAACCTAGCTTGCAAATAAGCATGCCTTATAGCTGTCTGTGGATAACCCTCTCCAGAAATTGCGCTGTCAATAATTTAGATTGTTGTTGAAAATCGTGAACAGTCGTTCAAAATGTACGAAGGTGTAAAAATGACCTGATAGGAAGATTATATTTTAAGAGATATGGGTGAAAACTGAGATCTCCCATAATATAATCCTATATAATAAAAACCAACCTCAATGTTCTGAAGCTGACTCCCTGGCTTCAGTGAAGGGTTTGAAGCTTCTGAAGCTCAGGCTTCATCTCTGTAAGCTCTGCCCTCGAGTACTTCCGGGTTCGTCACAAGCAGAAGTGACCAACCATATGAGGTTTCTCGGCTTCAGAATGTTGGAGGTGCATTCTATTAAATAGGATTGGTCAGTTCCTTGAAGCACAGCCAGAGCTCAGCGTTCTGCACAGTAACGCTCAGACACCAGAGAGAGAGGGGGGGGGGGGGGGCCTGACACCAGAGAGGGGAGGGGGGAGGTATCTCTGTCACACACACACACTCTCTCTCTCTCAGTCAATGTCTTTCTCACTCTCACACACTGTCTCTCACACACTCTGTCTCACACTGTATCACATTCACTCTCTATGTGTCACACAGTCACTCACACACTCTCTTGGTCTCATACACTCAGTCTCACAGAGAGTCTGTCTCTCACACACTCTCTCTCGCACACATTGTATCTGTGTGAAACACACTCTCTCTCTCACACACTGTCTCTCACATACGCACTTGCACACACTCTCATTCTCACACACACACACACACACACACACACTCTCATTCTCACACACACACATACACTCACAGACACACACACACTCACAGACACACTTGCACCCAGACTCACTCTCTGTCACACACACACACTTGCACCCAGACTCTCTTTCTCTCTCTCTCTCTCTCTCTCTCTCTCACATACACTCTCTCAAACATACACACTCCAAGGAAAACCTTGCTAGTGCCCGTTTCATTTGTGTCAGAAACGGGCCTTTTTTACTAGTATACTCATATAAATATATTGTGCACCTGGAAGCACAATTTATTTGCTGTCATAAGTCCAGAAGAAAGTTTCAGCGATCAGACTAGGAATACATCATTACAAGAAGTGACACCAATGGGCTCAGCCATGTATTATAGGAAGACTCCTGAGGCAGGCCAGTGGGCTGAAACATGGCCGTGTCGAGTCGTCACTACTGAGTTACTATTGCTGACCAATAAACCGTTCTGACTGTACAATACTCGCATACATTGCAATTCTGTCTCGGTTCTGCCAACTGGAATGCCTTTATGTAGACCATGTAAAAGTGGTCTCAGTTTCGCAGTGTTGCTATTTTTTCTTTTACGCCTGTGTATACCTTCAAGCAATTGTATAACAGCTGTTTTCTGTATGTAAAATGTGTCGTCTTATGTGGAAAATGTTTTGTAAACTTATCCCTAAAATGCTGTGAATCACAGATCTGGGGTTTAATTTCTCTTGAAGCTGAAGAATGCTGTAAATCAGGTGGAGAGTGCTTTGCTTAGCACTTAAATTTATCTATACCTCTTTTTTAGTACTGCCACATTAATTGAAATCTCAACAACGGAAGCATTTCCCAGACAAAAGACCAAAAGAATAGTGAAATATGTCGTTAGACGCAGCAGAAATAGTCATACAACACTGTGTGCTAATTAACATTTAAGGGATAAATAAAGCTGCTAAAAAGACGCTTGAATGTGGATTCAGCCAACAGTTATCACTTCCAACTTTCGGAAATTCCTTTCCTTTAAGCACAGTTTTATTTTTAATATATTCTTCATAAATCGGAAGAAAGGTTCTTCCCCTTTTAGCAGAATCATTTTACACGTGTGTCCAAGAAGAGAATGACACGGTATTACCATTCGTTGTCTAGGGGGGGCCGACACAACTGATGGGCAGATGATCAAAAGCCCCGTGCTGTTCCAAACAGCGCTCTACAAATAGCGCTGGAACAGCACAGGGCTTTACCGCACCTATGATCAGAGATAATTGCATGCAAATTTAAGCGCGCAATTCTCTCTGATCATAAGCTTGAAGTGCAGGAGGATTGAGCCTGAGCGAATCCTCTCGCACTTGTTTGACGGATCTGGGCTGTCAAAAGCCCAGACCTGTCAAACACAGGGGCTGGAGGTCCATAGGACCACCAGACCCCATCTACCCCTGCCCCGAGCAAGGCGAAATGGGGGCTGTAGATCCGGGGGACCTCTGGTCCCCCCTAAACCCCCCAGCATTCCTGAGCAATCCCTGGTGGCCCAGTGGGCGACCGACGACCCCCTCGACCCAGGTTCGGGGGGGGGGGGGCTGGAGACCCACCGGATCTCCAGCCCCCCCGAACCTGTTTCGGGGGGGGGGCGGGGAAAGGAGGTCCGCTGGACCTCCAGTCCCCTGTCGCTGGGGGGGTGTGATCGATTCCTGCTGGGGGTTGCTACATTGGGGGATAATGGGGGCCTGCTGGCATGCAAATGCGTGCTGGACAGGGCTCACCATTCCTCCCCAATGGTCTGCAAGCTCTAACGCCAGCTCTGAGCTGGCGCAGGGTTTGCTGCGGCCAGCGAGCCAACCTTTTGGCGCACTGGTCGCTGATCATTGGGGATGAATAGGCTTAGCAAGCATTTGCGTGCTACTTGCGCTAAGATCTCTGTTTTGCATGCATTTGCATGCTAGTTGCATTCAGAGCCCATAAGCGCGTTGTTTCACGCTCTCGGGGGCTCTGATCACGGGGTGGTAGCAAATGCAGGCGCTAGTATGATGCTAACAGCTTCTAGCGCCTGCGTTTGCTTCTGATCATCGGCCCATGAGACACAAACATTCCGTGTTTGAACAGACGGCAACGTACAACTGCAGAACACTGTCATGCAGTTCTCCTGCATATCAGTTTATATACTGCAGTAAATTTGGAGATCCTAAATTACTCCTCCATAAATTCTAGCTCTGCCGTGAACCTTGATATCTGGTAGATAATTTAGAGCCGTGGAAGGTTGATGCGTATAATACTTGCCCTGTCCACAATAAAACCAGACTTCCCAGTCGTATTTCTTTTGAAGAGGCCTCCTGGTAAAAGTATTAAATCGCAAAGCTCCAGAGGATGGTGGAGTTCATATTGTATTTACCACAAAGTACCAGCAAATAAATTGTGATTCCAGGTCCACAATATTTTTATATGGGTATTTAAGAATTTTAAAGTTAACCTACAGGGAAAAAAATTATTCAGACAGGCTGTTTAGCTTTCTTAGGGTCTCATTATGGATGGGATAGATGAGTTTCCTTGGGGCAATAAGTACTTAAGTGTTGCCATACTGGGACAGAGCAAAGGTCCATCAAGCCCAGCATCCTGTTTCCAACAGTGGCCAATCCGGGTCAGAAATACCTGGCAAGATCCCGAAAAAGTTCAATACATTTTGTGCTGCTTATCCCAGAAATAAGCAGTGGATTTCCCCAAACTCAGTTTAATAATGGTCTATGGACTTTTCCTTTAGGAAGCCATCCAGACCTTTTTTAAACCCCGCTAAGCTAACAGCCTTTACCACGTTCTTTGGCAACGAATTCCAGAGTTTAATTACACGTTGAGTGTTGGAAACAGGATGCTGGGCTTGATGGACCTTTGGTCTGTCCCAGTGTGGCAATACTTATGTATGTACTTATGTCTCCAGAATTGTACACAATATTCTAAATGAGGTCTCAACAGAGACTTATACAGGAACATCACCACTTCATTCTTCCTACTGGCCATTCCTCTCCCTCAAGTATCCTTCTAGCTTTCACTGTCGCCTTTTCTACCTGTTTGGCCACTTTAAGGTCCTCACATGCAGTCACACCCAAGTCCTGCTTCTCTTTCCTACACAAAACTCTTCACCCCCCTAAACTATACCACTCCTTTGGGTTTTTGCAGCCCACACGCATGACCCTGCATTTTTTTTAGCATTAAATCTTAGCTGCCAAATTTCATTCTTCTAGCTTCGCTACGTCCTTCCTCAAGTTAGCCACACCTTCAGGGGTGTCTACCCTATTGCAGATTTTGGTGCCATCCACAAAGAGGCAAATCTTACCAGACAGCTTTCAGTAATATCGCTTACAAAAATGTTAAAAAGAACCAGCCTAAGAACGTGAACCTTGCGGAACACCACTGGTAACATCCTCTTCCTCAGAATAAGCTCCATGTACCACCATGTTATAAAACAAAATTACCCAAAAGGAAGAACTCACATTGGAAAGAGACAGAGTTCTCAGAATTACAGTGATGAATGAGCTCTTTTAAATTGCCAGTGAACTTCCGAGCTTCGCCCTTTCAGTGTTAAATGCCTGTCGATTTTACTACTAATCCATTCTGAGTCTTGTGTACCTGATACCTTAAGTGAAAATATATACAGAGCATCTTGTCAACCACTTTTTTTTTTCTTCACACCCAGTTTGTTTCTGCTCCGATAGCTTTACAGCTTCCCCCTTTCAGGAGGGCTCACCACCCAAAGTCATGCGTAGGTTCGGCGAGGTTAAAGGAAGCAGCGCTCTCAGTAAAAGAAACTTTTATGTAATTTTATAAGGTCAATCCATCCTTTTTAAAGTTTGCACATATACTGTTTTTATTTTTTAACTTCCTGATATGTTAGGTTTCCTTCATTGCTTTTGGTTTATTCCAGTGAGGATCCTAGGTCGGCTGCCACCCGGGGCGGATCGCCGATGCGCACCCCCTCCCTGGGTGCAGCACGACACCCCCCCGGCACAATGACACCCCCCCCCCCAGCGCATCAACCCTCCCGGGTGCATTCTTGACGGCTGGGAGCAGCTGGGTGGCTCTCAGCTCCGCTGGCTCCCTGTGCCCCGGAACAGGAAGTAACCTGTTCCGGGGCAGAGGGAGCAGGGAAACAGCGGAGCCGACAGGCGCGCGGCTGCTCTCTGCACTCCTCCAGCAGCGTGCACCCAGGGCGGACCGCCCCCACCGCCCCGCCCTTGCTACGCCGCTGGTTTATTCTTATTTTAGGGGTCCTTTTACAGAGGCGCACTGAAAAATGGCTTGTGGTACTGTAGGTGCGGATTTTGAGCACGCGCCGATCCATTTTTCAGCGCACCTGTAAAAAAGGTCCTTTTAAAAAAAAAAAAATTTCTGCTGAAAATGGATGTGCGGCAAAATGAAAATTGCCTCACGTCCATTTGGGTCTGAGACTTTACCGCCAGCCATTGACCTAGCGGTAAAGACTCACATGGTAACCGGGTGGTAATGACCTACGAGTGTCAAATGCCACTTGGCGCGTGTCCGTTATATGCGCCTGAAAATAAAAAAAAATATTTTTCAGCTGCGCGTATTGGACGCGCGCCAAAAATGAAATTACTGCAAGAGCCACATGGTAGTCGGGCGGTAACTCCATTTTGGCACGCATTGGGCGCGCGTAGACGCCTACGCGGCTTAGTAAAAGGGCCCCTTAGTTATTGAAAATGTTTGGCGATTTATTGGTTGTACTATATGGTGCTTGCTCACTTCTTGTAAACATATATATTGCTTTTGTATTATTCTGAAAACTTATAAATAAAGATTTAAAAAAAAAAAAAAAAGAGGGGCGAAGGAGTCATGAGATGAGCATACCTGGAACCAGTGGCGTAGCTGTGTAGGGCCACGGGGGCCTGGGCCTGGGCCCCTGTAGATTTGGCCCTGGACCCCTTGCCAACGACCCTCTCAACCCCCACTCCCGCCGCCAACCTGCCATTGCCTACCTTTGCTGGCGGGGGACCCCAACCCCTGCCAGCCGAGGTCCTCTTCTTCCGGCGCAAGGCTTCGTTCAGTTTCTGAGTCTGACGTCCTGCACGTTGTACGGGCAGGATGTCAGACTCACAGAAACAGAACAAAGCCTTGCAGATCAGCTGATCTGCAAGGCTTCGTTCTGCTTCTGTGAGTCTGACGTCCATCAGACTCAGAACGAAGCCTTGCGCCGGAAGAAGAGGACCTTGGCTAGCAGGAGTTGGGGTCCCCCACCAGCAAAGGTAGGCGATGGCGGCGGCAGGGGAGGGTTGGCCGCGGGAGGGGGGTCGAGAGGGTCGTCGGTGGGGGGGGGGGGGCAAAGTTGTTGGTGGTGGTGGTGGCGGCGGCCGAGGGGGGGGGGGTTGGCGGGGGGGGGGGGGGGGTGCTAAAATGTGCCCCCTCACCTCGGGCTCTGGACCCCCCCTCCCGCCGAAGTCTGGCTATGCCCCTGCCTGGAACCTTGGAGTTTTGCTTTCTCTAAGATTGCTATTGACTAGCTGGGGGATTAGGATGGAGGGAGGAGAAAATGCCAATCGCTGCTACTAATTATTTCTATAGCTAATAGATGCAGGTACTTTCTCTGTCCCTAGGGGGGGGGGTCACAATCTAAGGTGTTTCTTGCTTTTTTTTTTTTTATTTGTTACATTTGTATCCCACATTTTCCCACCTATTTGTAGGCTCAATGTGGCTTACATAGTACCGGAGAGGCCTTTGCCCATCCACTTTGGGCTCAGGCCCACCCAGTAGCAGCAGCACCCCTATGATGTGGCCGACAGGGATCCCCAAGCCCCCCCCCCAGCTGAAAACACTCAACAACTGTCCCTCCTGCATTCCTTTTAAATAGCAGATCTTTGCCTGCAGTGAGCAGCAGCCTTCCCTCTGATGTATTCCCACCTATGTGGAAACAGGAAGTTGCATCAGAGGGAAGGCTATGGGGCCAGCATGAGCAGTGTGTATTAGTCGCTGCTCGCTGCTGGTGAAAATCTGCTAATTAAAAGGTATGCGGGGGAAGGGGGATGTTTGAGAGACCATATGGCATGCAGGCGAGAGAGGGAGAGACCAAATCACTTGTGGGACAAGGTGGAGTTCTTTTGCCCACCCATCTTGGGCCCAGGCCCACCCAAAATTGGGTGTCTGGCCACGCCCCTATACTGCACTCCAGTTCTAGTCAGTGCATCTCAAAGAAGATATAGCAGAATTAGAAAAGGTTCAAAGAAGGGTGATCAAAATGATTAAGGGGATGGAACTTCTGTCATATGAGAAAAGACGGCTGGTGGGGGGGGGGGGGGGGGTGATAGAAGTCTGTAAAATCCTGAGTGGAGTGGAATCCATTGTTTACACTTTCAAAAAAATACAAAGACTAGGGGACACAACATGAAAATACATGTTAATACTTTTAAAACAAATAGAAAATATTTTTCACTCAATGAATAGTTAAGCTGTGGAACTCATTGCCAGAGGATGTGGTAACAGCAGTTAGCGTATCTGTGTTTAAAGAAGGTTTGGACAAGTTTCTGGAGGAAAAGTCAATAAACTGCTATTACAGTAGACAATAGGAAAGTCATTACTCCTCCCTGGGGTCAGTATCATGAGAATGTTCATTTCGATCATTTTCCAATCATTTCTTTCTTCCCAGGGGCAAAGTTGTTGAGCGCACACTCTTTTGAACGAGGGCGCCAGATTTGATGAAGGGCGCCTTCTTTCTGAAACAAGAGTTCATTTCTTTCCTGATGGCATGGGCGTGCACTGTGTTCGTGCATGCATGATGGTTCACGCATGCACAATCACACACTAAAAGGAAAAGAATGCAGGCTACTTAAGGAAGCACAATCCCTTTTTCAAACGGTTTTCCTTCATTCAAAAGACTGTGCACTATTATCGGTAAACAAAAACATACATTCTTGTGGTTTTTTTCCTTGGCTGAAAGGGAAGTCTTGCCTCACCAATTTGCTTCATTTCTTTGAAGGCGTGAATAAACATGTGGATAAAGGTGAGCCGGTTGATGTAGTGTATCTAGATTTTCAGAAGGCTTTTGCCAAAGGTCCTCATGAGACTCCTGAGAAAATTAAAGAGTCATGGGAGAATGCAGTGTCTCTAATGAAAAAGGAAGGGTTGTCCATATTTGCACTGCTTTATATGAGAATGATTTTTCTAAAAACCTCTTAAAATGAACACTCTTGAAACCCAGACAGTGCTGGTGAAAATCTACTCATAGTGCCCTGGCATTATCGGAGAAGTGTGTGTGTGTGGGGGGGGGGGGGGGGGGGGGAGTCTAAGCGGAGCTGGGAGTTACCTGGTTATCTACTACTACTGTAAATCATTTCTATAGCGCTACCAGTCGTACGCAGCGCTTCACAATTGAACATGAAGAAAAGACAGTCTCTGCTCAAAACTTACAATCTAAATCAGGACAGACAGACAGGACCAATAAGGAGTAAGGATAGGACAGACAGGACACATAGGAATGATTCTAAATGGAATGTTGCTACTGTTGGAGATTCTGTTGCTGCTATTGGAGATTCTACATGGAATGTTAATGTTGCTATTCCGCTAGCAGCATTCCATGTACAAGCCTGCCCTTGCAGATCAGCAACGCGGCCGCGCAGGCTTCTGTTTCTGTGAGTCTGACGTCCTGCACATACGTGCAGGACGTCAGACTCACAGAAACAGCAGCCTGCGCGGCCGCGTTGCTGATCTGCAAGGGCAGGCTTCTACTACTACTACTATAAATCATTTCTATAGCGCTACCAGTCGTACGCAGCGCTTCACAATTGAACATGAAGAAAAGACAGTCCCTGCTCAAAACTTACAATCTAAATCAGGACAGACAGACAGGACCAATAAGGATAAGGGTAAGACAGACCGAAGGATACATAGGGAAAGGGACTATTGAAGAGAGGAAGACAAGATAAAGGTTACGAGCAAGTGACAAGTTAGGAGTCAAAAGCAGAGTGAAACAGGTAGGCCTTTAGCCCGGATTTGAAGGCGGCCAGGGATGGAGCTAGTCATAACGGCTCAGGAAGCCCATTCCAGGCATAAGGTGTGGCGAGACAAAAGGAAGGGAGTCTGGAGTTAGCAATGGAGGAGAAGGGTGCAATTAGGAGAGATTTGCCTAGTGAACGGAATTCCTGGGAGGGAGTGTAGGGAAAGATGAGGGTGGAGAGGGTCTGCAGAGTGAATGTTATCAGCAACATTCCGTCCACTAACTGGGTAACTGTCCAGTCTGTCCATTTTGAATATCACTAGTACCTGGATAAGTGCTTGTAGCTGCATTATTGAAATATCTGGGTAAAAGAAGTCTGCAGTGGCCAATGTTTAAAATATGCTGGATATTGACCTGAAAATTTATAATTTATACTACTACTACTTAACATTTCTAGAGCGCTACTAGGGTTACGCAGCGCTGTACAATTTAACAAAGAAGGACGGTCCCTGCTCAGATGAGCTTACAATCTAAAGGACAAAATGTCAAGTTGGGGTAGTCTAGATTTCCTGAGTAGAGGTGTTGTGATTAGGTGCCGAAAGCGACATTGAAGAGGTGGGCTTTGAGCAATGATTTGAAGATGGGTAGGGAGGGGGCCTGGCGTATTGAAGAGTATGGGCTCAGGGAGTTTGTTCCAAGCATGGGGTGAGGCGAGGCAGAAAGGGCGGAGCCTAGAGTTGGCAGTGGTGGAGAAGGGTACTGAAAGGAGGGATTTGTCTTGAGAGCGGAGGTTACGGGTAGGAACGTAAGGGGAGATGAGGGTAGAGAGGTAAGGAGGGGCTGCAGATCGAGTGCATTTGTAGATTAGTAGGAGAAGCTTGAATTGTATGCGGTATCTGATCGGAAGCCAGTGAAGTGACTTGAGGATAGGGGTGATATGAGTATATCGGTCCAGGCGGAAGATAATTTATAAACATCTAAGGAAATAAGTTCTAATTATATCCAGTTGCCTGTAAGGTTAGGTGCTTGGAGTTGATTTAAACCTGTAGAATGTGCTGTCTCTCTCACTCTTGCTCTTTCTTGTAGGCATTCTTTCTCGCACTATCTCTTTCTTGAAGTCTTTCTCTCTCTCTCTCTCTTTCTCAAAGTCTCTCTCTCTCGTAGTCTCTCTTTCTTTCTCAAAGTCTTTCTCTCTTGTAGTCTCTCTCTCTCGTAGTCTCTCTCTCTCTCTCATAGTCTCTCTTTCTTTCTCAAAGTCTTTCTCTCTTGTAGTCTCTCTCTCTCTGTTTCTCAAAGTCTTTCTCTCTCGTAGTCTCTCTTTCTTTCTCAAAGTCTTTCTCTCTTGTAGTCTCTCTCTCTCTCATAGTTTCTCTTTCTTTCTCAAAGTCTTTCTCTCTTGTAGTCTCTCTCTCTCTCTCATAGTTTCTCTTTCTTTCTCAGTCTTTCTCTCTTGTAGTCTCTCTCTCTCTCATAGTTTCTCTTTCTTTCTCAGTCTTTCTCTCTTGTAGTCTCTCTCTCTCTCATAGTTTCTCTTTCTTTCTCAGTCTTTCTCTCTTGTAGTCTCTCTCTCTCTCATAGTTTCTCTTTCTTTCTCAAAGTCTTTCTCTCTTGTAGTCTCTCTCTCTTTCATAGTTTCTCTTTCTTTCTCAAAGTCTTTCTCTCTTGTAGTCTCTCTCTCTCTCATAGTTTCTCTTTCTTTCTCAAAGTCTTTCTCTCTTGTAGTCTCTCTCTCTCTCATAGTTTCTCTTTCTTTCTCAAAGTCTTTCTCTCTTGTAGTCTCTCTCTCTCTCATAGTTTCTCTTTCTTTCTCAAAGTCTTTCTCTCTTGTAGTCTCTCTCTCTCTCATAGTTTCTCTTTCTTTCTCAAAGTCTTTCTCTCTTGTAGTCTCTCTCTCTCTCTCTCTCATAGTTTCTCTTTCTTTCTCAAAGTCTTTCTCTCTTGTAGTCTCTCTCTCTCTCTCTCTCATAGTTTCTCTTTCTTTCTCAAAGTCTTTCTCTCTTGTAGTCTCTCTCTCTCTCGTAGTCTCTCTTTCTTTCTCAAAGTCTTTCTCTCTTGTAGTCTCTCTCTCTTTCTCTGTTTCTCAAAGTCTCTCTCTCTCGTAGTCTCTCTGTTTCTCAAAGTCTGTCTCTCTCGTAGTCTCTCTTTTTTTCTCAAAGCCTTTCTCTCTTGTAGTCTCTCTCTCTCAAAGTCTCTCTCTCTCTCGTAGTCTCTTTCTTTCTCTAAGTCTCTCTCTCTCGTAGTCTCTCTTTCTTTCTCAAAGTCGTTCTCTCTTGTAGTCTCTTTCTTTCTCTAAGTCTCTCTCTCTCGTAGTCTCTCTCTCTCCTCTCAGTTTGCATCTGATTTTCCTTTTCAATTAACCTATCCAGCCAGTTTGATTTCGGTTGTAACCTTTTCATCTACATCAGAAAGATGTGATTAATTTGCCTGGTGTGATGGGCATTAGAGTGATTAGGATTAAATGAAACTTAATTTCTACAGTCAAATCAAAGAAGGGAATATTTGATCCTAATAACATCAGGAAAGCAGTGATCCATTTTAGCGCTGTGGAAAATGATATCGTTTCTAACCCTCCGACGTTTTGTGTGTGTGGTCTGATCATAGATTTTCCCCAGCATTTTCTCTTTTCGTTTCTATGCTGTGGCAGACTTCGGTGTGCAAGGTGGGGGGCGGGGGGGGGGGGGGGGGGCTGTTGCTTGGCGTATGGGAACTGGCTGCTGGAGGAGATCAACTGCAGGCTGCAAACAGGTCCTGGGTCAGGAAACTGAGCAATTTATACAAGACTAGGAACCAGGCTGCACCTGACTTTGAGATTCTGGGGGTTGAGAGACCAGCCGGGATATTGGCGACACAATCAGATGCTATCGACGTCATGCATTCTTCTCTGGTATTGACTACTAAGGAGAATGTGAAAGATTGAGGGAGTCTTTTACTAAGGCGCGCTAAAAATAAACGCACGCTAAACGTTAGAGACGCCAATGTATTTCTATGGGCGTCTCTAGTGTTTAGCGTGTTCTAAACGCTAGCGACACCAATGTATTCCTATGGGTGTCTCTAGTATTTAGCGCGTTCTAAACGCTAGAGACGCCAGTGTATTCCTACGGGCATCTCTAGTATTTAGCGCATTCTAAACGCTAGAGACGCCAGTGTATTCCTACGGGCGTCTCTAGTATTTAGCACGTTCTAAACGCTAGAGACGCCAGTGTATTCCTACGGGCGTCTCTAGTATTTAGCGCGTTCTAAATGCTAGAGACGCCAGTGTATTCCTACGGGCGTCTCTAGTATTTAGCGCGTTCTAAACGCTAGAGACGCCAGTGTATTCCTACGGGCGTCTCTAGTATTTAGCGCGTTCTAAACGCTAGAGACGCTAGTGTATTCCTACGGGCGTCTCTAGTGTTTAGCGTATGCCTATTTTTAGCGCAAGTTAGTGTTAGTGTTTTAGTGTTAGTGTTTTAGCGCAAGCTCTCTGAAATGAATGCTTTAAAATCTAGGGTGTAGATGGTGGAAAATAGGTTGTATACACATGGAGTATCTGGAAAATCAACCCTGGAGGCACAATTTGCGGCTTCTCAGTTTTCCTAAGTCTCCTATTACTTTTGCCTTTGGCTATGTAGAACTGTAAATTAAAAAAAAACACTAGCCTGTGCTCAATTTAACAATTGTTTATTGATATATCAATATATGAGTACAGACAACATAAGGCTCATTTTCGAAAGAGATGGACGTCCAAAAAGTGATTTTGGATAGGCTGTTTATGGGATCTAAATTTAGGACTTTTCCTGATTTAGCATGAGAGACACAGATGAGGTGCAAGGTTTTCTTGGCCCTTCAGCCACGGATAGTCACAATACAACAAAACAGTGGGTAAAAAACCAGGAGTTCCAGAGTGAAGATGAACCAAACTTTATTAATCAGTATATTGACTCGACACAACGTTGTGTTTCGGCCAAAGGGCCTACATCAGGAGTCTACAAATAAAAACAATATATAAACAAATAAAAACAAAATATAAAAGAATATAACACTAAAAACAAATGATAATAGATATATAATCTGTAAACTATGCAAATATCAAATGAGAAAATGAAGGACAAAACAGCTAGAACATTCATATGCATTCTTACCTGCTGGGAGCAGCCGCATGGCTGTCTGTTCCGATGGTTCCCTGCTCCCTCTGCCCCGGAACAGGAAGTAAATTGCATGCGGATTGTGAGAACCAGGGTCGTAACTAGGTGGGGTCATAGGGGCATGGGCCCCCGCAGATTTAGCCCTGGCCCCCCTGTTTTCACCCCCCCCCGCCGCCGACCCTCCCCTGCCACATTCGACCCCCCCTCCCGCCACTGCCAACTGTCCCCCGCCGCCACCATCAGGTACCTTTGCTGGCGGGGGTCCCCAATCCACGTCAGCCGAAGTCCTCTTCAGCGCTGGTCTCCGGCACGTTACTGATCTGGATTCTGTTTCTGTGAGCCCTGATGTCAAAAACAGAATCCAGGTCAGCGAACGTGCTGGACTCGGAGACTGGCGCTGAAGGGGACTTCGGCTGGCGGGGGTGGGGGAGGGTTGGCGGTGGCGGGAGGGGGGGGGGGTCAAAAGTGATGGGGGAGGGGCGGCAGCACCGGGGGGGGGGGACTCCCCCTCTAGCCTAAGTCTGGCTACGCCTCTGGTGAGAACAGGAAGTAACCTGTTCCGGAGCAGAGGGAGCAGGGAACCCGCGGAGCCGGCAGCCGCGCGGCTGCTTTCTGCACCCCTCCAGCGGCGTGCACCCGGGTCCGACCGCCCCCACCGCCCCACCCTCGGTACGCCACTGCTTCTGAGAGCAACAAGAAATAATAAAACACACAGAGTTCAGCTGGGATGTCTTAGGACTGAAAATCAAGGATTACTATTGGAACAGTAGGGAACTTAGGTTTAGCTGCAATTCACAGGCAGTAATTAAACTCATTAAGAAAGTAAACTTTAGCCTTTTCCCAAAGAGGAGACTTCTGTGTTCACCCACCCTTCTTTCTCCTTCTCTTCTCCCAGTTCACGTGGAGCCTGGCACTTGTGAAGTCATTGCAGCTCACAGGTGCTGTAACAGAAATAAGATTGAAGAAAGGTCACAGACAGTGAAATGCTCCTGTTTTCCTGGACAAGTGGCAGGGACGACACGAGCAGCTCCTTCCTGCGTGGATGGTAAGTTTTTGAAGCTTTCTCTTTTCCAGGGAAGTGGGGGGTTTTTTTTCTAGTGAATTTAGCATTCTCCTCCTTCCTGTGTGAATTTTCACTTTTTCAGGGAAGTGTTTTTCTGAATGAATTTAGTGTTCCGAGAAAATGCTGGGTCGACAGCACGGAGGGGCCCGTTTTACTAAGACGCGTAGGTGCCGACGTGCCTACAATGCACGTGATATTAGAACTACCACCCAGCTACCGCGCGCCCCTGGCGGTAATTCTAATTTCTACGCACAACAGAAAATAATTGCTATTTTCTACCACGCGGCACTAACCGGGCGGTAATTGGCAGTGTACGCATGCTGACGGTTACTGCGTGAGACCTTACCGCTAAGTTAACAGGTGGCAGCAAGGTCTCGGGTCCAAAATGGACGTGTGCGGAAAAAATGGACCTGCGCGTGTCCAATACATGCATCACCAGTGCAGGCCATTTTTCAGCACACCTTAGTAAAAGGACCCCTTCCTATATAATAATTCTCACCTCCAACGTTCTGTGCTTGGGACCGTGGCTCCCTGGCTGGAGGTGGTCTGCGAGGCAGACACGCATGGACGTCACTGACGTCAAGACAGATGATTCCAAGGCAAGGGGAGGAGCGTGTTTCCCTACTCCTCCTACTGCCTCGGAACCATCTGTCACCCCTCCGCGCTACGGCCCCCTCGAATCCCCCCTTCTGCGAACCTGTTGATCCCCTCCCCGGACTGCCGAAAAACGCCCTCCCCCCCGCCGCCGTTGTGCACTACCTGTGCTTACAGCCCAAGTGTTGTTCTGCCATTCGCGTAGGTTACTGAATCATCTTCACTCAAAGTTTATCTGCGTGCGTCTGACATCAAACGCCAGACGCACGCAGAGGAACTTCCAGAGATGATTGAGGAAACTACGCGAAGGGCAGAACAACACTTCGGCTGTAAGCACAGGTAGCACAACAACGGCGGTGGCGGTTTTCGCCGGCACGGGGGGGGGGGGGGGGGGGGAATTTGCCTGTCCAAGGCCCGTTTCCTTGCCTACAGAAATGGGCCTTTTTTACTAGTAGAAAATAAAATCCTCCATAGGAGTTTCCTTTCCCCTTCCATCTATCTGGCTTTTCAGTGATCTGGAGGGATTATCTCTCAGGGTGAGAGGCTAGGTCAGACCACATTACTGTTAAACAAAGGCTTGAAAAAGTAGCAGGATAATCTGACTTGTTTGATAGGAGCGATGTAGTCCTATGCTGACAGCCAGGTGAATGAGTAAATTTATTTCAACACATTAGAAAGTCCCCATGAGACAGTCACGCTTTTGGTGTCAAAACACAGCTGTACCGGGGACCTTTGGTTCAAGGGTTTATGAATACTTTGAATTGCAGCTGAATGCATGATTTTCTGGGTCACTGACTGTGGGTGTGGGAAGAAAAGCTGAGTAGGCAGCATTATAACCACCAAAATGTGATAGCCCAGAAATCAGGTGCCTGCATTATAATTGAATAGTGTTTTGTGCATGTCAGAAATTGAAGGTTATTTGGGAAGGTTCTCCAGCTTCAAAACCTTATTCGGACCAGTAAAAAAAAAAAAAAAAAGTAAGTAATGATGTATGCCTTGGAGATTACCTAAGGGCCTCTTTTACGAAGCTGCGGCAAAAAGGGGACCTGCGCTGGCGTCGGCGCCAGCGGCGTACCAAGGGCGGGGCGGTAGGGGCGGTGCGCCCCAGGTGCACGCTGCTGGGGGGATGCAGAGAGCAGCCGCGCGCCTGTCGGCTCCGCTGGTTCCCTGCTCCCTCTGCCCCGGAACAGGCCTTCCCTCCCTGTGTCCCGCCCTCATCTGACGTAACTTGCGCGAGGGCGGGACACAGGGAGGGAAGGCCCGAAGGGAGGCGATCTGCAGACTGCCGCTGCTGCGCTTCTTTCACACGGAGCGAGGTTGAGGTGAGGCGCTATGATTTGAATTCAGGGGGGCCTGGCCCAGTGGTGGATGGAGGGGGGGGGGGGTAGGAGGGGACTGTGGCGTCGGACCCCCTTGGAGGCCCGGGGAATTTTGTCCCCCCCTGCCCTCCCTCTCGGCGGCCCTGCTTGTTAAGAGCTGTTATTTAACGCTGATTAAGCCAATTAAGTATCGCGCATTTTTATAGAATACGCTTGGATTTCAGCGCGGATCTCTAGGCGTGCTGTATAGAATCCAGGGGTTAGTGTATTTAGCAGAAGGGTCCCTAAATTAATAGAAATGTAAAAGGAAGCAATTGAAAAATGACCAGTCCCTTGACCTCTCCTCGCTCTTCTGCTAGTGCAAAAGAAACACCCTCCTCTTCTTTAACAGTGGAGGAGTAGCCGGCTAGTGGTTAGTGCGGTGGACTTGGATCCTGGGGAACTGAGTTTGATTCCCACTGCAGCTCCTTGTGACTCTGGGCAAGTCACTTAACCCTCCATTGCCCCTGGTACAAAATAAGTACCTGAATATATGTAAACCGCTTTGAATGTAGTTGCAAAAACCGCAGAAAGGCAGCATATCAAGTCCCATTTCCATTTCCCTATTTGAGATTCTACGTGGAATGTTGCTTCTATTGGAGATTCTAGATGGAATGTTGCTGCTATTTGAGATTCTACTTGCTATTATTGGAGATTCTACATGGAATGTTGAGATTCTGTTGCTACTATTTGAGATGCTATGTAGAATGTTGCTGTTGCTACTATTTGATATTCTACGTGGAATGTTGTTAGTGGAGGAGTAGCCTAGTGGTTAGTGCAGTGGACTTTGATCCTGGGGAACTGAGTTCGATTCCCACTGCAGTTCCTTGTGACTCTGGGCAAGTCACTTAACCCTCCATTGCCCCTGGTACAAAATAAGTACCTGAATATATGTAAACCACTTTGAATGTAGTTGCAAAAACTGCAGAAAGGCAGCATATCAAGTCCCATTTCCATTTCCCTATTTGAGATTCTACATGGAATGTTGGTACTATTTGAGATTCTACATGGAATGTTGCTATTCCACTAGTAACATTCCATGTAGAAGCCTGCCCTTGCAGATCAGCAACGCGGCCGCGCAGGCTTCTGTTTCTGTGAGTCTGACGTCCTGTGCATGGGCAGGCTTCTACAGGGAATGTTGCTAATGGAGGAGTAGCCTAGTGGTTAGTGCAGCGGACTCTGATTCTGGGGAACTGGGTTCAATTCCCACTGCAGCTCCTTGTGACTCTGGGCAAGTCACTTAACCCTCCATTGTCCCTGGTACAAAATAAGTACCTGACTATATGTAAACCGCTTTGAATGTAGTTGCAAAAACCTCAGAAATCTAAAAACATGTAGTTTTTTTTTTTTCATCTACCTCATCAACATCTCTCCTCCTCCGTGGCGTCTCGGCATCTGCCTGCCCGCTCGTCACTGAACCCCATCTTTTGCCGGTGTACCGACGCCTACAGTGCTGGCCCCCCCCCCCAGGCTTCCATCGGCTGGATCCCATCAGACAGGAAGCAGGAAATGACATCAGCAAGGGCGGGATGGGGTTCAGCGATGGGCGGGCAGATGCTGGGGTGCCATGAAGGAGGAGAGATGTTGATGTGGGGTTCCGCTGCTGGGTGGGCCTCTGCCTACCCAGGCCCACCTGTAGCTACGCTACTGGTTCAACCTTTCTAGCGCCCTTGATTTGGTAGACCACGATATACTGGCAATGTTCATAAATGGTTCACAGGTTTTTTAAAAGATCATTTTTATAGAGTGAAATTCGATGTTGAGTATCCTGAGAGTTGGTGTAATCGATGTGGGGTCCCACAGGGATCACCGTTACCTCCTGTTCTTTTTAATGTTTACTTACGTTTGTTGGGATTTATTTTAGAAAAGTTAGGAGTTGATTTCTTCAGCTATGCTGATGGTATTACGATAATGATTCCTATTACTTTTTCAGTTATTTCACATTTAGAGTTATTAAAAAAACCCTTTAAAAGAAATATAACACTGGATGATAAAGCATAAGCTTAAATTAAGTTCTGATAAAACAAAACTTATATTAATTAGTCGTAACCCCGATATGGATGAAAAGAGTATTATGATGTCGGACTCAATATCAATTTTCATCTTCCATTAACATCCCAGGGTTATGGTTGGATAATAAATTATCTTTAGAGATGCAAATTAACTCTTACCCAGAGATCCTTCTTTCTGTTGCGTAATTTGCGCCAAATTCGGAAATATTTTGATCAAAACCATTTTCAACATTGTTCAGGCTTTGATTTTGAGTTTGCTTGATTACTGTAATTATTTGGGAGCATCCAAACAGATGCTGAAGAACCTTCTCCCTGTACAGAATGTAGAATTGCGTCTAATTTTTTCTTTACAGACGTTTGACAGTGTAACCTGTTATTATCTGAAGCTCCGTCGGCTCCCTGTGAAAAACCAGGATTTTGTTTAAATTTTCTTGTTTTGTGTCAAAAATTATACATGGCCTATCTCCACTTTATTTATCGAATCATCTTGTCTTTGCTAACAAAACAAGAGTCACCAGGATTGCAGAACTTTTCACCTTTCCTTCTCTTAAAAAAATATGAGAACTAGACTAATTGATATTCTTTTTTCAAGTGAAAAATGTAACAAAGAAGATGTTTCATACAATGTGGAAGCTAAAAAAAAGTGAAACCTTTCTTCCCAAGGGAGGTATTCCGTAACTTGGTGCAATCACTTGTAATGAGTCATTTAGACTATTGCAACTCCATCTATGCCGGATGTAAAGCCCAAATTATTAAAAGACTTCAAACGACCCAAAACACTGCAGTCAGACTCATAATTGGAAAAGCGAAATATGAAAGCGCCAGTCCCCTTAGCAAAAATTACATTGGCTCCCACTAACAGACCGAATTACATTCAAAATCTGCACTCTGGCTCATAAAATCATCCACGGAGAGGCCCCGACTTATATGTCAGACCTTATAGACCTACCAGCAAGAAACACAAAAAATTCCTCAGTACTTTTTAAAACCTCTATTACCCTAACTGTAAGGGAGTTAAATACAAATCATTATATGCATCCAGCTTCTCTTACATCTGCACGTAACGTTGGAATGCACTGCCGATTGCCTTAAAAACAACGCACGATCTGGCAGTCTTCCGGAGGTTACTGAAAACCAAATTATTCAACGAAACTTATAATAAGGTTCCTTCATAAAAGACTCACTCTCACATCTATATTAGAATTAATAAATATTGAACTCCTTAATTTAGTTACTTTAACCATACTGTTATTATGTATGTTATACTTTACCCTACATTTTGCATATCCGATATGTATTAATTATTTTCTTTACTTCTAATTTTTTTTGATATCTTATGTACCTTAATTATAGCAATACTCTGTTGCATTAATGGTGATTGTCATTGCGGCATAATGTAAGCCACATTGAGCCTGCAAAGAGGTGGGAAAATGTGAAATACAAATGTAGCAAAATAATAATAATATCAAGCAGTTCGTTTGGATAAGGCCATTAAGGATATCTTGATGTCTGAAATCCCATATAACCAATTTCGCAAACAGATTAAGGGGCCCTTTTACTAAGCCGCATAAGCAAGGCAAAATAGTTACCACCCAGCTACTGCGTGGCTCTTGTGGTAATTTCATTGTGGGTGCGCGTCTGATATGCGCGTCCAAAAAATTATTTTTGGACGCATGTATCGGACACATGCCAAGTGGCATTTGATGCGCGTAGGTCATTACCGCATGAGTCTTTACTGCTAGGTCAATGGCTGGCGGTAAGGTCGGAGACCCAAAATGGATGTGTGGCAATTTTGATTTTGCTGCACGTCCATTTTCGGCAAAAACTTTTAAAAAAAGGCCTTTTTTACAGGCATGCTGAAAAATGGATAGGCGCGAGCTCAAAACCCGCGCCTACACTACCACAAGCCATTTTTCAGTGCACCTTAGTAAAAAGACCCCTAAAACTTACCTATTTAGAACATTTGTGCTAAATAATCAAACATATAAATGACAAGTGACCGACTCACCTGCAAATGCGCAGTAGAGATTTCACTCTCTGTCCCGTCCTTGCGTCAAGACGTGATGACGTCAGAGGGCGGAACAGAGAGGGAAACGGACGCTGCCACTGGAGCTGCCCTGGAGATGAAGGAACATCGCTAGCGAACCAACCTCCACCCCCCATCCCTGATGTCGTCGCCGCTCCCGCCCCCCTCCGTATCGGGCCCCCTGCACTGACATGGCAGCGCCTCTTACCTCCGTGAGGCCAGGGGAGACAGGAGGGCTACTGGACATGGGGGGGAGGCCAAGGGAAAGAGGAGGGTTGCTGGATATGGGAGGAGGGCAGGGAAGAGAGATTGGTTGGTGGATGGGGGGAGGCCAGGGGATACAGGAGGGCTGCTGGACATGGATCGGGGGACTGGAGGGCAGGGGAGAGAGGAGGTTTGCTGGACATGGCGGTGAGAATTACAAATCTCGCCCGCTTTAACGGGCTTAACGGCTAGTGTTAAATAAAATATGTTGCTCAGGGATGTTCTGTTTTTGTTTTGTTATTCCAAAAATTATATGGCGGCCTATAAATGTATTGTTAATACTAATGTTAATCTTGGCAAGACTGGAAATTACTCTGTTCAGTGAAGAGTTTATGGGCCATAGGCTAAATGTTTTTTTTTCTTTTTTTTTTTTTGGGGGGGGGGGGGTTATCTATGGAAGGAAACTGGGAGGGATAGGAAGAGGCAAAGGAAAGTATTTTTTTGGTTTCCCTTGCAGCAGGGGCAAACCCTAAAAACATTTTTAAACAAAAGGACACGAAAAGAAAGGGTTGAATTTGTTTTCTTTGATTTTCATTTAAAAATGAAATGGAACTATATAGATTGTGTGCTGCTGTTCCTGTGCCGTGCGTTGCCTGAGGTTTCTTGGTGTTGGATGCTCCATTGACGTCCGCTGCAGGGTAGATCGTGTGTGGCAAAGCTCGCTGGTGATTTGATTGCAGTAGTTATTTTGATACTGGGGACAAAAGAGCGCTACAGTATAATGCCTCATAAATTTGAGAGCAAAGATTAGTATCTAAGTAGCTAAAAATAATTTCTCGCTGGGACAGATTCTGGCTGTTTTTGAGGCATTTTCATTCTCAAAGTCACACCTCCATTGGGATTGAAAGACTTTTCCCCCCCAGGTAATTTCCTTCATGGTAGATACACATACAGTACGGAGCAAGGTTAGAAATGACAGTATTCCAACCGGCACACTTTGGTGTAACAGAATTAACGCTATTAAAGCAGGGTTTAGTGTATGTTTCAAATCCAATTACTGTCCGAAGCCTCACCCAGTCTTAGGAGTATATTGCAATTAGTATCTGGAAGGAGAATAGATTTATTGTGCTATTACGAGAATTATTTAATCCAGCAGGTTTCTCCTGTTCTGTTCATCCACCTTGATTGAAACCAGAGTTGGTGGTGTCTGCTGCCAGATATTTCGTTTTAGTCTGGCTTTCCCTCGACCCTCCGTTTTCATCTCTTGGTAACTTTACCATTGCTGTGGAAGTCCTCAGTCAGGGGTCACAGGCCCTGGTTTCCTCTAGAACCAGGGAGGACCCTGTATCTTGAGGTTCACCACTTTGTGTCACTGTTGTGAAACAGCCCAGAGTCCTTATTGGCTTTAGGCTAGGGGAGGGGCCTAGCATTTATTTTTATTTATTTATTTATTACATTTGTACTAGAGAGCTGCACGGGAACGGGGTTTGCGGGAATCCCGCGGGATTCCCACAGGGACGGAAGCAATTCTGTGGGGTTCCCGCGGGGACGGAAGCAGTTCTGCGGGGTTCCCGCGGGGACGGAAGCAGTTCCTGTGGGATTCCCGTGGAAGCTACACCTACACCAGCCTCTCATCTACCAAGTACCAAGTTCTTTGAGTACTGTCTCCTCCTTCTCCTCCTCCTCCTCTTCCTCCTTGCTTTAACAGCACAAGTGTGGAAAATTTTCCATTAAGGAGGTGCTAGAGACACAAATGATGATGGAATTCAAAAAGGCGTGGGATGAACACAGAGGATCTGTAATCAGAAAATGGAAGTTATAAAAAAACCTAACCTTAAATGGCTGCATTCATGTGGATGTGTGAAGTAATGCTTAGATGGCGACTCTGGCTGTGATTAACTAGGGACAATACCGGGCAGACTTGTATGGTCTGTGTCTAATATATGGAAGTCTGGTTTAGGATGGGCTGGAAAGGGCTTAGACAGCAACTTCAGTGGCAGGAACATATTTTGTGGACAGATTTTTACGATATGTGTCCCACAAATGAGAAGACGCATAGACTGGAGTGGGCTTCAACGAAAACTCCAGCAGTTGGAACATAAGGATAGGGCCAGATAGACTTCTATGGTCTATGTTCCAGAAACACAAAAGAAAGACCATAATCAAGTATATAATATCACATTCGTTGATTTAATTATGAATTGATACTGAGTGTGACTATTGGGCAGACTGGATGGACCATTGAGGTCTTTAGTTGCTGTCACTAGCTATGTTACAATTAATCCTCTTTGCTCCCAGGCTGATGAGCAGACCTCTCAGCTCTGACACAGGCATGAGCATCAGATGTCACCTGACCTACTGGCACGTGCATGTGGTGACCTCTCAGCACAAAGTGCCAGTAAATCAGAGACAAATCTTACATGTGCACACCAGAGTGTCCCAAGTTTCAGCTTCCATTCCTTCCTTGCCTACAGTGCTGTGGCTCAAATCCAGAGAGAGACTGAGGGAGCTGCCCAGAATTTTCTTTTATGTACCATTAGGGGATGGGTTAAATTCTTGCGGGGACGGGTGGGGATGGGTTAACTTCTTGCGGGGACGGATGGGGATGGATAAGATTCCAATGGGGACGGGTAAGATTCCAGCAGGGACGGGCGGGGATGGGTAAGATTTCTATCCCCGTGCAACTCTCTAATTTGTACCCTGCGCTTTCCCACACACAGCAGGTTCAATGCGGCTTACATAGTAAATAGAATTACAAAGTATTGTAAGGAGAATAAACATAGTAATAGTAAGGTTTTAAGAATATGTGAATTGAACATGGAAAGGTAAACAAGGCAAGATAGGCAAAAGGAAAGAGATTGGGAGGGGTATGGTGTAGGGAAGATGGAGACGAGAAGACTGGGGATGAGTATAAGGAGTTTGGGAGACATGGTTTAAGGTATAATTTATTTATTTATTTATTTGCTGCATTTTGCTTTGTTTCGGGGTTCAGAGACCCCTAGGTTCTGTCTGGTACTGGAGCTCAGCTGTCCAGTGGCAGAGAGAACCCCCCAAGAAGGCTGGATTGACCTCAAATCTAACTCCATCTCCAAAGAGAATATTTCACTAGTACGGGGGTAATCAAGAGGTTGTGAAGTTCTAAAAGAAATTGCCACTGAGAGAGACATCAGGTCTAAGGGACCCGCACTGGCAAGGAAAAGATACCAGCCTTATGACAAACTGGATTTAGGCTACAGGTTATACAATGCAGCGAAAGAGAGCCTGATAGAGCAGAAGCATGTATACTTACAGCCTTTGATCATTAAGTGAAGCCCACAGAACATCATTTGGGATGAGGAGTTTATTTGCCAAGATACAAGTCAAATCAGTGATTGACAACAGGCATGTACAATCAATTAGTTATTGGAATATAATAATCCAGCGGCAAACAGGTGTTATCTGAATCTTAGTCGTTTCTAATTTCTTTTACCAATCAAAAGGTTTTACATGGGAAAGCAATTAGGTAATTTGTCAATTCTGCTGGTCACATTGGTTTCCCCTGGAGAGAGAGAGAGTGGCAACCCTTCTCTCTAGCTTAAACCAGGAAATACACTAACTTTTATATGTTCATACAGGATATCAGTAATATGACAGCCCATCTGATTGGATCTAATTTATGTCATGGTTGTCACTGATTGGCTTATGCTAATGAGTAGCTTCATCTCATGAACATGTTCTCATCTTTAGCTTGCTTAAGCAAGACCTTACACCTAGTTTGAGAAGCCATCTGTATCCTGTTTATGAGGTTTCTGCACCCTAACTTCTTCCTCATTCTGCTGCATGGTCCTTCCTCATTTAGCTCAGGAGCTTGCTGGAACTTCAGAGTTCAAATTTCGGCTAAAGGCCTGTACTTTTCTTGTCATTTTTAGAGCCTGAACCTAAGTCTCAGGCCTGGGCTTCCAAATAATTATACAATTTGTACCCCACATTATCCCACCTATTTGCAGGCTCAATGTGGCTTACATTATATTGCAAAAGATATAATTATGAACAGAGTAAGAGGTTTGTTCTAATTTAACATATTACTATGTAAGAAATAAGGTAGATATATCTGTAGAATGATTTACATAACACATAATAAAAAGCAGTAAAATATAATGACCAATAATGATATATTTTATATTGATTAATATAATCAATTCAGAGGGAATTAATATAATCATTGATTAATATAATCATCTTCAGAGCAGGAGTTGTGTGGGTGGGCTTAAAAGGTTAAGTTGGACCGTTAGGGTAAGCTTGCTTGAAGAGATGTGTCTTCAACATTTTTCTGAAGGGTAGATAGTCGTTAATTGTTCGGATGGATCTTGGTAGAGCGTCCCAAAGCTGGCTGCCCAAAAATGAGAAACTGGATGCATAGGAGGTTTAATTCCTTTGCAGTTGGGGAGATGTAAATTGAGCTAAGTACGTGAGGACATTGATCTGTTTCTGATTGGGAGGTCGATCAGGTCATTCATGTAGCCTAAAGTTTTCCATTCTGAGGTTAATATTGTTCGTGTTAGTCTTCAATGACAGGTGACGCAGCATAACTAGCAAGACGGCAAAGGCCTAGAAGCTGAGAGGCCCTGGAGCTGCAAGACAGTTTTAAATACCGTAAATTGCAGGAACGGTACTGATAGATGGCAAATGAGATTTAATTTGGAGAAGTGTGAAGAAATGCACCTGAGACACTGCAGCAGCTTGGCAGATCCTAAGCTAAATGTTAGGGAGCTGATGAACTGTGAGCCCTGGAGAGGCCGAGAAGTCATCGCAAGCGATAAACTGAGAGGGGAGAAACACTCGGTGAGAGATAGCAGCAACCTGTAATGTGCATTAAGAAGGAATCAACATCCCCTGGAAGCTAAAAGTAGAATTTTGGCAGGCTGTGGTACCTTCTACTGATTAACATAACATAATTCCAAAGACATTGGTTAAGCTACTAAGATGGCAAGAGTGATGCATTCGATTGCTCTCAATAACTCGTACACTACAGTGCCCTAGGACCAGTGGCGTAGCTACGTGGGGCCACCGGGGCCTGGGCCCCCGTAGATTTGGCCCTGGACCCCCCTGCCGATGACCCTCTTGACCCCCCTCCCGCCGCCAACCTACCGCTGTCACCTACCTTTGCTGGTGGGAGACCCCAACCCCCGCCAGCCGAGGTCCTCTTCTTCCGGCGCAAGGCTTCGTTCTGTTTTTGAGTCTGATGTCCTGCAGGACATGTAAAATGAGTTTATCTTGTTGGGCAGACTGGATGAACCGTACAGGTCTTTATCTGCCGTCATTTACTATGTGACTATGTATGGCAATGCTTATGTTTTTATGTGATCAAGTTTTCTGTAGAGCAGCTGATATTTCATTTAATTAAACCCAGGCATTCATTTATCCCCTGATTATTCATGTTTGCCACCGATTTAAATATTTATTATTTTACTATTTTGGTTCTAATGTCCTTTTCAGCCTCTGACTAATTTGAAATGATTTTCATTTGCTCTCCTTTGATTGCACTATTGTGGAGTTGTTAGTTACCATGGACACCCGAATGGTACCTACCTTCCGACATGGTGTCTGCCATTTAACTCAGAAGCAGTGGTGGTTCTTTTAAGTGGAAGGAAAGGTTTCCGAACTGATGCACATGGTGTCTAGATTTTAACCAGTGAAAATCTTCAGGAATTTCAGAGGGAAAATTTGTGAGATGCAACTGAAGATGTGAAATTTCTCGAAGGAACACCTTTTCTTAGGCATGCTTACAGAGAGAAAAATATCAAGGGAAAGAAGCTGCAGTTGAACTGGACCCCAAAGTTTGCCGTTTTTTTTTTTTTTTGTTGCATTTGTACCCCGCGCTTTCCCACTCATGGCAGGCTCAATGCGGCTTACATGGGGCAATGGAGGGTTAAATGACTTGCCCAGAGTCACAAGGAGCTGCCTGTGCCTGAAGTGGGAATCAAACTCAGTTCCTCAGGACCAAAGTCCACCACCCTAACCACTAGGCCACTCCTCCACTGTTGCTACTATTTGAGATTCTACATGGAATGTTGCTATTCCACTAGCAACATTCCATGTAGAAGTCGGCCCTTGCAGATCACCAATGTGGCCGCGCAGGCTTCTGCTTCTGTGAGTCTGACGTCAGGATGTCAGACTCACAGAAACAGAAGCCTGCGCAGCCTTCTACATGGAATGTTGCTAGTGCAATAGCAACATTCCATGTAGAATCTCCAATAGTATCTATTTTATTTTTGTTACGTTTGTACCCTGCGCTTTCCCACTCATGGCAGGCTCAATGCGGCTTACATGGGGCAATGGAGGGTTAAGTGACTTGCCCAGAGTCACAAGGAGCTGCCTGTGCCTGAAGTGGGAATCGAACTCAGTTCCTCAGTTCCCCAGGACCAAAGTCCGCCACCCTAACCACTAGGCCACTCCTCCACTAGCAACATTCCATGTAGAAGTCGGCCCTTGCAGATCACCAATGTGGCCGCGCAGGCTTCTACATGGAATGTTGCTAGTGGAATAGCAACATTCCATTTAGAATCTCCAATAGTAGCAACATTCCATGTAGAATCTCCAATAGTATCTATTTTATTTTTAGTTACATTTGTACCCTGCGCTTTCCCACTCATGGCAGGCTCAATGCGGCTTACATGGGGCAATGGAGGGTTAAGTGACTTGCCCAGAGTCACAAGGAGCTGCCTGTGCCTGAAGTGGGAATCCAACTCAGTTCCCCAGGACCAAAGTCCACCACCCTAACCACTAGGCCACTCCTCTTTCCCTGTGGCTCTAATGAGTCAGAAGATAAGTTACTCAATCTGAGATGACACCTTCCCTTCGTTGCTCTTATTTCAAGTAGGTTATTTTCCAACATCAGATAGAGAAACATATTTTTCTGATAAATTTGGAATTACAACAGAAAAAATTGCTCATTACTCATCTAGGTGCAAAACAATTTATGCTGTGGACAGCTTTTGGCTTGGAAAATCAAACCCATGCTAGTTCATCAGCACTTCCCTGAATCAGTTCTACCCCCTGTGAACACTGCCTCTGAAAGTAGCTAATAGTTTATAATTTATTAAAATTTCTTAGCTTTTATACACGATCGCAGCGGTGTACATAGTAAAGAAAAGAACTTCAGTATATGATAGAAAAGTCCACACACACAAGTTCACTCATGTAAATCCATCAATCAATAGCCACCAGAGCAACATAGGAGTGGCGGAATTCCTTAATAGTTGGTGCAGTGGACTGAGAACCAGGGAAACTGGGTTTAACTCACACTGTAGATCCTTCTGACCTTGGACAAGTCACTTAGGGCCTGCGCTGGCGTCAGCGCATGTTTTTCACGTGTGCCGAGGCCCCCTTTTATCGCAGCAGGTAAAAGGGAAATCTCTTTCCTGCAGGAAATGGCCGGACAGCAAGTAAAGCACTTGCATGGCCATTTGGTGGTGGTGGGGGGGGGGGTGCCCTTACCGCCATCCACTGAGGTGACGGTAAGGGGCTCCCACACTAACCCGGCGGTAATCGGTGAAAGGTAAAACAACCTACAAAGACGTCATTAACTAAAACAATGATTTTCTCCAGCGAATTCCTATTTATTAAAAGGTTTTTTTTGCATTTTTCTCTTTTATGAAAAAAAAACATTACCTAGAAAAATAAATTCATTTTTGTACCACCCCATACTAGGGGGGAAGGGCCTTGAGCCTTCCTGGAGGAGGAAGTGGTGCTCAGCTGAATGGAGGATAGGGGGAGATACTGGACACATGGAAGTCAGGAAGAGAAGGGGAAGATGCTTGGCACTAGGGGGGGGGAGGGTAGGGAAGGTTTGATACATGACATGAGGGGGAAGGGCCTTGAGCCTTCCTGGAGGACGAAGTGGTGCTCAGCTGACTGGAGGACAGGGGAAGAGATAGGAGGAGATACTGGACATATGGAAGTCAGGAAGAGAAAGGAAATATGCTTGGCACCTGGGGGGGGGAGGGTAGGGAAGGTTTGATACATGACATGAGGGGGAAGGGCCTTGAGCCTTCCTGGAGGAGGAAGTGGTGCTCAGCTGAATGGAGGATAGGGGGAGATACTGGACACATGGAAGTCAGGAAGAGAAGGGAAATATGCTTGGCACCTGGGGGGGGGGGGAGGGTAGGGAAAGTTTGATACATGACATGAGGGGGAAGGGCCTTGAGCCTTCCTGGAGGACGAAGTGGTGCTCAGCTGAAGGATTGCCTAGGGCATCTGATACCCTTGGGCTGCCCTTGTTGATACTGTATTAAGAAGGAGATCAGCCTTTCAGCTACAGTTGACTACAATCTTACTTTTGCTGTCTTCCAGCTTCGATAGTACTTCAAAAATGGTGGTGCCAGATGCAGCCGTGTCTAGATGGGGAGGAGTGCAAAGTGTTACCAGATCTGTCCGGATGGAGCTGTAGCACTGGAAATAAAGTAAAAACAACAAAGGTAGGAACAGTGTGTTAAATGTGCGTCTTTTTGTATTCAAGCTACATGTCATCAGAGTCCAATTCAAGAGTTATATAATGCAACACTGTCTCGTAGATGACAAAAATTCACATGGGGAAAGACTGCAGCAGACACCTCGTCCAGTCAGGGAATTTGATATTCTATTGAGAAAATGAACACCCAGGACAACTTAGAATTCAATTAAGTCATGATGTCAAGAAACTGAGAGAAACATTTCATTATAAAACAGCAGGGCTGCCGAGAGGGGGAAGGGTGGAGGGGAATTCCCTGAGCCCAGCCTCCAAGGGGGGTCCAGCGCTGGCAGGCTTCTTCCTGTTTCTGGGTCTGTCTCTGTCCTGCCTCTCCTGCGTGCCAGGACCCAGATGATTGCATTAACGCAATAACCTGGGTGACCTGGGTTTTTAATACAATCATCCAGGTCCCGGCCAGGGCCGCCGAGAGACTGGGCTGGGCCCGCCCCCGCCACCCCCAAGGTCGCTGCCACTCCCCCACCCCCGAGGTCGCCGCCGCTCCCTCCTCCACCCCCCGAGGTCGCCGCCGCTCCCTCCTCCACCCCCCCGAGGTCGCTGCCGCTCCCCCCTCCGTCTGCCACCGGGCCGGGCCCCCTACATTGAAATCCCAGTGCCAGCGCGTTTCACCTCCGTGAAAGCAGATCACCAATGTGGCCGCGTAGGCTTCTGCTTCTGCAGGACGTCAGACTCACTGAAACAGAAGCCTGCGCAGCCTTCTACATGGAATGTTGCTAGTGGAATAGCAACATTCCATGTAGAATCTCCAATAGTATCTATTTTATTTTTGTTACATTTGTACCCTGCGCTTTACCACTCATGGCAGGCTCAATGCGGCTTACATGGGGCAATGGAGGGTTAAGTGACTTGCCCAGAGTCACAAGAAGCTGCCTGTGCCTGAAGTGGGAATCCAACTCAGTTCCTCAGTTCCCCAGGACCAAAGTCCACCACCCTAACCACTAGGCCACTCCTCCAGCTCCTTGAGTGAATTCCTTCAAAAAGGCGGTAAATAAAGCCTAATAAAGACATAAAATAAATACATGCGCACCAATGCGGATATATGTGATTATTTTAAACAACGTGAGCACCTAGTTTTCACACTTGCCCACTTTGTGAGTTCCCCAAGGCCATTTGAATGAAATTACACTTTTCGCTCCTCTTGGCCTGTATTCTCACAGTGCATCACCGAGTGTGTTTGAAAATTCAGTGGTGTACAGTCTTCACAACACTTCAGGCTGGGCTTTATGTGTTATATGTTTTATTTCATTCAAAAAAAGGACGGAGATAAGTAATCATCTGATGTTACTGTCACGGTTGAAGTGTCATGATCTCAGCCTTTTTCAGTGGTTGAGTTCTCTCAGCATTTTACAAGCTCAGTCACTTACTACTGACTTTGCAGTTGTCACTGGAGTGTGCTAAACCTTAATCCTAAATTATTTGTTAGGTTTTTATAAAGCTAAGATGCATTGTTTTCCATATAAATCAAATCGTGTCACTTCTATTCATGAGAGATCAAAGTGCTTCAAAATTAATATTAAAAGGTTTGGTGAAACTGGGCTGCAGTCAGTGCCATTCGCTGTGGCCCCAGCCCCTCCCATCAACAGTAACTTTAAGACCCACCAGCTGGGGTGGGTCACCACCAAAAAGGGTAACCAAACCCCGTTAATCCTTGGAGAGCTCTTTTGAGAGTGACTGGAGGGGGGGCAGAGAGAGTTTTAATATTGGTCTCTTTATGGCAGGAGCCTAGCCAGACAGCAGATTTTGGTGGGCCTAGTCAAGAAGTGGGTGGGCACCAAGTGTTCTCCTCCCCCCCCCCCCCCCTCAATGCGATGAGGCCAGTATCAACAGCTTAGGAAGCTTAGACTGTTGAAGTGGAAAGCAGTGTTTTCAGCACCATCAGGGGGAGGTCTTTAGCTGGCGAAGCTTGGGATCCCCACTGGCTAGCACTAAATATGTGCTGCTGTTGGGTGGGCCTGAGCCCTAAGTGGGTGGGCCCTGGACCACCCAGGCCCACCTGTGGCTACGCCACTGCTTTATGGATGCAAAGTATTGATTTTTGTAAACAGAGAAAAATGTAGGCAAAGACCATATGGCCTATCCTCTCTGCCCATCCATGCCATCTATTCTCCTTATCACTCCTTAGAGGTCTTATGTACTTGTCCCAAACTCCAGTGGCATAGCCATGGGTGGGCCTGGGTGGGCCCAGAGCCACCCAGTAGCAGCACACCTATGATGTGGTTGGCAGGGATTCCCAAGCCCCACCGGCCGAAAACACCCAACAACTGTCCCGTCTGCATACCTTGGCAATAGCAGATCTACGCCTGCAGCAAGCAGTGACTGATACATACTATTTGCACCGGCCCCCACAGCCTTCCCTCTGACGTATTCCCACCTATGCGGAAACAGGAAGTTGCATTAGTAGGAAGGCTGTGGGGCCAACATGAGCAGTGTGTATCTGCTTGTGAAAATCTGCTATTTAAAAGGTATGTGGGAGAGGGGGGGATGCAGGTGAGAGGAGAGACCAAATCACCTGTGGGACGGGGCGGAGTTCCTCTGCCCACTCATCTTTGGTCCAGGCCCACCCAAAATTGGGTGTCTGGCTGCGCCCCTGCCAAGCTCTCTTGAATTCAGATCCTGTTTTGGTCTCCACCCCTTCCACCGGGAGGCAGTTCCACAAATTCAGCACCTTTTCCATGAAGAAGTATTTCCTCAGGTTACTTCCGAGTCTATCTCCTTTTACTTTCATCCTATGCCCCCTCATTCCAGAGCTTCCTTCCAATTGCAAGAGACTCGCCTTGTGTGCATTTATGCCGTGTAGGTATTTAAAGGTCTCTAACATATCTCCCCTCTCCCACTTTTCTTCCAAAGTATACATATTAAGATCTTCAAGTCTGTCCCCATACGCTTTCTGATGAAGGCCACCGACCATTTTAGTAGCCGCCCTCTGGACCGACTCCATCCTGTTTATATCTTTTTGAAGGTTGGTTTCCAGAATTGTACACAATATACAAGGGGCATCATCACCTCCTTTTCCTACTGGCCAGTCTTCTCCTATGAACCCAAGTATCCTTCTAGCTTTTGCCGTCATCTTTTCTACCCGTCTGACCACCTTGAGATCATCACATACGATCGTGCAGAAAAGTTCTTCACCCCTTAAACTGTACCGTTCCCTCAGGATTTTGCAGTCCAAATACATGACCCTGTATTTTTTAGCATTAAATCTAAGCTTCATTAAGTCCCTCCTCACGTTATCCACGCCATCAGGGGTATCTACTCTATTGCAAGTTTTGGTATTGTCCGCAAAGAGGTAAATCTTACCAGACACCCTTCAGCAATACTGCTTACAAAAATGTTAAAAAGAACCAGCCCAAGAACCAAACCTTGCGGAACGCCACTGGTAACGTCCTTTTCCTCAGAATGAGCTCCATTTACCACTACCCTCCGTCACTTTCCATTCAGATGTTGTGCTGCTCTTTTATGTATGCATTTTTCGAAAGAATGAAAAATCGATTCACTTCCATCTGTTCTACACCACTCAGGATTTTATAGACCTCAGTCATATCCCCCCTCATCCGTCTCTTTTCCAAGCTGAAGAGCCCTAACCTCTTTAGCCTTTCCTCATATGAGAGGAGTTCCATCCCGTTTATTTGGTCGCTCCTCCATCGCACCTGGTATAAAATAAGTACCTGAATATATGTAAACTGCTTTGAATGTAGTTGCAAAAACCTCAGAAAGGCGGTATATCAAATCCAGTGGTGTGCTGGAGCAGGCTCTCACAGGCTCGCAAGAGCCGGTTGTTAAGTTTTTAAGAATTTTGGGAGCCGGTTGTTAAAGTAGGGCCCCTCCATGGCTACTTAACAACTGGCTCCCAAAATGTGGGTTTGGGCCCCCTGCTGAATTCTCTTTTACTTTGCTGGTGGGGATGCTGAGCCCTGCCAGCCAAGTAAATAGACTGCTGCTGCTCCCAGCTCCTTGTTTCCAGCTCTGAGCAGCAGGCTGGGACTTCTCCAGCATATGTGAGATGTTTCAGCATGCTGCTCAGAGCAAGACGTTGGGAGTGGTGGCAGTCCATTTATTGGTTGCCAGCAAAGGTATGCCTAGTGTGCCCACACGAAGGGAGGGAGGAGAGAGAGGCAAGTGTTGCTCCCCCCCCTCCACCCGGCCACCCCTGGCCCTTCCAACTGCAGAGCTGGCTACGTCTGGAGAAAGAGCCTGTTGTTAAAAATTTACCAGCAACCCCTGATCAATCCCATTCCCTTCCTTTCTTTGAACCTTTTCTAATTCCACTATATCTTTTTGAGCTACGGCACCCAGAAACTGACGCAATACTCAAGGTAAGGTCACACCATTTAGTGATACAGAGGCGTTATAACATTCTTGGTCTTATTTATCACCCTTTTCTTAATTCCTAGTTTGCTTTTTTCGCTGCCACCCACACGTGACCCAGAATTGAATGTCGGGGTCTAACGTAGCCTGCAATGGTAAGCATTTAAAGAAGGCTTACTGCTGCTGGCTGAAATTTGACTGCAAATAAATACACCTGAGTTAATATTGAGGTCTCCAGGGGTCATTGCTGTCATAGGACTTCAGAGGCACAATGTATTTAGATTATGCCAAATAGCTACTGTTGTAAAGGACAGTATTCATAAGATGTTCAGCAAAAAACTATATAATATTTGCATGGCCTGAAAGATTTTGGGAGCCTATAGGAGAAGGGGTCATGTTAGATATATTTATAGTAGTTTTTCTACTATGGTCTCCCAGGGATCACAACTGTGAATGCATTATGTGAAACATGCATATCAACTTGTGTAGGCCCATTGACTTCAACCTCACCAAGTCATTGGATTTTTAGGTAAAAAAAAAAAAAAAAGACTAGGAAACCTCAACTGAATTCTGCTCCTAACACAAGGACCTAAATCTTCACTGCCACCCCAAATCTCACCACAATAGTAACTGATCCAAATTAATTTGAACATGGTTCTATTTCTTAGCTAGTCTTTAATAGCTGCAGTTCGGATGCCTTGCTAAATTTCTTCAAGTGAGCTTCATTTTGGGAGTAGTTTTAAAACTGCTGAATGAACCCTCTCAGGCAAACAAATGAGAGGGAGTCCAGAGCACAGGAAACCAAGTCTAGCAAAAGAACCAAGTCTGCAAGAATGAGTTGGCCCGTGTTGGGTTCTTCAGTAAACGTTGGATCCATTCTTGGAGGCCCTTTGTGCTTAATGAACTGTCTCAGTCATGATAGTGAGTGACTCCAACTGGTGTGAAATCAGTTGAAAAGTATAACTTTAGGGCTCTGTATGCCAATGCTGTTTTACAACATACGTACATAGTAACATAGTAGATGACGGCAGAAAAAGACCTGCACGGTCCATCTAGTCTGCCCAACAAGATAAACTCATATGTGCTACTTCTTGTGTATACCTTACCTTGATTTGTATCTGCCATTTTCAGGACACAGACCGTAGAAGTCTTGCCCAGAACTAACCCCACCACCCAAACACCAGCCCCGCCTCCCAATCTCGGCTAAGCTTCTGAGGATCCATTCCTTCTGCACAGGATTCCTTTATGTTTATCCCACGCATGCTTGAATTCTGCTACCGTTTTCATCTCCACCACCTCCCGCGGGAGGACATTCCAAGTATCTACCACTCTCTCCATGAAGAAATACTTCCTGACATTTTTCTTGAGTCTGCCCCCCTTCACTCTCATATCATGATCAGATCATTACAACGGGCTTTATGCTGTAAAACCTCTGGAAGCGTGTAACGGAACAGTATCTGGCGTGCTGTCCTTCTCTTTCTTATACCCCAACTGCAGGGGCTGAGTGAGAAAACACTTGAGGAGTTTCGGTCTCTGCAATTCAGGCCCAATCATCTGTGACAGCTCTTTGATTTTTATTTCATGGCTCACTGATAGCATAATTAAAATAACATCAAGCTCATTAAGAACTGCTGGTATGCCGTGGTTAATCAGCTGTGGGATCTTGCCACTATTGTTCGTAAAGTTCAGCCCAATTAGAGGTGCAACCAGAATTTAGCTTTATACCCCAACAAAAACGTATCCTTCAGAAACATGATGTGTGAAATTCTAGACATGTTTTTCATCCTACGGATGATATGTTTCCGACACAGTGCGTCTAAATCCTTCTGATTAAGCTTGTCTTGCCTTCAAAAAGGGATGGAAGCAGTTGGTTTTAGATTAGCAGATGAGTAGGTTAATAAATCAGTTTTCTGGAAATGTGTTTGCTCATCGTCTATTTATTTAGTAACTTTATTGTCTGCTGATTCATAGAGCATGCCTATAATGGCCTACGTAAAGAAGACAGAATGCAAACGAGTGGAGGAGTCGCCTATGGTCAGAGCACTTGGCTGACAACCAGGGAATCCCAGTTCAAATCCCACCACCTCTCTGTGTGATCTTGAGCAAGTTGCTTAACCCTCCATTGCCTTGGGGACAGACATTGGCGCGACTCCGTGGGGTGCTGTGGGTGCTCGAGCACCCCCATATTTCCCCGCTGGAACCGGAAGTCCCCCAGGAGCCAGCCCGCTGCCCGACCTCTTCTCCCACTCCCACAACAGTCCTTTGCCTGCCCCTCGCCTTCCTGCGTGCCGCCCATAACTTAAAAGTCATCTTACCGGGGTCCCAGTAAGTCATCTTACCCGCCCTTGCAGAAACAGGAAATGAGGGCGGGACCAGAGGCAAAGCTGAGAGCAACGAGAAGGGAAGGCAGGCTGAAGCGCCGACTCGCCGAGCCTGCTTGTGCTCGCCTTTCACTACTGCCGCCGGGACCCCGGTAAGATGACTTTTAAGTTATGGGCGGCATGCAGGAAAGCGAGGGGCAGGCAAAGGACTGTTGTGGGTGTGGGAGAAGAGGTTGGGCTGGAACTCGAGTCGAAGGGAGGCAGGTCTGGAACTCGGAGGGAGGGAGGGATTGGGGCCTGGAACTCTGAGGAGAGGGGGGGGCCTGGAACTCTGAGGGGAGGGGGGTCTGCTACTCGGAGGGGGGGTCTGGAACTCTGAGGAAGGAGGGAGGGAGGGATTGGGGCCTGGAACTCTGAGGAGGGGGGCAGGGGGAGAGGGGGAGAAGAGGCTGGCTGGGGGAGAGGAGAGGGGGCCCGGGGGGGACGGGGGGGGGGGGGGGGGGGGGAGGGGGAGAAATGCACCACCTGTAAAAAAAAAAAAAAATTAGGCACCCCCGATCATTTTGAAAAGTTGGCTTCTATGGGTACAGATATAGGGGTCCTTTCTAAGCTGCGGTAAAGGTGGTGTTAGTGTGCTCTTGTGCAGGTTCTCTCGGACCACTAAGGCCATTTTTATCACAGCCATAAAAATGGCCTTTTTCTATTTTTTTTTTTTGTATTAATGGCCGTGCGCTAATGTGGCCATTAAAAAAAAATACACTTAGAGTGTGTGCACTCCCCCTAACCATGAAGGTAAACGCTCCCGGTTTACCTACATCCCTGGTGGTCCAGCGGGGTCCTTGGTAGCAGGAATGTAGCCCCCTCACTCCTGCCCTTTGTGGCGCCTTTGTTAAAATAGTGAGAGGTTGTGGCAGCCGTTGTACAGAAGCGCCGCAAGGGGCAGGAGCGAGGGGGCTGCATTCCTGCTTACCTTCATGGTTGGGGGAAGGCGGGGGGGGGGGGTCCTAATGAGAGTTGGTGAGAGGGAAAGAGGGGACATTTTTGGGGGGGGGAAGGAGGGGGCGCGGGGGCTTTTTAAAAAAAATAAAAACAAAAAAAAAAGTTATGTGGCCCTGGCTGATATCACCCAGGCCCACATAACCTCTGGCAGCCTGTCTGCCCCAAATTATCCCCTGATATTCAGTGCCGGTGTCTGGACATGGTCCGGCACTGAATATCTGGGGATAATTTAGCTGGCCATGATCAGCATTTGAAAAAAACACTGACCACCGCCGGCTGAATATTGAGGGGAGTTTGTTTTAGTCTGTGGCTAGCGTGCACACATTTGGCATTAACGTACGATGCCATTTTAAGCTGCGTAATGTGCACCCTACCGCAGCTTAGTAAAAGGGCCCCATAGATTACAAAGCCTCCAGGGACAGAGAAATACCTGACTGTAGCTCACCTTGGGCCACTACTGAAAATGGTGTGAACTAAATCCAGATAAATAAAAGCAAACCCAACAGTGAGAAACAATTTCTGAGTGAGCTCCAGCATGCGTTTAAGTAAAAGAACATATGTGGAGGGTAATTTTGTGCCTAAACTGCTTGTCCCCCACTTTGGCTGTCTGTGCTCCCAGTCTGACCATGCTGAAAAGAATTTATAGCATCCAATTTGATAGGAATCGGTAGGGGTGGGGGGGGGGGAGTGTTTTCGTTCTGGTCGGGAAAGCACCATTTCTGTTAAGTAGCTCTCCTTCTATCCTGGAATATCTCTGTGCAAGCAGCATCTTGGATTTTTATTGTTTATAATGTTGCATTGTGCAGCTCGAGACTTCCGAGTAGAGGCCCCGACTAGACGTGATCATCAATCTTCAAAATTTTGTTTCGATGACTCAAGTCTAATGAGATGGTCTTTCTCTTATCTCTCAAGAAAGAAGTATCACGGGACCCACATTACTAATGAATCTTCCTCTTTGTTTCCCATTGATTTAAGAAACTGAATATTGTGGTTAAGTTAATGGTCCCTAATGTGCATCTTTTTTAGAAGAACTGGAACATGAAGGTAATATAGTCTGGGATGAAGGGATTTAGAAAGAAACCTTTGCCTGATGGAATATACCAATTAAAATGTTTGCACTAACGAAGGCAGACCTCACACACTGCAGTGAAATGGGACAGTACTTTAGTAGATTTCCAGCTGATTTTGAAAGTTTTTCTCTCTCCCCTTATTCCTCTTCCTGCTCTTTTCTCCTGTTTTCTCTCTATCTCGTTTCATAATCTAACCAAAGCTGGCAGAACCCCTTCATCTTAAAGATCACTGTGGGACAACAGTCCTGTTTGCTATGGGATTCCCATTGCACTGTAGTCAATATCTATGGTGACTCCAGAATGAGGCTTGGAATGCACGGAGAGACAGCTACAACACCAGACTGAGGCTTGGAACACTCATTGGTTGAATAGTGAATGCCATCCAAAAACCCACGGGAGGCTGTTGGGATTGGGAGGAAACACAGAGGGCTGTGAGCAAGTAAATAATAGCATTGACTCCTGCTGGTACAGGTGGGGATGGAGGAGAAAACTGGGGGGGGTGGAATGGATCCTACTGGGTACAGGTGAGTATGTGTTAGATTCCATTGGGGAGGGGTGGGATTACCCAATTCAGCACTCGAGAGTGAGGAATGATGGACCCCTCTGGGCTTAGCCCAGGACCAAGGGAAGAAAGGTCCAGAGAAGCACAGAGTAGGGTGGGGTGGGAGGAGGATGCAGAAAGGATCGGAGGAGCTGAGAACAGATTCCCCCCAGCTGCTTCTGGAGGAGACCACCTCCAAAATATTTGAGCCTGGAATTTGAATCTACAGCACTGGGTATTCCTCATCAGAGAGAGGAAATGATGCAATACCAAAACAGTGGAGCAATAAACTGAAAAAGGGTGGCAAATAGGAGAGAGAGGGTGAAAGTATTCCATCCAAGATACAGAGCACATGAACTTCTAGCTGAAAGGAAAAAGAAGGCGCATCATGGATTTGATATACCACCTTTCTGTAGGTATAGCCAAAGTGGTTTACAGATATTATATGCAGGTACCTTTTCTGTCCCCCTAGTAGGCTCTCAATCTAAGTCTTGTACCTGGAGCAATGGAGGATTAGGTGACTTACCCAGGGTCACAAGGAGCTGCATTGGGAACTGAACCCAGTTCCCCATGTTCTTAGCCCACTGCTCTAACCATTAGGCTACTCTTCCATATAAATGGCCAGTAGACTTCAATAAGATGCTGGAAGGAAGCATTTTCCAGAGAGTGAAAAACTCATTGTGTGCAACTGACCTTATTCTATAACTTCATTCAATAATTGTTTTTAAAGTGTGCTGTTAAATTTACAAGATCTGGCTTGGGCCTAATACCTTCTGCAGGTTTCCCAATTAGTCTTGCGATCATGCAGGATAAACGCTAGTCAATTGGTGGGGCTGGTGGTTGGGAGGCGGGGATAGTGCTGGGCATTATAGGGTTTGTGCCCCGAAGAGGACAGGTACAAATCAAAGTAGGGTATACACAAAAAGTAGCACATATGAGTTATCTTGTTGGGCAGACTGGATGGACCGTGCAGGTCTTTTTCTGCTGTCATCTACTATGTTACTATGTTACATCGGATGGACATTGTTAGTCCAGCATTTAAAGGCATTAAATCAATACATTTTTAAATCTTTGTTCTTATAAGGCTCGAGTATGAAATATCTACCATTAGATCTCAAATATCAAGTTGCTTATGACTTATTCCGAAGGGATTTGAAAACCTTTTTATTTGATAGGTTTAGGACTTAAGTTTTACGTTTATATATGTTTTTATTTTGTTTTGTAAATTTGATTTGATTTGAAATTGTTACCCGCTTTGAACCTTCATAGGATTGAGGCGGGCTATAAATGTTAATTTAGATTAGATTGGCCTTAATTGGCACCAATTAGTAGTTATGGGCATTATTCTATAAAGGTTATGCTCCTAAATTTATACGTATATACAGGTACTTATTTTGTACCTGGGGCAATGGAGGGTTAAGTGATTTGCCCATAGTCACAAGGAGCTGCAGTGGGAATCGAACCCAGTTCCCCAGAATCAGAGTCCGCTGCACTAACCACTAGGCTACTCCTCCACTAGCAACATTTCATGTAGAAGCCTGCCCTTGCAGATCAGCAACGCGGCCACGCAGGCTTCTGTTTCTGTGAGTCTGACATCCTGCACGTATGTGCAGGACGTCAGACTCACAGAAACAGAAGCCTGCGCGGCTGCGTTGCTGATCTACAAGGGCAGGCTTCTACATGGAATAGTGGAATAGCAACATTCCATGTAGAATCTCAAATAGTAGCAACAGAATCTCAATAGTTGCAACATTCCATCTAGAATGTCCAATAGTAGCAACATTCCGCGTAGAATCTCAAATAGGGAAAGGGAAATGGGACTTAATAATACCGTCTTTCTGAGGTTTTGGCAACTACATTCAAAGCGGTTTACATATATTCAGGTACTTATTTTGTACCAGGGGCATTGGAGGGTTAAGTGACTTGCCCAGAGTCACAAGGAGCTGCAGTGGGAATTGAACCCATTTCCCCAGGATCAAAGTCCGCTGCAATAACCACTAAGCTACTCCTCCACTCCTTAGATTACAGAATACTTTAATTTATGCATGTAATAGCTGCATTAGTGGCCTTTACAGCAGCCGTGGCCCTGTTGTAGGTGCCTGCATCTAAGTGTTGGCATGCTGATGTAGGTTTATGCCAGTATTCCATAAAACCCTTATGTACATTACAAAGCAGGCTCACAGCCCACGGAAAGCAGTGGCCTAAATTCTGGCAACCTGTTAGAATTTTCTCAAATATTTAAGGTCATAGCGTTTCCCATCAAAGAGGCTAATGACCCTTTTATCATAGGCTAACACAGTTCCTACAAATGCGGATTAGGCACGGCAAATCCCCATCTGCCACGTTAACCTTGAGCAATGACTTGTGCAATATAGTACAGAGTCTTCCGGTTCAGACTGAGACAGTAGGATTATGTGTCTACAATAAAGTTTGGTTTATCAGGAACAATAGAATGACTTGAATCATTCACCCTTCTGCTTCTCCAGTTGGGTGTCTTGCAATCTTCAGTAATTAAGACCAAGGTGTGCAATCTCCAGTCTATTCACTGTATGTGGGACACTGCCTATGCTAGTTAAGTGAGTTCGGCAGCTGGGGTAGATATGTTACATATAAATTACTGCTCAGCTGTAGGTCAAAGTGATGTGTTTTTTATTTTATTTTTGTTACATTTGTACCCCGCACTTTCCCACTCATGGCAGGCTCAATGCGGCTAACACGGGGCAATGGAGGGTTAAGTGACTTGCCCAGAGTCACAAGGAGCTGCCTGTGCCAGGAATCGAACTCAGTTCCTCAGTTCCCCAGGACCAAAGTCCACCACCCTAACCACTAGGCCACTCCTCCGATTGTTCCTGGTTGAGCGGGCTTTTTGCTTTGTCCGTAGACTGCTGAGATCGTTACACCCAATACATGAACTATATGAACAAAAAAAAGGCAAAATTTAAATGTTGGCGCAGAAATAGGGCCCTGTGATGGGGGTAGCCCCCCACCCCACACACACACACATGCACGTACATACACATAAACAGACGCACACACACACACACACACACGCACAAACAAAAACACAGACATTCATACACACTGGGCCTTTTTTGAGGGGGTACTTGGGGGGGTACTGAGTACCGCCACCTTTTCCATTGTCTACTACAATTGACCTATGATCCCCAAGTTTTAATGAAAAAACTCAGGGTCTACACACCAATTCTGCCTTGTCATAGATTCTGTGGCTGGTTGCAGGGGGCCTGGCTATTGTGAGGTGGGTCCCACAGTGATCACCCCCACCCCTGAAGGGTGGCCTAGCATTTGAATACCAGCACCTTTTTCACTGGAAAAAACACACTGCTCTTTAGGATTCCAGAATCTTGCTATTCTTTGGGGTTCTACGTGGAATGTTGCTACTATCTGAGATTCTGCATGGAATCTTGTCACTCTTTAGGATTCCAGAATCTTGCTATCCTTTGGGGTTCTACGTGGAATGTTGCTACTCTTTGAAATTCTGCATGGAATCTTGTCACTCTTTAGAAGGGCTTTTTTGAGGGGGTACTTGGGTGGTACTGAGTACCGCCACCTTTTCCATTGTCTACTACAATTGACCTATGATCCCCAAGTTTTAATGAAAGAACTCAGGTTCTACACACCAATTCTGCCTTGTCATACATTCTGTGACTGGTTGCAGGGGGCCTGGCTATTGTGAGGTGGGTCCCACAGTGATCACCCCCACCCCTGAAGGGTGGCCTAGCATTTGAATACCGGCACCTTTTTCACTGGAAAAAACACACTGCTCTTTAGGATTCCAGAATCTTGCTATTCTTTGGGGTTCTACGTGGAATGTTGCTACTATCTGAGATTCTGCATGGAATCTTGTCACTCTTTAGGATTCCAGAATCTTGCTATCCTTTGGGGTTCTACGTGGAATGTTGCTACTCTTTGAAATTCTGCATGGAATCTTGTCACTCTTTAGAAGGGCTTTTTTGAGGGGGTACTTGGGGGGTACTGAGTACCGCCACCTTTTCCATTGTCTATTACAATTGACCTATGATCCCCAAGTTTTAATGAAAGAACTCAGGCTCTACACACCAATTCTGCCTTGTCATAGATTCTGTGACTGGTAGCAGGGGGCCTGGCTATTGTGAGGTGGGTCCCACAGTGATCCCTCCCACCCCTGAAGGGTGACCTGGCATTTGAGTACCAGCACCTTTTTTGCCAGAAAAAATGCACTGCGATACACACATGAACTAATTTCCCAAAGCCCACTGACAAAAAGCACCTGAACACACTTTTGAAGGTGCTATGGAAAATGAAAAAAATAAAACCCCAAAGATCAGTGGATGCGACTGCTCAATGTGAAAGGGAAAAAAGAGTAAGTGTGGCTTCTGTTAAAGGCTGATTTGTGTAAATTCCATGCATTGTGCACAGAGCACACTGAGGTGTTAGGAATTAATGTTTATTTAATTTTCGAGTGTATCTTAAAGACATTTTTAAAATCCCAGTTGTAGCACCGTGGGCCAGATGCACTAGGAAGTGATTTTGGAAGTGGTGATTTTTTTTTTTAAAAAAGATGCCACTTACATAATGATGCAGGTGGCACGCACAGATTTAAAGAAGACATGTTCATGGTGAGCTTTCAAACAGAACCCATGTTCTGTATTTTACAATGACAATCATGAAACACTCTGCACTTTTAGTCATATCTAGGCTGGGCCATTTTCAAATGGTCCAGAGGAAAAGCACAAATGGCTCTCAAGAATGGAACAAGTGTGCTTTATTAATGACCCGACATGGGCTGTGTTTTGGCATAAACTAACGCCTGCCTCGCGGTCAGTTCAACTAAGCAACACTAAATAATGTGAGTTGCTGCTCAAAATATAGTAACTCAGCACAGTGGAAGTCTGCTCTGGAAGACAGGGAAATAAAGTTCCTAGTACGGAGCAAACCGCCAAGAAATGCGCCAATTTATGTGTGTAAATAGCTTTGAAAATGAACTTCTCAATGAGCAAAAACTTTACAGCCTAGATTTGTTTTATGGTCTCTAGGTGGAAAAAAAGGGTGTGCAGGTCCATGCATGCAAGACTGTGATAGTATGAGAGCTTCTTGCTTCAAATTGTCTGAACATAAGAATAGCCGGACTGGGTCAGACCAATGGTCCATCTAGCCCAGTATCCTGTTTCCAGCAGTGGCCAATTAAGGCCACAAGTAGCTGGCAGAAACCCAATTAGTAGCAACATTCCATTTAGAACCCCAAAGAATACATAGTAACATAGTAGTAAATGACGGCAGATAAAGACCTGTACGGTCCATCCAGTCTGCCCAAGATAAACTCACTTTACATGGTATGTGATACTTTATATGTATACCTGAGAGAGATTCCGGAATCCTAACGAGTAACAAGATTCCGGAATCCTAACGAGTAACAAGATTCCGGAATCCTAAAGAGTTTCAACATTCCATACTACCAATCCCAGGGCAAGCAGTGGCTTCCCCCATGTCCATCTCAATAACAGACTATGGACTTTCCCTCCTGGAACTTCTCCAAATCTTTTTTTAAACCCAGATACATTAACTGCTGTTACCAAACCTCTGGTGCTGTAAGAGGTGATAATTGTATGCAGTCAAAAGAGGAACTGGAAAGACACTGCATAGAATAAAAGGGAAGGTGCTAAGAGCATTCAAAATATATATGTTTAACAAGAAAGGATGCAATCAGGAGGGGTAATTTTCAGAAACATTTCTCTGGGTAAAGCAGTGCTTTACAAGCCTAATTTTATGCAGTCATTTTGTGTGAATATGCCAATATAGGCACATGTAGGACTAGATGGCAGTAAACTGTGACCGATTATAAGCTTGTTTGAGCAGGGACTGTCTCTTCATGTTCAAGTGTACAGCACTGCGTATGTAGTAGCACTATAGAAATGATAAGTAGTAGTAGTAGTCTTAGGATTCCGGAATCTTGCTACTCTTTGGGATTCCGGAATCTTTCTACTCTTTGTCCTTATGCCTTATTTGTTCTGTTTGTCTGGCCTAATTAGATTGTAAGCTCTGTGGAGCAGGGACTGTCTCTTCATGTTCAAGTGTACAGCACTGCGTATGTCTAGTAGCACTATAGAAATGATAAGTAGTAGTAGTCTTTGGGGTTCTGGAATCTTGCTACTCTTTGGGGTTCTGGAATCTACCTACTGTTTGTTCTTATTCCTTATTTGTCTGTCCTAATTAGATTGCAAGTGAATAATTGATAGTGCCCAATTATTAGTGCTAATTGGATCATTACTCAAATTGTGTGTGCAAATTGGGTGCATGTTCAATTTTGAGACCCATATATAGAATCCGGGGGTTGATGCCTTTGGGCCAAATTCTATAAATGGCACCTTTTAAAAAAATTGGTGCTGAAAAATCACGCGGTTAGCGTGATTCTATAAACTACACCTAAAGTTAAGTGTTCATAGAATATGCCTACATGCCATTCTTGCAAATAAAATTTAGGTGCACCCATTTAGGCCGCCTAAACCCAGGCCTGAATACCCGCATCTAAGTTAGGCGCAAATCGGGCGTATTCTATAATAGTGCGCATAGTTTTTTTTGAATCGCCCATAACCTGTCAATTCTATGCCCATGGCCATGCCCCCTTTTCGACTGCGCACATTAGAATTTACATGCACCGCATTATAGAATACGCCTAGAAAGTTGTGTGCATAAATTCTAATTAAAGCCAATTAGTGCTGCTAATTGGTTAAGATCCAATTATTGGCACTGATTGACTTGTGTGCACAGTTTGGCTGTGCAGCCATATAGAATTTGGCAGGCCAAAATTTAGCATGACTCGCTACTTTACCACTACCCACAACTGCCTTCTGTTTTCTTGTGCATAGTACAATTACCACCAGCGTTTCAGAATTTTATATTTCCATCTTCTGAATCACTTTTTCTCTTCATTCACAGGTCACCCGATAGTTTCTGTGGAGCAACTCATAACATGGAGAGGTAATGGCCCCTAGCCGGTCCCAACACTGAAGAGGTCTAAGTATTGTGAAATGGTACATGAATATTTTGCTAGAATTACTCTGGACACTGCCTCTGTGAAGTAGAAGGGGACTGTGGAAGTAAAGGGATGGACAGTGCATAGAGGACCTCTAATTCTGGACATCTTTCCTTCATGGTAGGAGATGCTGGACCTCTTGCAAGAAACCTGATTCTGGACATCTTTCCTTCATGGTAGGGGATGCTGGACCTCTTGCAAGAAACCTGATTCTGGACATCTTTCCTTCATGGTAGGGGATGCTGGACCTCTTGCAAGAAACCTGATTCTGGACATCTTTCCTTCATGGTGGGGGATGCTGGACCTCTTGCAAAAAAAAAAAAAAACCTGATTCTGGACATCTTTCCTTCATGGTAGGGGATGCTGGACCTTTTGCAAGAAACCTTCAGGTTTGGCTCCCTACATTTCCACCGAATACTCCAGTGGATTACAAAAATGGAAGGTCTGGACATGTTTTAGAAGCAGTCAGGATCCAGTGGGTTAACTATTTATGCTGACTACAACGTGAATGCAATCTCTCTGGACTATTTACACAAGGGTTACCACTAAATCTATCATGATGTTTCTCAAATACAGGTGCAAAACTCCATTCTATGATGCATTCCATCCTGATTTCAGTGATCAAACTCCCAGAACCACACACTTTTCCTTCTTATGTCTGTTCAAATTTATTTTTCATCTAAATGGAAACTGCTCATAGAACAAAGTGAACTGTTTATTTTGAAAACAAGTCTAGGACCCACTAAAGAAATACAAAAAAAAATCCCTCTTTAAACATTAAAGAAAACTTTCAGTAAAACTGTATTGAGGCTTGAGTATTTCTTTTTAAACGAATACCTCTCCCATTCAATGACAGCTACCACAGGTCTCTTTTTGTAAATAAAGTGTGGCAAAAATGTGCTCCCCAGCCACTCAAAACTGAAACAAACTTCATATACCAGAGGAAGAAACTTGGCATATAAATTGGGCTTTGGTATTTTCCAGTCTTATTCAGTTTTGAAAGTGTGTCTTAGGATTCTTCATTTAAACCAAATTACATTTTTCTGTGTATCTTTAATGCTTGCAAATTAGTCTCCGAGCCCAGCGATACAAGGCTCCATCCCCCTCCTTTCTCAGTGCATATGATATATTGCAGACCTGGGAAAGGATTTAGCTTTCTTTGGATTTAAAAAAAAAAATGATTTTCAGTTTGCCAATTTTCCAAAACTTCTTAATCTCCTTCCACCCCCACTTTGGGGCACTAGAATTGACTCGGAAGCAATTAAGGGTATTTCTAATGTGCTGCAGTTTTTGTCTGAAATGAAAATACAAAATAAACAGAACATTAAAACTGTGTGTTGCATCCTGCCTGAACGTTGCATTTTCTCTTTAATACAAATTATAAATCTCTGGGCCAGATGGGCAGCAAAGCTTGTCTATGGGATTTGAAAGGGCATCCTTAGGCACAGAATAAGCAAAAGTAACTGTAGGCTCTGCACATTAGTACAGTGAAACCTCGGTTTTCGTCGATAATTCGTCCGAAAATTATCGACGAAAACTGAGGCACCATGGCAGCGCGAGCAGTCTTCACATAATCCTGGCCCCTATCTCTCAATCAACGCTGCCTGTACACAAGGAGTTCCTCTCAAAGCGAAGGCAGGGTTTTGTTCGCGTGGCTGCAAAGTGAAGGAGTGTCGGAAGTTCCCCGGATGTTGTATACTCATCCCAGCCCTTGCTATATACAGCATATAGAAATTATTGAGGTAACGCTGACGAAATCCGAGGTGACCAACGAAAACCGAGACAAAAATTTAGCGTAACAAATCGACGATAACCGAAAAAGACGAAAACCGATGTCGACGAAAACCGAGGTTTCACTGTATTACTCAAGAAATAATAGTAATAATAAGTAATGAATACTTTGCCCTCTGTTGCCAGTTCTGTTCCTTTTAGAAAGGTTTACTCAGAGTAGTTATGGCTTTCTTTCTTGTCCAGGGATGGACTGCTATTTGAAACAAATGTCATTCGCTGATAACCGTGTGCACTATTTGTATACAGTGTACATTATATGCATTTTTCCTGGTAGTGCATGCATATGTAATGGTTCATACATTTCACCCGTTATCGGGAAAGAGGTCATACTGTGTGTATATAAGAACATAAAAATAGCCATACTGTGGCAGACCAATGATCCATCTAACTTAGTATCCTGCTTCCAACAGGGGCCAATCCAGGTCACAAGTACCTGGCAGAAACCCAAATAGTAGCAACATTTCATATAGAACCTCAAAGAGTAGTAACATTCCATTCAGAATCTCAAATAGTAGCAACATTCCATGTAGAACCCCAAATAGTAGCAACATTCCATGTAGAACCCCAAAGAGTAGCAACATTCCATGCTACCAATCCCAGGGACAGCAGTGGCTTCTCCATGTCTATCTCAATAGCAGACTATGGACTTTTGCTCCAGGAACTTGTCCAAACCTTTTCTAAAACCAGATACACTAACTGCTGTTACCACATCCTCTGGTAATGAGTTCCAGAGCTTAACTATTCATTGAGCAAAAAATATTTCTTTTTATTCATTTTGAAAGTATTACCATGCAACTTCAGGATTTTGAAGATCTCTATCACATCTCCTTCAGCTGTCTCTTTTTTCCAAGGTAAAGAGTCCTAACCTCTTAAGCCTTTCCTCATATAAGAGGAGTTCCATCTCTTTAATCATTTTGGTCACTCTTCTTTAAACCTTTTCTAATTCCGCTAAACCTTTTTTTAAAATATGGTGACCAGAATTGCACACAAATACTCAATGAAGTTGCATCATGGAGTGATGCAGAGGTATTATAATATTCTCTGTTTTATTTTCTATCCCTATACTAATAATTCCTTGCATTCTGTTTGCTTTTCTGGCTGCTGCCAAACACTGGGCACAAGATTTCAGCGTATTGTCTACGACGACACCTAGATCTTTTTCTTGGGTGCTGACTCCTAAGGTGGACCCTAGTATCAGGTAACTATGATTTGGATTATTCTTTCCAATATGCATCACTTTGCATTTGCCCACATTAAATTTCATCTGCCACTTGGATGCCCAGTCTTCCAATTTCCTAAGGTCTTCCTGCAATTTTTCAGTCTGCATGCATTTTCACAATTTTGAATAATTTTGTGTCATCTGCAAATGTAGGGCCTCTTTTACTAAACTGTGCTAACGAATCCCAGCATGATCAATGTGCCGCTGTCCATGCAGTTTGAATGGGCCATGTCGCATTTGTCGCGCAGGAAGCACTAGCTCGGTTTAGTAAGAGGCCTGTAATTTTTATTTTTTTGTTGCATCTGTACCCCGCGCTTTCCCACTCATGGCAGGCTCAATGCGGCTTACACGGTGCAATGGAGGGTTAAGTGACTTGCCCAGAGTCACAAGGAGCTGCCTGTGCCTGAAGTGGGAATCGAACTCAGTTCCTCAGTTCCCCAGGACCAAAGTCCACCACCCTAGCCACTAGGCCACTCCTCCACTCAACTTGCTTGTCATCAACTTGCTTGTCATTCCCATTGCTAGATCATTTATAAATTAGTTAAATAGCATCGGTCCCAGTACAAATTCCTAGGGCACTTTACTATTCACCCTCCTCCACTGAGAAAAGAGCCACTTAACCCTACCCTCTGTTTTCTATCCATTAACCAGTTCCTAATTCACAACAGGACATTGCCTCCTATCTCATGGCTTTTTAATTTTCTCAGGAGTGTCTCATGAGAGACTTCGTCAAAAGCTTTCTGAAAATCTAGCTACACTACCTCAACCAGCTCACCTTTATCTACATGTTTATTCACGCCTTCAAAGAAATGAAGCAAATTGGTAAGGCAAGACTTCCGTAAATCCGTGTTGACTCTGCCCCATTAAACCATGTTTGTCTATGTATTCAGTAATCTAATTCTTTATAATAGTTTCCATTATTTTACCCAACACTGATGTCAGTCTTACCGGTCTGTAATTTCCTGGATCATCCCTGGAACCCTTTTTAAAAATTGACGCTACATTGGCCACCCTCTAGGCTTCAAGTACTACAGATGATTTTAATGACAGGCAATATGGCTGCGCTAACTGATTAGTGCAGAACAGACTCGCTCTCCATCCCCCAGACCCACCCGGCATGCTAAAAATAAATGTGATATTTTAGTGAGTGGTAGTGTGTCCCAATTCCCAAATTACCATGGGATGCCTGAGCACTCTGTCATGTTCCCTGCTTGCGCAAGGTATGGGCATCTGACGAGATGGTGGCCATCTTGGATTTGGGCATATCCAGGAGAGGGCGGCCATCTCAGAGGTGGGCGTCTTAGGATGGGGCGGCCATCTTGGTGTTGGGCAGCTGCAGGAAGGAAGCCCATGTTTGGGCTTGAGGGTGTCTCCGTTTGGGGGGCAGCCATCTTGAAGACAGCTGTGCAGGTTTGGGCCTAATTCCTGCACTATTTAAAGCCATGCCACCAGTCCTCCCACGCTTCGGCTTCTATTCAGTTCTCTGGGTAGTTGCAGTGCTTCTGGTTCTTCTTGTTTGCTGTCTGGTATTGACCTTTGCCTGATTCTGGACTTGCTTCTGTCTGCTGCCTGGTTTTGACCTTTGCCTGATCCTGGATTTTCTACTGTCTGCAGCCCGGTATTGACCACCGTTTGTTCCTGGACCTTCTTGCCTGCTGCCTGGCTGTGCTCCGTGGACTTTCTTCTGGACTCAGTTCTTCCTGCTGTTGGCTTCCCGCACCTGGGGGCTCAACCCCTGGGGAACGGAGGGAGACACAGGGGGAACTCGGGGTTGGCCGACAGCTCGGTGGGAATTCTTTCTCCGTCGGGCACAAGGGCTCACATCTCCACTTGGCGTGCCTGACACGCTCCCGCTCCCCGTGGCAAGGCATTTTTAGCAGTAGTGCTTAGTGCAGCTTAGTGAAAGGGCCCCTTAATGAACTAGAGACCCTGCTATTTTATCTTCACCTCTTCTGCAAATCATAGATTAAATCTGGGTGCTTATAATCTTGTTTCTGTGCTATTTTGTTTCAGCGGTGGGTTCACCCATCCTCCTGATGACTGAAGCCCCTGCTGTTTCAGGAGTGAGAGCCTGTAAAGCCCTTTATTAGAAGCTAAAACCCTGGAAATTGGATCCTATTTTCAGCAGAGCAGTGGGCTTCAGATACTAATTCTCTTGTGTATTGAATAGTTTAGCTGATGTGAAGGCTTTAGATTTATTTATTTCTTTATTTCATTTATATCCCACACTATCGTAATAGATCAGGTTCAGTGAGGCCAACAACTTATTATAATTAACTGCACAAAAAGTGATGGAGGATAATATACATTAAGTAGTAATATGAAGATAAATGAGGATGGGGTGGGCTGCCGCTTCTTCCTTTTGCTTTGAGGAATTTATGTATTTATTTATTTCTTTGTTACATTTATATCCCACATTTTCCCACCTATTTGTAGGCTCAATGTGGCTTACATAGTACCGGAGAGGCATTACAGACCCCGGTGTAAACAAATACAAAGTGATGTTGTGGTAAGATAAAGTTCATGTGGCACAGCCACACTAGGGAATCGTACAACGGAAGAGTTGTGTTTTGTCCATTACGTACTTTAGTTTTGTTATGTTGCAGAGATCAGGCAATTATGCTGGATTTATTTTTTTATTTATTTTTATTTTATTGCATTTGTATCCCACATTTTCCCACCTATTTGCGGGCTCAGTGTGGCTTACAATACATTGTGGAAGATGGAAATACAATGTGTTACAGTACGATTATGGGTTACAATATGAGGAGTTATGGGAAGACAAAGTCAAGTCAAAACATCATTTGGAGCATAGAAACAATGGAATGTTACAATGGGGAAAAGATAGGGCGATAGAACAATAGCACGAAAACCTTAGAGTATAACAATTTTATATGTGGGTGGAGTATTAATTGTGGAGAAAATACGGGGTAAGAGAATTTAGAAGAGGGTGTATTGATGCATTTCTGTTAGTGTGTGTGGACTTCATGTGTTTTGGTAGGGTATGCCTTTTTAAACAGGTTAGTTTTTAGGTTTTTTTTTTCGGAAGTTTAGGTGGTCGTACGTAGTTTTCAAGGCTTTTGGTAATGTGTTCCACAGTTGTGTGCTTATGTAGGAGAAACTGGACGCGCAAGTTGATTTGTATTTGAGTCCTTTGCAGCTTGGGTAGTGCAGATTTAGGTACGTCCGTGTTGATTCGGATGTGTTTCTAGTTGGTAGGTCGTTCAAGTCTGTCATGTATCCCGGGGCTTCAACGTAAATAATTTTGTGAACCAGAGGGCAGATTTTGAAAGCAATGCGCGTTCTTTGATTGGGAGCCAGTGTAGTTTTTCACAAAGGGGTTTTGTGCTTTCAAATCGCGTTTTTCCAAAGATAAGCCTAGCTGCCTTGTTTTGAGCGGTCTGAAGTTTGTTCTTTGCATCCCGTATCTCTGCCCCGAAGCGAAGAGGAAGAGAGAACCAGGCTTGTGCAGGGATTTTTCAGCACTTTCCAGGTCTGACGTTATTGAAAACGACTCCGCCCTTATTAAGTCAAGGAGGCATATTTTCAAAGCACTTAGCCTCCCAAAGTTCCATAGAAACCTATGGAACTTAGCCTTCCAAAGTGCTTTGAAAATATGCCTCAAGGTCATTTCACTAAGGGAGAAGCGCATGATGCACCCTGATTGGTGGATTTTCACGGTGGTTGTTGTGGCCTGGGTGGATGGAGAAATTGAAGCAGCCTAGAAGTGCTTTCTTACATGTGTGAGAAAAAAAAGAAAATGTACACACCCATACATATGATGCAGTCAGAGTAGTAATCTTAATCCTTTGATTGTGGGTTGTGGCAAAATAATGCATTAATTATATTATTTCTTCAGTCACTGATCAGATTCCTCTTGTAAGCACATACTGGCTTGCACATGTGTGCACATATATACAACAGTGTTCTACAAAGATATCGTGCTTTATCACTGGAGAGTAATTTTTGCATAGACCAGAGGTCTTTTAAGCTCCAAAATGCTTCTGAATAGTCTCTTTCTCTACTTTGTCCTGTTGTTCAGTTAAAGCGGTATAGAAAGCTTTAATAAACTATTAACTATCTAAGTTATGAGCTAGAGGAAAGTGAGAAAAATCCCTCTGCCTGAGCTCTGGATGTAGTGTCTCCAAGCATGGGAAGGAGAAAAGGAAAGATAGATTTTGCAGACAGTTCTTCATAGAGCCGCATAATAGTCAGTGGAAACTTAATGGCAATTCCACACACACACACAACACACAACACACACAAACAACACACACATACACACACACACACAACACACACAACACTCTTAACACAATCATCTCACCTGCCTCCCCCCAGGTATCCAGCATTTCCCTTCTCTGCTCTGTTCCTTCCCTTCTCTTTCCCCAGGTGTCTAGCATCTCTCCCCTTCCCTACACTCTCTCAAAGTGTCCAGCATCTCTGCCCTTCTACTACACCCTGCCAGGTGTTCAGCATCTCCTCTCTCTTCAATTTCCCTGAACTGCTGTCGCCATTGCCATCCTCCATAGAAGCCAATTCAGCCAAATCTTCATCAAAACTAAAGACGGTACAGTGGCAGGTCTTTAAGCACTGTGCAAACTCCTGGTCTACTTCAAAGTAAACTGTACAGACACTCTACAAGACACAGAGAGGGCAGGACATGGAAGGACTAGAATGAGCGCAGGAAAACATGTGTAGGCTGGAACACAAAGACCTGCCACCATGCTGCTGCTTATAGGGGGTTTAAAGGCTGCTGTCCCAGAGAACATAGCGGAACACCTGACTCTTGAAAGCCAAGTAAATTCCACTACAAAGAAAATGTTCCACTCAATGTGGAAACTTTAAACGTATAAAACCTTTTTCCCCACGAGATGTATTTCGCAACTTTATACAATCGATGGTATTAAGCCATTTAGATTACTACAATGGAACAACTAGCTAAGAAATGTCAGACCGCACAGAATACAGCAGCCAGACTGATCTTCGGAAAATCAAAATATGAAAGTGCCAAACCCCTTCGTGAAGAAATTGCATTGGCTTCCCACCAAGGAACGTATTGCCTTCAAGGTTTGCACCCTGGTCCACAGGATCATTTACGGCGAAGTTCCTAGGTACATGTTGAACCTTATAAATCTACCACCCAGAAACAGCACCAGCCTTTCCCGAACTTACTTAAATTTGCATTATCCAGACTGCAATGGACTTAGATACAAATCAAGTTATGCATCCAGCTTTTCTTACGTAAGTACACAACTGTGGAACGCTCTGCCCAGAACCGTGAAATCTATCCACAACTTCAGGAAGTCACTGAAAACCAACTTGTTTAAGAAGGCCTACCCCCCTGACCCAAATTAACTTTCTACTTCCTGCGACACAGCAAAACTATGGACCGTACTGGACTTTTATCACCGCCCCCTCTTAATTTCTTTGTTGCTTTTATGCCTAATACTATATTGTGTATTTGTATTTTACTGAATCGGAGCCTGCCTCGACAGTATTGTGTAAGCCACATTGAGCCTGCAACTAAGTGGGAAAATGTGGGGTATAAATGTGTTAAATAAATAAACACGAAGAGGACATCGGTAATCTGCTTTGTTAAATAGTATAGGCTCTTGTATTTCTTATATTATTATTTTTGCAATCCTCCTTGTGACTTTGTTGGAATCTCCAGATTATTAGAGGACCTCAGCTAATTTTCTTTTTCTCTGAATGGAGATTGATTGCCTAGTTATACAATTTTTTGTTAAAAAAAAGCTTTGCTGTGCAAGTTAATTGATTGTAGTGAAATATTATAAATAAATATTTTAGTCTTCTCTCCTACTGTCCTGCTGGTTGTGCTGGATACCCCTTGAAGTCTGCTATTCTAGGCAGAGAAGTTTTCATCATCTCTGCGTCCTTCTTGGTTCAATACCAAACAGGTTTCGGGTTTATTTGATATACCACTAATAATAAAATTATCTGTGTAATTTAAAATCATTACATGAAATACAGTACAGTGCAGAGTCACGTTTTCTCCTGCACCAGCCTGCCGACTGGAACATCTGGTTTGGAAATAAGCACCAGAATGGTAAATCCAGTGCCATTGTACCAGCTGGTGTCATGTGCTTATGGGGTCTTTGCCCCACCGCAAGGAATATATTGAAAAAGGTTCAGGCGAAGGTCCTACAGTGCTTTTCACATGCAGAATGTTTTTTGTTTTGTTCTTTCTTTGCACTTCCTGAAGCTGCAAGACATTAAATTCCAGGGCAAAGGGCACGCTATTTCAGAACCGTGCCCAGCAAACTGTCTGCCTTGCCACTTATTGGTACTCTGCCTGATCTTTACCTATTAGCCTTTAGTCTTTTTGGTTGCTTTGTAACGACTGCGTGACCTCCTCCTCGCCTCTGCGGGGGACTGTGTACCGCTGCCTCTTCTGCAAGTTGTTAATTTTTCATTTCTTGTAAATTGATGTAGGATAAAAATTGCCACGTCCCTTGACTAGGCCTGAAATATTGCTCAGGAAGCCGTTTGGGCAGTTACACTTTGTTACTGGGAAGTACACAGTAAGCAAGCTGGACAAGCAAGCTGAGTATTCCTACTAAAAATTTTTTTAAAAAAACGTTGAAAGATAAGTTCACGTTTTTTCTTTAACATTGTGCACTTGCTGATTGAGTGGAGGAATGGCCTAGTGGTTAGGGTGGTGGACTTTGGTCCTGAGGAACTGAGTTGGATTCCCACTTCAGGCGCAGGCAGCTCCTTGTGACTCTGGGCAAGTCACTTAACCCTCCATTGCCCCATGTAAGCCGCATTGAGCCTGCCATGAGTGGGAAAGCGCAGGGTACAAATGTAACAAAAATAAAATAGATACTATTGAAGATTCTACATGGAATGTTGCTACTATTGGAGATTCTACATGGAATGTTGCTATTCCACTAGCAACATTCCATGTAGAAGCCTGTGCGGCCACATTGGTGATCTGCATGTAGAATCTCAAATAGTAGCAACAGTGGAGGAGTGGCCTAGTGGTTAGGGTGGTGGACTTTGGTCCTGGGGAACTGAGGAAGTGAGTTCAATTCCCACTTCAGGCACAGGCAGCTCCTTGTGACTCTCTGGGCAAGTCACTTAACCCTCCATTGCCTACCGCATTGAGCCTGCCATGATTGGGAAAGCACGGGGTACAAATGTAACAAAAATAAAATTCAGGCAATAGCACTTACACTTATGAATAAGAGTTAGCCCTATGAAAGATGTGCTATGCCACCTGGCAAAACCAATGATATTGCCTTAAATAGGTGGACATTTCTGAGGGTACTCTTAAAAAAAATATTAAGATATTTATCAACTTACAACATGAGTGTTGTTGTGTAAGCATTTAAAAGTTTTTCACTTTATACTGCTGTGAGCCTGTTTCATGTTTTTTCAACAGCATAGATCTTTGGTTCTTAGTAGTACAGGATACAAAGGGCACAGTTCACATCTCAGCCAAGAGCTAACAGATGCCGCGTTGGAGATCGCTTAGATCAAAGGCTTGTGCAATACAGGAACGTAAAAATCTATCCTGGGTAAAGCCCCTGAAAAATCTTTACAGAACAGCTTCCTTATATGCTTGCAGCAAAATAGTTGTTTTTCAGCTTTCCTCTTCCCCTCTCCCCCTCCCCAACGGAAGAGTAGCCATACTGGGTCAGACCAATGGTCCATCTAGCCCAGTATCCCGTTTCCAAAGAGTGGCCAAGCCAAGGTCTCTGATTCCTTTGTAGGAATTCCCTTTCCCTTGCTCTCTCTGTTAGTACTAAAAGGACTGTGGGTCCTCATTTTATACTAAGGGGTCCTTTTACTAAGGCCCGCTGAAAAATGGCCTGTGGTAGTGTAGCTGCTTGTTTTGGGCACTTGGAAGGGGGGGCGTAGGAAGGGGGGGCAGTCCGTCCCAGGTGCATGCCGCTGGGAGGGGGTGTCGGCTCCGCTGGTTCCCTGGAATAGGTTACTTCCTGTTCCGGGGTAGACAGAGCAGGGAACCAGCAGAGCCGATGCAGCTCCCAGCGGCGTGCATTCAGGGCAGATCGGCGTTCCCGCCCGCCCCCCCCCGCTTTTGAATGGCAGTAAAAATGCGCTCGGGGGGGGGGGGGGGGGTGCGCAGCTGCGACCCGCCCTGAGTGTCAGCCGCCCTCGCTACGGCACTGCACATATCCACAATTTTTTTTTTATTTTAGTTACATTTGTGTCCCGCGCTTTCCCACTCATGGCAGGCTCAATGCAGCAGGCAATGGAGGGTTAAGTGACTTGCCCAGAGTCACAAGGAGCTGCCTGTGCCTGAAGTGGGAATCAAACTCAGTTCCCCAGGACCAAAGTCCACCACCCTAACCACTAGGCCACTCCTCCACTGTTGCTACTATTGGAGATTCTACATGGAATGTTGCTATTCCACTAGCCTTTAGTCTTTTTGGTTGCTTTGTAACGACTGCAACATTCCATGTAGAAGTCAGCCCTTGCAGATCAGCAATGTGGCCGCGCAGGCTTCTGCTTCTGTAAGTCTGACGTCCTGCAGGACGTCAGACTCACAGAAGCAGAAGCCTGCGCAGCCTTCTACATGGAATGTTGTTGCTAGTGGAATAGCAACATTCCATGTAGAATCTCCAATAGTATCTATTTTATTTTTGTTACATTTGTACCCCGCGCTTTCCCACTCATGGCAGGCTCAATGCGGCGGGCAATGGAGGGTTAAGTGACTTGCCCAGAGTCACAAGGAGCTGCCTGTGCCGGGAATCGAACTCAGTTCCTCAGTTCCCCAGGACCAAAGTCCACCACCCTAACCACTAGGCCACTCCTCCACTGTTGCTGCTATTGGAGATTCTACATGGAATGTTGCTATTCCACTAGCCTTTAGTCTTTTTGGTTGCTTTGTAACGACTGCAACATTCCATGTAGAATCTCCAATAGTAGCAACATTCCATGTAGAATCTCCAATAGTATCTATTTTATTTTTGTTACATTTGTACCCCGCGCTTTCCCACTCATGGCAGGCTCAATGCGGCGAGCAATGGAGGGTTAAGTGACTTGCCCAGAGTCACAAGGAGCTGCCTGTGCCGGGAATCGAACTCAGTTCCTCAGTTCCCCAGGACCAAAGTCCACCACCCTAACCACTAGGCCACTCCTCCACTCCTTTTGGCACTTGATTGAATCATGCACTTTCACAGAACAAAGCAAAATATTTACTTCCCCACTAACAGACAGTGACCTGGTTTTAAGCTTACCACAAATTACAGTAAAGCACTAAAATGCAAATTAAGAAGAGGCACTGCATTTTTAATGAGCTCTGGGTAATACAATGTACTAAAGGCCCTAATTAATAAGTGCTTTTATCCAAATCTTCAAAACATTTTATTAGTAGAAACAACAGTTTCCCATGAGGTAAAAAGTCCCATTTAATGTACAAGAAATGAACGGAAATCCAATGAGACAGCTATAAAGGCTTCCATGCTCTCCAAGCTATTTGATTTGTTAATATCTATTAATTGCCCCCTGGTAATGTCAGAATAAAAAAAAAAAGAAGAGATGAACCTGCCCCCCCCCCCTTCCTCTCACATATTCCTTTCTAATGTTGTCTGTAACTTGAATTGCACAACAATCTCATAGAGCCCCAATGTAATTAAATATTTACATGGAGGCAGGAAGTTTGTTTTTTGTGAATATGTGTTGTGTGTAACGGATTACATTTCCTATACCTTTAGTTAAGGTTCAGGGTTGCCAGGTGGAAAATTTTTTTCCCACCCAAACCAGCCTAAATCCAGCCCAAACCCCGCCCAAACTCAAACCCCGCCCCTGACACCCCCACCCCCGTATCATCACCCCGCCCCCGCCGTCATCACCCCGCCCCCGCCGTCATCGGCCCCGCCTCCTCCGTCATCGGCCCCGCCTCCCCTGTCATCGGCCCTGCCTCCCCATCATCGGCCCCGCCCAAAATGTCACTAACTCCGCCCAAAATGTCACTAACCCCGCCCCCCGCGGCCGAAAAAAACGCCCAAAAAACAGCCCAAAAGACCAAAAAGCAGCCCAAAAAACCGCAACCCGCCACGGGCAAAAATTTCCCGCGGCGGGTCACGGAAAACCGCCCAATTGGGCGGTAAAACCGCCCACCTGGCAACATTGTTAAGGTTGTCTCTTTGAACTACAAATCCCTGTAATCTTGTAGCTCTCTGTAATAGGCTCTTCCAGAGCACATGTCCTAGATCCCTGTGCCCTATTGGCTTGCCTTATTCTCTGTGCATGCTGGGCTAGCTGCCCCCCGCCCTTTTCTTCCTATCAGGTCTGTAAGAGTTAGTCTGCAGAATACTCTGTGAACTGAAACTACCTATGCTGTATTTTGCTGTATGCGCCCCTTCAAGCTACTGTGACACTATCAAGATTTCACCAGTGTAAAAGTACAAACAGCATCTCTACTCAGTGTGTTCTTAAATTACTCCCAGCTTCTCTCGTGCAAGGAGAGAAAGCTGGTGGAAGAACAGACTCCCAGTTTGCAAGGCAAAAAAACCCCCTCTGAACCGCAAGGTATTATTCTTTGTTTGATTACTGCGTTACAGAAGATTTTGGATCAAGAGTTCTGAGACATCTCGTAGTCATGTTCTATACTCTGGTTTAAGCTGCGTACCAATCACACCTAGCTAAAGGGAAGAACACGCACTATGTTTTAGTGGATGTTTCGTTTACTCACATGTAAAAAAAATAAGGAGTTTAGTGCAGGAAGGTAAACTAAAATCAGTACTTAACTAGGGAGCTATTTTACTAAGCTGGGTAAGAGTCTAAAATGGAGTTACCACCCGGCTCCCACATGGCTCTTGCGGTAATTTCATTTTTGGTGCGTGTCTGATACTCGCATATTGGGTGCGTGCCAAGTGGCACTTGATGCGCGTAGGTCATTACCCCCTGGTTACCGTGTGAGACTTTACCACTAGATCAATGGCTGGCGGTAAGCAGTGGCGTTCCTAGCGTGGATGGCACCTGGGGCGGATCGCCGATGCGCCCCCCCACCTGCGAAATGACACCTCCCCCCCCCGGCAAAATGACACCCCCCTGGGTGCACGCTGCTGGGGGGGTGCCACGGCGCATGCCTGTGGGCTCTGACTTCGCGAACTTTGCTCGTTCGCGAAGTCGGAGCCCACAGGCGCGCGCCGCGGCACCCCCCAGCGGCGTGCACCTGGGGCAGACTGCCCCCACCGCCCCCCCCCTTGGTACGCCACTGGTGGTAAGGTCTCAGACCCAAAATGGACACATGGCAATTTGCATTTTGCTGCACACTAAGTGGAGAAATATTTTCTACAATTTCGGCATTTCAAAGACTCGGTCAAAATCCTCGATGTTATCTTTGATCCCTTCCTCACCTTTAAACTGCAAATAAATTCAGTCATCCATGCCTCCTCCTTTGCCCTCCATTGCGTACGCACTGTTCACCCCTTGCTGCCTGCTTCCTCACTGCCTCCCCTCATTCAGGCTTTGGTCATTTCCCACCTCGATTACTGTAACGCTCTTTGACGGCCTTCCTCCATGTTCTATGAAATGTCTATAGTTAGTCCAATCAAGTGCAAACTTCTACACAATGGAAAACAAGGGGAGCAGATCAATAGTAGACATACACAAACTTTAATAGCAGAGTTGCAAACTAGTGTGTCGCCCGACACAGGCCATGTTTTGCCCAGCAAGGCTGCGTCAGGGGCTATGTTATGATCTTCCCTGTCATACGCTTGATATGAGGTGTGTGTTATACTCCAAACAGGGGTGTAGCCAGACAACAGATTTTGGGTGGGCCTAGGCAAGAAGTGGGTGGGCAACAAGTGTTCTCCCCCCCCCCCCAGCACCAAAAATATCTCAGCTAGTGGGAAAATGCTTCTTTCCACCTTGGCAGTCTGCAGCAGGCGTACACTGAAAACTGAGCATGTGCAGGTGCCAGTATGGTGGAGAGTAGCATTTTCGTTAACATCAGGGGGAACTCTTCAGCTGGTGGAGCTTAGGATCCCCACCAGCTACCGCTAAATGTGTGCTACTGTTGGGTGGGCCTGAGGCCTAAGAGGGTGGGCCCTGGCCCACCCAGGCCCACCTGTGGCTACGCCACTGCTCCAACATAACGTATGAAAAGACAAACGTGAACCGCACCGTAGTAGAAAAAAAAACAGCACAAGTTCAATTCACATAACCAAGACAAAATTCCAGTGAAATCTTGGTGAAAAAATACTTCCTGACATTATTCCTGAATCAGCCCCCTGTCAATCTCAAATCTCTAGTTCTACCGCCTTTCCGTCTCTGAAAAATGTTTGTTTGTCTGTATCATATCACCCCTGTTTCTCCTTTCCTCCAGGGTATACATATTCAGGTCAGCAAGTCTTTCCTCAAACATCTTGCTACGCAAAACCCATAACATTTTCGTTGCTCTTCTCTGAACCGCTTCAAGTCTTTTTACATCCTAGCAAGATGAGGCCTCCAAAACTGAACACAATACTCCAGGTGGGGCCTCACCAATAACTTGTAGAGGGGCATCAACACCTCCTTTCTTCTGCTGGTTATACCCCTCTCTATTCAGCTTAGCATCCTTCTGGCCACGGCCACTGTCTTGTCGCATTGTTTCGTCACCTCCAGATGGAAAAGTTGGGCTGGAAATGGCAGGTCTGGTGAATTTTAGCTGATAGTAGTTTCTTGTTTCCAGCAGTTTATTTTTGAGGCAGCTGGAGTTCATTCAGAGGCTGCTGGAAATGATAAATGTAGGTTCTGTTTCTAAAGCTTAGACTGCTCTAATAAATCACACGCACAGTGATTTAAAAAAAAAATATATATATATGTGTGTTGTATAAAATTTGAGGGCACCCAGACGTCTTTCATTCTGAATCCACTCCATTACTCTGAAACCAAACTGAAATGTGGCGTGTTTCACAGTGTGAATGAGGACCTAAGGAGACCATTCTGTAAGTCGGCACCTCAGTTTACCTGCCTTGATTCCGTGTGGTGAGAGTCTGTAAAACAGAGAGCTACTTCCAGAACATCAATTCATTGGCTTCCTAGGGTTGTCTTTTTCTTAAAGAAATTAAACAGGCGAACCACGGCCAGGGGAAGTTGTTTTGGTGGGATCAATTCAGCCAATGAAAAAGCTGAACTATAAAATGTAGTGCTTTATTTGTTTTGAATATCATCCAAAAATCACAGCCTGCCCTTAAAAAAAATAATTAAGCTCCTTTTTAATGTCATAATTAAGTGGGAAATGAGTTGATTCTCAATATTTTAATAGCTTCTAATATACTTATACAGTATGTGATTAAATCAGTACAGGAGTTCCTTATAATTAATTTCTGGAAATGCGTCGAAGCATATAAGTATCGCCCTACCCTCCTCTCTTCCTTCCCGTTCACATTAATTGATTTGATTTGCTTACTTTATTTATTTTTTGTCTATTAGATTGTAAGCTCTTTGAGCAGGGACTGTCTTTCTTCTATGTTTGTGCAGCGCTGTGTATGCCTTGTAGCGCTATAGAAATGCTAAATAGTAGTAGTAGTAGTCTCTTGTAACCAGACTAATATTGTGATGTCATAATGCCTCAGGCCACAAATAAGAGCCAACCTCATCAGTGATGTCACAATGGCTTGATTGTCCTATACTTGGCTCACTTTTATTACATAGCTCTTTGAGTAGGGACTGTCTTTCTTCTATGTTTGTGCAGCGCTGCGTATGCCTTGTAGCGCTATAGAAATGCTAAATAGTAGTAGTAGTAGTCTCTTGTAACCAGAGCTAATATTGTGATGTCATAATGCCTCAGGCCACCAATAAGAGCCAACCTCATCAGTGATGTCACAATGGCTTGATTGTCCTATACTTGGCTCACTTTTATTACATAGCTCTTTGAGCAGGGACTGTCTTTCTTCTATGTTTGTGCAGCGCTGCGTACGCCTTGTAGCGCTATAGAAATGCTAAATAGTAGTAGTAGTAGTAGTACATAAGTAATGCCATACTGGGAAAAGACCAAGGGTCCATCGAGCCCAGCATCCTGTCCCCGACAGCAGCCAATCCAGGCCAAGGGCACCTGGCAAGCTTCCCAAACATACAAACATTCTATACATGTTATTCCTGGAATTTTGGATTTTTCCCAAGTCCATTTAGTAGTGGTTTATGGACTTGTCCTTTAGGAAACTGTCTAACCTCTTTTAAAACTTTGCCAAGTTAACCGCCTTCAGCACGTTCTCCAGGAACGAATTCCAGAGTTTAATTATGCATTGGGTGAAGAAAACATTTCTCTGATTTGTTTTAAATTTACTACACTGTAGTTTAATCGCATGCCCCCTAGTCCTAGTATTTTTGGAAAGCGTGAACAGACACTTCACATCCACCTGTTCCACTCCACTCATTATTTTATATACCTCTATCACGTCTCCCCTCAGCCGTCTCTTTTCCAAGCTGAAAAGCCCTAGCCTCCTTAGTCTTTCTTCATAGGGAAGTCGTCCCATCCCTGCTATCATTTTTAGTCGCCCTTCGCTGCACCTTTTCCAATTCTACTATATCTTTCTTGAGATGTGGCGACCAGAATTGAACACAGGGCAACTGAGACTGGAATAAGAACTCATTTTCTGATAGGGCAGTGTATAAAATGATGGGCCAATCAGATTGCTCAGTGCCTTATAACACCACAGCCCCTCTCTTTCTGGAGAAAGGTCTCAGTGTACAGATATTATATTTCAACCCTCCCCCCCCCCCCAAAAAAAAAAATCTATGTATTTCACCCAGGACACACAGACTTCAAATTTGGGCTGTGCATCTGTCAGGTGAGCGGGTCAAGGCAGCCAGAACATAGTACTTTTCTTTCTCAGTGTCATTTCTGGTGCTATGGGCTTCTTAAAACTATTTATACTTTTATACAAATTTGTAATAACGTTATACATGGCCAGTAGGTAAAACTCCTCATCTTCAGTTTCCCTTGTTAACTTAGTTCAGTGCAATTTAATTATAATATTTGTGGAGGGGCATTTTCGAAAGAAAGGTCTATGTTTGGATTTGGATGTCTTTGTAAAACGTCCAAATCTGGGGGCGGGGAAAAGCATATTTCGAAAAAAGATCGACGTCCATCTTTCGTTTTGAAAATACCAAGGACGTCCTTAGACATGGACGTGTTTGACTTTCAGCAATTTTCGAAATCAAAGACGTCCATGTCAAAAACGTCTAAATGCAAGCCATTTGGACATGGGAGGAGCCAGCATTTCTAGTGCACTGGTCCCCCTTACGTGCCAGGACACCAACCGGGCACCCTAGGGAGCACTGCAGTCGACTTCATAAAATGCTCCCAGGTACATAGCTCCCTTACCTTGTGTGCTGAGCCCCCCAAAACCCACTACCTCAACTGTACACCACTACCATAACACTTACGGGCGAAGGGGGGCACCTATATGTGGTTACAGTGGGTTTTAGAGGGCTCGCTGTTTCCTCCACAAATGTAACAGGTAGGGGGGTGTGGGCCTGGGTCCATCTGTCTGAAGTGCATTGCATTACCCACTAAAACTGCTCCAAGGACCTGCATGCGCTGTGATGGACCTGAGTATGACATCTGAGGCTGGCACGACATATTGTTAAAGATGCTTTTTGACAGTGGGAGGGGGTTAGTGACCACTGGGGGGGAGTAACAGGAGGTCATCTCCGATTCCCTCCAGTGGTCATCTGGTCATTTTGAGCACCTTTTTGTGCCTAATTCGTAACAAAAACACGCCTGGGTGAAAACGTCCAAGTTTTACTTTAGGACGTCCTTGCTTTTTTCGATTATGGCTCAAAGACGTTCAAGTGTTAGGCACTCCCAAGTCCCACCTTCACCACGCCTCTGACACACCCCCTTGACATTTGGACGTCCTTGCGACGGACTGCAGTTGGAGACGCCCAAAATTGGGTTTCGATTATACCGATTTGGACGTCTCTAGGAGATGGACGTCCATCTTCCGACTTATGTCGAAAGATGGACGTCCATCTCTTTCGAAAATGAGCCTGATAGCCTGCCTTTCCAAACCAGTGTGGAGCAAGACGGAAAAATATGCAGGGATTTAGAGGCCTTTTTACTAAGCCATGGTAAAAAGTGGCCTGTGCTAGTTTGGATGCACGAAATTAGCGCACCATTTTTTTTTACAGTGGTGGCTAAAAGGCCTTTTTTTAATAGGGCAGTAAATGTCCATGTGCTAACTGTAGAACGCATTACCAAAAGCTGTGAAAACAACCTATGATCACCTAAACTTCCGGAAATCATTCAAAACTAACCTGTTCAAAAAGGCATACCCTACCGACCCAACTTAAATGCCTGTACCCTGCAACACAACGAAACCAAAGCTCGTAATGGACATATACAGGGCCGTGCCAAGGGTCTGTGGCGCCCCCTGCAAGGGATTGGGTGGTGCCCACCACCCCCCCCGCAGGGGATCGGGTGCCGCCCCCCCCCCGTGAAGATGATCACTGTCCTCTCTCCCCTGCCCTCCCGCTCCCACCTACAAAGGCGCCGAGTAACAGTTTGTGCAATAAGGCTTCACACCCTGAGTCCTTAATGCCACCTATTTGCTTGACGATAAGGGCTCACACGCTACTCCTGTGGTAATCAGGCAGCAGGGGTTAATGTGGCCGTGCTGCCGATTACCACCAGGAAAGCCCCCCCCCCCAAGGTGGAAAATAGAAAATTATTTTCTAGCGTGAGAAACAGCACACGCTAACTTTGAAAATACTGCAGGGCACCCGCGCTAGCCCAGAGGTAGCGTCAATTTATCATGTGTTACCCGAGCATTAGGCCTACCGCGGCTTAGGAAAAGGACCCCTTAGATCTGGGGTAAAAGCTGTACATGTTGCTGTGAATAAAAATTCTCTGAACGCAACCTACAATAATAGCTATAATCTTGCACTAAAGTGCTCTGTAGTAGATTGTAGAGACAAACGCACGAGAGAACTGAGGTGAATGTTTGCGGCAGATAAACTTGAGCCAAGTCGAGTTGTGCAGTGACAAGAATCTACATTCGTTATTGTCCAGGAGGATATCAAGAAACATTATCTTTACATGGTAAAAAGCACTGAAAAATCTGATTAGACTGAGGTGGGAGCTGAGGTTAATATATTATTGTTCGGATGACCTGATTCTGAATGAAATTGGACAGTCTTAATAAATGGTTGGTAACTGAAAACATGCACAAATTAATACAAGATCTATTGCCTGTTTAATGTCTCAGCTTCCTGCACCTGGAAGATGAGTTAATCCAGGCAACTGAATATATTTATATATCTTTATATAGATGAATATATACAGGGTTCAAATTTATTTGACACATCGCAAATCATAATGGTAAATGTAAGCAGTTTACAATTAAAAAAAAAAGAAATTAAAAGGGGGAATGGTATGAACTATGATAGATAAGGACAAAACAAAAGGAGCCAAATAAAAGGATAGAATTGAAACAATTTGATTTTATAACAAAAGAACAACAAAGAAAGGGACAGAACAAAAAAAGCAGTAAAAACTACGGTCGACCACCTTAATTTCCGGAAAGTACTAAAGACAGAACTGTTCAGAAGAGCATACCCCACCGACCCAACATAAAATACCGGACATTTGCGACACAATGTAACCAAGGACCGTAATGGACATTACCTGACTTCCTAGTCCCTCTCCCCCTCTAAGTTCCCCCAATTGTACTCACCTCACATGTACCTCATTCTACCACAATTCACTTTGTATTCATTCAAACCATGTATTGGTTCAGACCGAAATCGGCTAACGCTGATAACGGCAATATGTAAGCCACATTGAACCTGCAAAAAGGTGGGAAAATGTGGGATACAAATGCAAGAAATAAAATAAACGTAAAGGAGGGAGGACATAGAGCAGTGATGGCGAACCTATGGCACGCGTGCCCAGTCTCCAGGGCCGCCGACACAAATCGGGAGATGGGCGTCCTTCTCTCAGGGTTGCCCAAATTGACATAATCGAAAGCCGATTTTGGGCGCCCTCAACTGCAGTCTGTCTTAGGGACGACCAAAGATCACGGGGGGGGGGGGGGGGGGGGGGGGGGGGGGGGGGGGCGGGCGTGCGTGCGTGCGTGTCAGAGGCGTAGCGAAGGTGGGACTGGGGCATGCTTAAGAGATGGGCGTCCTCAGCCGATAATGGAAAAAAGAAGGGCGTCCCTGATGAGCATTTGGTTGGCTTTCCTTGGTTCAATTTTTTTCACGACCAAGCCTCAAAAAGGTGCCCAAACTGACCAGATGACTACTGGAAGGAATTGGGGATGACCTCCCCTTACTCCCCCAGTGGTCACCAACCCCCTCCCACCCTAAAAAATAATTAAAAAAATTTTTTTTGCCAGCCTCAAATGTCATACCCAGCTCCATCACAGCAGTATGCAGGTCCCTGGAGCAGTTTTAGTGGGTGCAGTGCACTTCAGGCAGGAGGACCCAGGCCCATCCCCCCCTACCTGTTACACTTGTGCTGGTAAATGTGAACCCTTCAAAACCCATCCAACATCTCTGTACCCACATGTAGGTCCCCCCCTTCACCCCTTAGCGCTATGGTAGTGTTGTACAGTTGTGGGGAGTGGGTTTGGGGGGGGGGTTGGGGACTCAGCACCGAAGGTAAGGGAGCTATGCACCTGGGAGCAATTTGTAAAGTCCACTGCAGTGCCCCCTAGGATGCACGGTTGGTGTCCTGGCATGTGAGGGGGACCAGTGCACTATGAATGCTGGCTCCTCCCACGACCAAATGCCTTGGATTTGGTCATTTTTGAGATGGGCGTCCTCGGTTTCCATTATCGCCGAAAATCGGGGACAACCATCTCTAAGGTTGACCTAAATGTTGAGATTTGGGCGTCCCCGACCGTATTATCGAAATGAAAGATGGACACCCATCTTGTTTCGATAATAGCGTTTTCCCCACCCCTTCACGGGGTTGTCCTGCGGGGACGCCCTCAGGAAAACTTGGGAGCCCCGTTCGATTATGCCCCTCTTGGGTCATTTTTTGTAAAATGTCCATAATCGCATTTAAGCGTCATATAGAAAATGACCCTCCACGCATCTCAACAAGCGCCACCCGGTGGCCATGCCCTTTTTCTGTTGGCCTCTTTCCATGATCACGTTCCTTCGGCTAGACCACCACCAGGTATATTAAATGATGCCTCTCTTCTACACACTTGCCTTCTGATTCTTCCTCCCAGGGATAGGGTACTCCCTTCATTTACACAGGTGCAATAGATAGATCAAGTAATGTAAGGCAATGTGATACTCATTCGATTCATTTATTCAAACAGACCAGAAGCAAACAGATTTTTAATTAAAAAAAAGCACTTTTCAATATAGAGCAAACTCATAATGATCCAAGACAAAAGGCATGCAGCCCTCCAAATGCAGAGAGATGGAGCATTGATTTACAAGTACTGTAACATATAATACATTGCCGAGCCCTCAGACCAAGCTGAGATCCAATTAAACACTTGTTAATCATTCAGATTAATGTATACTGTGTAAGTCTATTCATTATTCAACAGGATGGAGGGGGTGGAAGGGGTAAGGGGGAGATGCAATATGACAGCGTCTACTGATTCAGGGACTGAGATCAGAATTCATTAATAACTATATAATATGTACGGATGAGATCCAACATAGGCTTTTAGAAACTCACCGAGTTGTCAAATGAAAACAGTCTCTCTGAGTGTGCAATGTTAATATGACAATGCTAAGCAGCATAAAATAGATTCAGGTGTCAAGGCATTCAAGAAAATACAGGGGCTGATTTTCAAAGGCACTGATCTGACTGGTCTTGGGTTCTAGTCGTATACATGCTTTTCTCTACATTTGCTGCTATGCTGATATGATATATTTTGTCCATGTAAGTCAATTTATATTCCAAATCTATCCTTATATTTGGAAGAATGGGCAGGCAGTTCTAGGGGGTGGAGCTTAAAGTGATACAGATAGAGATGATTCTGTCTGCTTAACTTATCCTTGTAAGCTGGACCACAGAAATATAAGTACATAAGTATTGCCATACTGGGACAGACCGAAGGTCCATCAAACCCAGCATCCTGTTTCCAACAGTGGCCAATCCAGGTCACAAGTACCTGGCAAGATCCAAAAAAAGTACAATACATTTTATGCTGCTTATCCTAGAAATAAGCAGAGGATTTTCCCCAAGTCCATTTTAATAATGGTCTATGGACTTTTCCTTTAGGAAGCCATCTAAACCTTTTCTAAACCCCGTTAAGCTAACTGCTTTTACTACATTCTCTGGCAATGAATTCCAGACTTTAATTACACATTGAGTGAAGAACTGATTTGGTGGCAGAGCCGGTGGCGGGAAGCGGAGATGGTGCTGGGCAGACTTATACGGTCTGTGCCAGAGCTGGTGGTGGGAGGCGAGACTGGTGGTTGGGAGGCGGGGATAGTGCTGGGCAGACTTAAACGGTCTGTGCCAGAACCGGTGGTGGGAGGCGGGGCTGGTGGTTGGGAGGCGGGGATAGTGCTGGGCAGACTTATACGGTCTGTGCTCGGAAAAGGACAGGTACAAATCAAGGTAAGGTATACACAAAAAGTAGCACATGTGAGTTTATCTTGTTTGGCAGACTGGATGAACCATGCAGGTCTTTTTCTGCTGTCATCTACTATGTTACTATGTTTTAAATTTACTATTTTGATAGATTCATTGTGTGCCCCCTAGTCCTAGTATTTTTGGAAAGAGGAAACAAGCGATTCACGCCTACCTGTTCCACGTCACACATTATTTTATAGACCTCTATCATATCTCCCCTCAGCCATCTTTTCTCCAAGCTGAAGAGCCCTAGTCGTTTCAGCTTTTCCTCATAGGGAAGGCGTCTCATCCCCTTTATCATTTTCATCGCCCTTCTCAAATTCCACTATCAGGGGCAATTTTGAAAGAGAAGGGTGCCCATCTTCCAACACAAATCAGGAGATGGGCATCCTTCTCTCAGGGTCGCCCAAATTGACATAATCGAAAGCTGATTTTGGGCATCCTCAACTGCAGTCCGTCGCAGGGATAACCAAAGTTCACGGGGGCGTGTCAGAGGCATAGCAAAGGCAGGACTGGGGCATGCTTAAGAGATGGGCGTCCTCGGTCGATAATGGAAAAAAGAAGGGCGTCCCTGATGAGCATTTGGTCGACTTTACTTGGTTCATCTTTTTTCATGATCAATCTTCAAAAAGGTGCCCAAACTGACCAGATGGCCACCGGTGGGAATCGGGGATCACCTCCCCTTATTCCCCCAGTGGTCACCAACCCCCTCCCCCCCTAAAAAAAACTTAAAATTTTTTTTGCCAGCCTCAAATGTCATACCCAGCTCCATGACAGCAGTATGCAGGTCCCTGGAGCAGTTTTAGTGGGTGCAGTGCACTTCAGGCAGGCGGACCCAGGCCCATCCCCCCCCCCCACCTGTTACACTTGTGCTGGTAAATGTGAGCCCTTCAAAACCCACCTGAAACCCACTGTACCCACATGTAGGTCCCCCCTTCACCCCTTAGGGCTATGGTAGTGGTGTACAGTTGTGGGGAGTGGGGTTTGGGGGGCTCAACACCAATGGTAAGGAGCTATGTACCTGGGAGCAATTTGTGAAGTCCACTGCAGTGCCCCCTAGGGTACCCGGTTGGTGTCCTGGCATGTGAGGGGGACCAGTGCACTGCGAATGCTGGCTCCTCCCACGACCAAATGGCTTGGATTTGGTCATTTTTTAGATGGGCATCCTTGGTTTCCATTATGGCCGAAAACCGGGGACGACCATCTCTAAGGTCGACCTAAATGTTGAGATTTGGGCGTCCACGACCGTATTATCGAAAGAAAAGATGGACGCCCATCTTGTTACAATAGCGGTTTCCCCGCCCCTTTCCTGGGACGTCCTTAGAGATGGGCACCCTTAGAGACGGTCCTCCCCGTTCGATTATGCCCCTCCACATCTTTTTTAAGATGCGGTGACCAGAACTGAACTCAATATTCGAGGTGCGGTCTCACCATGGAGCGATACAAAGGCATTGTTTTCCATTCCTTTTCTAATAATACCTAATATTCTATTTGCTTTCTTAGCCGCCGCAGCACACTGTGCAGGCGTCAGTCTGTATGGCGCATTCAGCAATTTAGCTTATACTGCCAAAGGTGCATTTTACATAGGATGTTGAAATCGGAATCGAGAATTCCAGTCAGCACGTTCAGTGGTATTTCACAAAGGCTCTGCTGAATGTGGAGTGTTTGAAATTACCTTTAATGGCGTGCAGAAATGCAGGTCCATTTGCCTGCACGTGCAGAGGGAGATGTATGCTGTATGTTTCGAATAGCAAGATCCCTAAATACAGACTGAAAAAGCATCTTTCACATAGTTTGTGGGGTTGTAATAAACTCTGAGTCAAACATGTATGTTGTTAATAGTGTTCCTTATCATGAGATGACTCAGGAAAAAGCCCAGTGATATAACTCCAACAACTTATGTTATTCCTTTATTAATTTAAAAGATTTTCTAGCCCACATTATCTAAAAATCTAAGTGGGTTACAACCAACCTATAAAAATTAGGGAATTAGTTAAAATTAAATTAATGACATAAGATAATCATAAAGTTAACCTGCGTTAAGGGACAAATATCATGTATTATTCACTTAACACATATGTTAATTCATAATAATCATAATCATGATTGTCAGACCTCTAAATGTGGATAAATTATCTGTATATATTATGTGGTTATCAGACTGCTGAAAATTGTTACTGTAAAGTATATTTTATGCAAGTGCTAACAAAAAAAAAAAAGCAAAAGGCCTTTTAAGATGGTAACAAAGTAGCTGTTTGGAAAGAGCATCTGTCTTATTATTCTAGTTCCTCATCGCCCTTCCTCGCATAAAAGCTACATAGTAATACAGCAGAATGACACCCAGTGACTATCTAATCTGGTCAGTTATTCTTGTCCACACAACCCAAGGATGAATACATGCCAGTTATTAGCCAAGCAGCCTGACCACATATAGCAATGTTCTTCATTGTAAGGTTCGGGGGGGGGGGGGGGGGGGGGGGGGAAGGGTGCAGAAGCAGTTCCTATTGACCTTAAGTGCTGTTTCCTGATTTTTCTCCCCAGTGTACATTGGCCTGATTTTTTTCACCAGAAGCTTGCGGCTGGTGCTTTTCCCTAAACAGTGGTTCTGTTTTCTTTTGGTATTGCATAGTGTGGAGGAAATATTTTTTCACTCAACGAATAGTTAAGCTCTGGAACTCTTTGCTGAAGGATCTGGTAACAGCGGTTAGAGTATCTGGGTTTAAAAAAGGTTTGGACAAATTCCTGGAGGAAAAGTCCATAGTCTACTATTGAGACAGATATAGGAAGCAACTGCTTGCCCTGGGATTGGTAGCATGGAATGTTGCTACTCTTTAGGGTTCCAGAATCCTGCTATTCGTTGTGATTCCGGAATCTTCTCACTCTTTGGGGTTCTGGAATGTTGCCATGATTTGTTTCTGTACTTGTGACCTGGCTTGGCCACTGTTTGGAAAACAAGATACTGGGCTAAATGGACCATTGGTCTGACCCAATATGGCTACTCTTATGTTGTTATATGTTCTTACTCCAGTTGTCACAATAGACACCTTTTTGGGAATTGTGACCCCCCCTTTTAGGAACCAAGCCTATGAAGACACATAGACGTATATGAATTTTACAAAGGCAACATGCAGCTCTGTGACGTTAGACTGTGAGAACTGTGTGGAAGTTTCAGCAAAGCATGGATCAGACTTGCTGAGAATTGCATGGTGCTGAAAGGAAAGCCATTTTGGAGGCAGTGCCAGTAGGAAGCCTCCAAAGAAGGTGAGAGGCTGTCTACCATGATCAGCAGCGAAGATGGGAATTCAATGCTGGGCTGTATCTAGCAACCAGTATTGAACTGAGTGGAGGAGTAGCCTAATGGTTTAGCAAAGCGGGCTTTGATCCTAGCAATCTGGGTTCAATTCTCACCGCAACTCCTTGTGACCTTGGGCAAGTCACTTAACCCTCCATTGCCCCAGGTACCAAAACTTAGATTGTGAGGGATAGAGAAAGTACCTACATATAATTTGTATAGCACTGCATATGTCTAGTAGTGCTATAAAAATGATTAGTAGTAATTTCCATTTTTGGGCCGCTATTCGCATAGCTGATTAAGCCAATATTCATCGGCTGACTCACGTTATAGCAGACAAAGATAAATCTACTATTTATGTGGGTCTATCTGGCTGTTAAACTTAGCCAATCAGCTGATGAACATTGGCGCTAAATGGCTATATTGCACAACATAGCTGGTTACCGGACTAACCACTAAGCGCTAATATTCAGCCACGGTAACCAGCTATTTTACACTGAATATTAGCTCTGAGCTAGCTTTAGGATACTTAACCGGCTAGGAGCTATTTCTGTGCCAGTGAAATAATGCTGAATAGCGGACGGTGTGTGTACACGATTAGAATGTTGCCATATATGCCAAAATTTCACCTAGGCATTAATATGTGCTTGTATAGCACATATTGAACAGGGAGGTGCGTGCGTGGGTGGAGTCTGGGCAGGATTCTCACATATGCATGACACCCCTCCTCGGCACATCACCCAAGCCCCCCACCGAGTGCATTCTTGCCTGCCGTGTGCATGCCGCTGTGGGGGATGTCGGTTCCGCTGGTTCCCTGCTCCCTCTGCCCCGGAACAGGAAGTAACCTGTTCCGGGGCAGAGGGAGAAGGGAACCAGCGGAGCTGACACCCCCCCAGCGGTGTGCACCCAGGGCGGACCGCCCTGCCCTTGCTACGCCACTGTATGCATGTAATTCATAGAATGCTATACGTTCTGCAAATTTAGATGAGAACCACTTACTGCAGCTCTACGGGTGTAGTGTAAGCACTTTCCCCCTAAATTATAGGAGAGTCAATATTCAGAGCGATTTAAATTGCTTGTGCCTGCTGATCTTCTGATATTCAACGGCACTTAACTAGATTGTTCTAGGTCAGTTCCCACCCACCAATTCCCACCTTACCAGGGAGGACAATTCCCACCCATAACCCCCAAAACACAAAACACACTAGGACAAGTAATCTCCCTCCCTTTCCTCTTCCAGATCATTTGGGGGGCCAGTACCCCCTCACCCCCCCCCCCAAATATTATCTTGTAGACATCCTTTTCCCCTTCCAGACATGCATTTTAGTATATGGGGGGGCAATGCTCCCCCCCCAAACTAGGTGTCAACCTAATTCACGTTTAATCCATGATCTAAATGTCTAAATAAATAAATAAATAAATAAATAGGTAAATACAAACTGCAGTTCATGTAGGGAGGGGGCAATCCCCCCACCCCCAAACTAAGTTTCAACCTGACACACTGATTATAATTTATAACAAATTACTACTCTGCCTATGCCCCCCCCAAACTAGGTTTCAACCTAATTCAGCCCCTCAAAATGACACACCGATTCTGATTTATAACATATTACTCTACCTATGAAAAGTTCTTCCATTATTATGCATCTTCTGTCTACATCCATTTGTTGCGCTAACCTCTATGTTCCAGACGCCATTAAAAAAAAAAAAAAGCACCGCCAAGACTTATGGGACCCGATACAAGAAAGAAGCTATGGTCCGGGGGGGGGGGGGGGGGGGGGGAAATGACCAGGAGGAAAAGTCCTTGGTGGGAATTGTCCTCCTTAAGTGGGAATTGTCTCGGGGGGGGGGGGGGGGGAGAATTGGTGGGTGGGAACTGTCTATTGGGAACTGTCTGGGTGGGAACTCACCTGACACCAACAAACTGCACTGTGGAGTTAGTTCAAGAATCTGTAGGTGGAGCTTGGGAAGAGCCGGGACTGAACCGGTTAGCGGTGATATTCAGTCCGCTAGGCGGCTGAGTATGTGGATAAAGGCTGAGGTCACTGGGAAATGGTCTGAATATCAGCCAGTGCCTGGGTAACTTCTGGGGTGACCAAATATATACCCAGGTATTCAATGATGGAGCCTGGACATGGTCTGGCATTGAACATCTGCTCAGTTCTGCCAATGGCGGCGAGCGGTTTAAATACTGCTGACCCCTAGGTAGGCTTCTACTCAGTGGCATTCCTAGGGTGGCTGACACCCGGGGCGGATCGCTGATGTGCCCCCCCCCCCGAGTGCAGTGCGACCCCCCACCCCCGGCAAAAGGCCACCTCCCCCTGGTGAAAGGACATACCTCCCCCCCCCCCCGGCGAAACGACACCCCCGGGTGCATTTTTACCCGCTGGGGGGGGGGGGGTGCCACGCACTCCATGCTCCCTCTGCCCCGGAACAGGAAGTAACCTGTTCTGGGGCAGAGGGAGCACAGAACGAGCAGAACAGACAGGCGTGCGGCACCCCCCCAGCGGCGTGCACCCGGGGTGGACCGCCCCCACCGCCCCCCCTTGGTACGCCACTGCTCCTACTTCCCATTACAGAAAAGGCACCAGATAGGCACCACCTAGCGAACAAAATAAAGTGCCCAGTTAAAGAATTACCTTCCACAAGGGGTCAGTTGTTAGGGGTGATGCCCTGACAAATGCATGGTTTGTTCCAGAACTTTCCCCAGCCCAATTTTTAACTGACTGGGCTGACAAATCCAATTACTCAGGTTTGCTAAAATCAATAATTGTTCTCTAGGGCTGAGGCTTGTGGAGCTGACATGCAACAATCAAATTTATATATATATATTTTTTTTATTATTAGAAATTACATACCACCTTTTTGTAGGAATTCACTCAAGGTGGTGTACAGTAAGAATAGATTAAACATAAGCAATTGGCAATTACAAAAGTAAAAATATTCAAATAACAATACAACGTATGGCATAGTATACGACTTACAATGTCAACACAATACATAATAAAATAATAGCATAGGGTATAACAAAGATGGAACATATAGATAGGTAAGAGAGTAAGAGGAGTTAGAAAATAAGGTGAATAATTTAAAGAGAGGTGCAGATGAGGTCAGAGAGATGGTTAAATATTATCTCAGCTAGGATAGGAGTGGATAAACATGTCCTGCTGCAGAATGTGCAGCCCGAGCCACTCCTTGTGTGTGTGTGTGTGTGTGAGTGAGACTAACAAGTTAGTTACTTCTTCCATTAAAAGCCTGGTTGAAGAGCCATAGACCATTATTATATTGGACTTGTGAAAAATCCACTATTTCTGGGATAAGCAGCATAAAATGTTTTGTACTGTTTTGGGATCTTGCCAGGTATTTGTGACCTGGATTGGCCACTGTTGGAAACAAGATGCTGGGCTTGACGGACCTTTGCTCTGTCCCAGCATGGCAACACTTATGTACTTGGGATTCTGAATGAAATCTTGCTACTCTTTGGGGTTCTACATGGAATCTTGTTATTCTTTAGAATTCTAGAATGTTGCTATTCTTTGGGGGTTCTACATGGAATGTTGCTACTCTTTGGGTTTCTGCCGGGTATTTGTGACCTGGATTGGCCACTGTTGGAAACAAGATGCTGGACTTGACGGACCTTTGCTCTGTCCCAGCGTGGCAACACTTATGTACTTGGGATTCTGAATGAAATCTTGCTACTCTTTGGGGTTCTACATGGAATCTTGTTATTCTTTAGAATTCTAGAATTCCCACGCCTGTTGGTCAACATTTTACAGGACCAGGACACTGTACCAGTGACTTCACAGTGAGAATCCTGAAAGGTAACTTTAAAACCATACAAGAACGTAAGACCTTTGAAGTCAGAATGATTGAATATTTTAACACCCAACAGAAAGGACTTAACAAGGATCTGGGGTTCCTAGCCCATTATAAACCATAAAGCTGTATGTCTCTGTTGATCACCCTCCCCTCACCTATCCACACCCACCCTGTTAGAATATCAATGATATGCTTTGATGTCCCCATGCATACTTCCTACAACCCCCCTCCTCCCACCCTGTCAGACTGTCATAGTAATGCTTGAATGTTTTCACTTATATACACTGTCAGCTAGCACATTTGCTTATTTCCGATCTGAGGAAGAAGGGCAACCTTCGAAAGCTAATCAAGAAATGTATTAAGTTATGTCCAATAAAAAAGGTATCATCTTATTTTCTTTTCCATGTTTTATTTTGTTTGATTTCTATTGATAACCTGTAAAGGGTGCTAAAAGTAAGATACCCAAAGGCTAGGTGCAGTGGCGTAGCGAGGGCGGCTGCCACCCGGGGTGGTTCGCCGCTGTGCACCTCCCCCGGGTGCAGCATGACACCCCCCCTTGGTGCATCAACCCCCCCCCGAGTGCATTCTTGCCTGTGCCATGTGCACGCTGCTGGGGGGGGGGGGTGTTGGTTCCGCTGGTTCCCTGCTCCCTCTGCCCCAGAACAGGAAGTAACCTGTTCCTGGGCAGAGGGAGCAGGGAACCAGCGGAGCCGACACCACCCCAGCGGCGTGCACCCAGGGCGGACCGCCCCCACCGCCCCGCCCTTGCTACACCACTGGCTAGGTGCTAAACTAGTATTTTATAACGATAAATTTGTGTGCCTAATCCATTAAAGGCCACTAGTGCAAGTCATGAAAGAGTCAGCTGTTAGGGGATAGGATCGAGGCTTACAAAATCCTCAGTGCTGTAGAACGGGTAAACGGGTTCTCAAAAGTAATAGCTAAAAAGTTAAGGAAAAAGAGGTTAGTCTTTATAATCTACAACAGATCGAAGAAAGAGGAAGGCAGAAGACAGTATCTGGAAAAACTAAGAGATGCTGGTAGAGTAGTCAGGAAAGCAAAGATGCAAATGGAAGAAAAATTAGCCAATATGATAAAATAAGGGAGGGGGAAGACTTTTTTTTTTTTTTAAAGATATTTTAGTGATAGGAGGAAGTGTGAAAGTGGCATTATGAGACTCAAAGGTGAAGGGGAGGAATTATGTAGAAGCTGATATAAGGCGGAATTGCTTAACAAATATTTCTGTTCTGTTTTTACAGCTAAACGGCTGGGAGCAGGACTGCAGAAGACAAACACAAGTTGGATAAATTCTTATTTTAGACCCCAAGAATAGAGAATCCAAATGACGAAAGGAAAGTCTCAGTACTGCATCTCGATCCATCTCCAGGGCAAAGGAAACCACCACAGTAGTTCTCTTGAGTAATTACCTCTAACGAGGATTCCAAGAAAGATGTGAGGTTGATAGCAGCGCCTACTTGGATTTGAGAAGTTCCAGGCAAAGATTGTACATTAGTTTTGTAAATACTGCGCCCGAGCTACAGGAGGCAGTGAATCCCCAGCCATACCTAGTATTTCAACCAAGTATTTTTTTAACCATCTCTATAGGTGTAATTAAAGGTGATCTAGGAAAATTCGTCAGCCTCAAATTAAGCCTCCTGGATTGATTTTCTAAGTATTCCAAACGTCGAAAGGTAAAGTTTGTTTCTTTAATTGAGACTTGTCCCACAGATTCAAATTTTTGAATTTTCTCATCTAAAATTTAAATTCAGAGGATTGTTGAGCAGTTACCTGTGCCTGGATAATGGCTGCTTCAGACAATACCTTAATATCACTAGTGTTTCTAGTTATCAATACTTGTAAAGAAGATTGAATGTTAAATGTCAGGTCTCAGAGTGACTCCATTGTCACTATGGCTGGTTTTGCTATAGTCCCCGAAGGAAAAACAGGAAGGGGAGCATCGATAGACTGTTTCAGAATACTCACTATCTGTGACGGCAATATTTGTATTGTTTTCCCTGTAGAGGTCATCTTGTTGGCGGGTGAAATTGACCTCCAGGTAGTGAATACAGTGGGGAGCCCAGCGAAAAGGAAAGTAGGCCTGTAGTCATGTTACCTCCTAGTCTGGGAGGGTAATACCCGACCATACTCCTGCTTCTCCTGGGCTTCTGGGTCAGATGGACATCATCTGCAAAAAGGATCATTTTGGATTCCATCAAGCTGTGTTGAAGCCTCTTAATATCCCGACATGTTTATCGTGTTGGGCAGACTGGATGGACCATTCAGGTCTTTATCTGCCGTCATTTACTTTGTTACTATGTTCTTCCAGCCTGGTGCTCCTAGCCTTTTCTCCTAGCGTGGGCAGGTTCCCTCCCTGCACATTCAGGTCCCCTACATTCGGAGCCTGAGCTGCCGGACTTGACTCCATGCTGTCCCTTCCTGGCTGGGGGGGAGCCGCACATTGGACGGAGCTCAAGGAAACCCCGTCGACACTGCTGGCCAGTGCTAACGCGCCAGCTCCGACGGCAGGAGAAGAGGGTTGCCTGGGTCCAGGCGCTAACCCGAACTGATCCAAGGTTGTCTGGTGGTGGAGTTGGGTCCCGGTGGAGGTTGAGGGATTCTCCCGCACCTTCCCTCTCCTTTTCCCCATTGTCTACGGGTTTCCGGAGCCTCTTCCAGCAGCGCTTCGATCAGGTAACTGGGCGCGTCTGGTGCGATTAAACGCTACGCCGCCATCTTGGATCCACCAAATGCTCGCTGAATATCCTGCTTAACCGGATAAGAAAAAGCCACCAGAAGAAAATTTACCCCTTGATTTTATTTGCTATATAACAAAGTTTTGAAGAAAAAAAAATGACTCTGAGAAGGGACTTTTATAGCAAAAGAATTCGAAGAAGGGATTTTTTATAGCAAAAAGATTCTGAGAAGGGACTTTTATAGCAAAATTCATTGAGGCATATGGAGTGGTAATATCTGATGGTTCTTTTTATTTCATCAGAGGTGCAGTTTGGAGTTTGTGTGTGTTTGAAATTAAATTATTAGAGGTATTACCGTATTTCAGCTTGAACTGGCACTCAACCCTCCTGAATTACGATCCTCTGTCCCCCTTGCAAGTTTTATCTGTGCATCTAGGCGCAAAAAGAGTACACAAATTACTTAAACAGGAACAGCATAATTAACTTAAATCAATCTGGATCTGCTCCAAGTTAGAGCGCTATGATGGCATTAATCTTATTAATGACTTAATTTTACTAACACAGTTTTCAGCGAATTCAATGCATTCGACCTACAGTAAGAGTTGCGGTGTTTCAGTAATCCTCATCAGACCGTTTTAATTATCAGATTTAAGCAGCCGGCCTTTTTACAGGCAAGGGTGCAATAGGGCCGCCGAGAGACTGAGTCGGGCCTGGGGCAAGGCCGCCCCCAGCCCCCCCCCCCCCCCAAGGATCACTGCCGCTCTGCCTCCACCTCCGCCTCCCCCAATCGCTACTGCTGTTGCCTCCCTCTCCTGCTCCCAGGCCGCCGGCGTCACAGTCTCTAATCTCCACCTACCTTCCCTCAGCTCCTTTCTATCTGCCATTCAACCTCCTTCATTTAAAAAAAAAATCTCAAAATCGGTAGCGCAGCGCCTTCTGTGTGAAAGCGGCAGATCACCTCGGGCGAGCCTTCCCTCACTGTGTCCCGCCCTCATGGAAATAGGAAGTTACATCAGAGGAGGGCGGGACACAGTGAGGGAAGGCTCGCCCGAGGTGATCTGCCGCTTTCACACAGAAGGCGCTGTGCTGCCGATTTCGAGACTTTTTTTTTAAATGAAGGGGGTCGAATGGCAGACAGAAGGGAGCTGAGTGAAGGGTAGGTGGAGACTGGGGACTGCGGCGCTGGCGGCCTGGGAGCAGGAGAGGATGAGAGACCCCGGCGCCAGACCCTCCTTGGAGTCCCGGACCTGGGGAATTTTGTCCCCCCTGCCCTCCCTCTCAGCGGCCCTGGGGGTGCAATGGTCATAGCAGTAGGAGAATGGGCCTGGAGGTATCCAAGACGAATTCTCCCATACATAGTAACATAGTAGATGACGGCAGAAAAAGACCTGCACGGTCCATCCAGTCTGCCCAACAAGATAACTCGTATTTGCTACTTTTTGTGTATACCCTACTTTGATTTGTACCTGTGCTTTTCAGGGCACAGACTGTATAAGTCTGCCCAGCACTATCCCCGCCTCCCACCACCGGCTCTGGCACAGACCGTATAAGTCTGCCCAGCACTATCCCTGCCTCCCACCACCAGCTCTGGCACAGACCGTATAAGTCTGCCCAGTACCATCTCTGTCTCCCGCCACCGGCTTTGCCACCATATCTCGTCTAAGCTCCTTAGGATCCATTCCTTCTGAGCAGGATTCCTTTATGTTTATCCCATGCATGTTTGAATTCCATTACCGTTTTCATTTCCACCACCTCCCGCAGGAGGGCATTCCAAGCATCCACTACTCTCTCCGTGATCTATCTCCAGAGTTTACCTTCTGTGCATCAAAAAATATTCGTAGTTGTAATCTCCTTATAAACTTCTCTAATTCTAAGCTTATTTGAAAGGGATCATGCGTGTTACTGGGGATGAAAGATAAACCTTTAGAAAGTACTGATTTTTCTACCGTTCTTAGGACCCGTTTGGAGATGTTTAGCACAATTGGTTCCGCCGGGCCCGCGTTTGTGCGCGAGTGTTTGGTCTGTCAGGTTATTCGGTTGGTTTTACATTCATCTAGACTAAGTTCTAATCGTTCATTCTATCGGATGGACCTTGTAGGCCCATCGTTTAAAGGAGTTAAATTTTAAAAAGTTTTAGAGTCCGCTTTCTTATTCCAGGCTTCTCGGGTTTGGAATAATTTACCACTCGGTCTTAAGTACTCACCTTCCTATACATTGTTTTGGAAGGGTTTAAAAACTTATCTATTTATGAAATTTGTGAATTTAGATATCTGAATGGAGGTTATTATGCAATTTTTATAAATGTATGGGACGTTTTTTAAGATTGTAAACTGCTTCGAACCTATTTAGGGAATAAGCAGATTAAAAGTGTCAATTTAGATTAGATTAGAATCTTGGAAAGAAATGGATTCCAGGTTCAAATCCCACTGCCAGTCCTTATGATTTCAGGCAAGTCACTTACACCTGCCTTTGCCTCAGCTACAAAATTAGGAGTCAATATTCAGCCTGTGATGGTGAACAGATTTTAAGCCAATTGAGCTGAATTAAACCCACCGGATCTCCAGCCCTCCCTGAACCTGGGGGGGGGGGGGGGACTGGCGGTACAGCAGACCTCCAGCCCCCCTTTTTGCTGGGGGGGGGGGGGTTCATTGGTACCCACTGGACCACCAGGGACCATTTGCTGGGGGGTTGTGGAGGCTGGAGACCCACCGGATCTCCAGCCCTCCCTGAATCTGGGGGGGGGGGGGGGGGATCGTCAGGGGACCGTCAGCAGACCTCCAGCCCCCATTGCTCGGGGCAGGGGTAGTCGGGGCCTGATGGTCCCATGGATCTCCAGCCCCTGTGTTTGACAGGTTTGGGCTGTTGACAGCCCAGACCTGTCGGACAAGTGCGGGAGGATTGTGCTGAGCGCATGCTCAGGCACAATTCGCCCACACTTCTACCCCATGATCAGCGATAATTGTGTGCTTAAATGTGCATGCAATTATCTCTGATCATCGGTGCGGTAAAGCCCCGCACTGTTCCGGCGCTATTTTAGAGCACTGTTTGGAACAGTGCGGGGCTTTTGATCATCTGTCTGTAAGGATGCCAGCTATCAAACAAGGAACTAGTTCAATAAACACCTTTTCAGGTCCTGTTCATGAGATTACTTATTTTTAATTCCGTCTTTGATTTCCCCCCTCCTCCGTATTTCAGCATTTTCATTGTCCTGATTGCTTTTGCAAAAATATATATGGTTGCTAAAATAAATCTGAAAAAATTGGCAAGAAGCCAGAGACATTTTATTAAGCTAACAAATAAATTTAAGAGGCAAGCAGACATAGGAGGCAGAACTTCATTAGTGGCTACATTTAAACCATGTAGCCTGCTTGAGATTTTAAATTACCCACATTTGCACAGTAAAGGTGAAGATAATTACCTGTAATGCGATCTTTTGCAGGACTTCAGTGTCACTTTTTCTCCTTGCCGCCTGTAGCGGCACTGCTTCAATTGAATCAGCCCGCCTCGGGGATTTGGGCATTCCCTGTAATGCGACCCGCCCTCGCAGAAGCAGGAAGTTGCATCAGTGAGGGCAGGGTGTGTCATAAGGAAGGCCCGAAGCCTCGAGGCAGGCTGATTCTATTGAAGCAGGGCCGTTAGCGGCAGCAAGGGGAAAAAGTGACAGGGACCACGGGGAGAAAGGGAGAAGGACAGATGCTAGAACCTGGAAGGGGGGAGGGGGAAGGAAAGGGAAGAGATACTGGAACTGGGGTGGAGAGGGAATGAGAGGTGCTGGTCTGGACGCAGGGAGAGGAGGCTTTGGCATGTGAGCTGGAGTCAGGGACCCAATACGTGTGACTTGGTATATCTGGACGCCTGAAGTCCATATTTCCCCTACCTCCATTTTCAGAAGCTTGGTTGAAGAGTATTCATTTCCCACCCTGAGCTTCAGATGCATCCTAACTTTACTTTTCTCTTTTCCAGCAGGATCATGGCTCAGGACTGGAGATCGCTCTCCTATTAATGCCCGATGCTCGTATGAAGATCCTTTTCTTGTTCAAAGGGGTAATATCAGCCAAGTTGAAAAGGTCATTTATCAAGACCTGAGCCAAGGGACTGCTGCTCATTTTGAACTTAATGATGCTGCACATTTATCAAGTCTCTTCTCTCTAATATTTCTATGTAGCAAAAAAAATTGCCCAGGCAAGCACTCCAGCTGATAATGATTTCAAAGGTTAGTTTATCTTGCTAGAGAGTGATATATGGGTTCCTTTTCCCCACTCCTTCTGGTCTTTCAGGTCAGCTTTGTTACTCATTGGCCAAAGATCCCCCCCCAGGAGTGTATGAAGATATTGTGGGACTGGGGACAGGGATTTGTATTCTGATGTATCACTGTGTCATCTCTCTAACTGATTGACGTATGGGTTGCGTGACCAGAATTGGGTGTGGTCATCTGTTGAAATATGCAAATTAGCTTTGACAAATGCCGGTGAACCTTCTGCCCTATGGCTGGTATAACTGGTTATGCCTAAAACGTATGTGCATACAGTGGGGGAAATAAGTATTTGATCCCTTGCTGATTTTGTAAGTTTGCCCACTGACAAAGACATGAGCAGCCCATAATTGAAGGGTAGGTTATTGGTAACAGTGAGAGATAGCACATCACAAATTAAATCCGGAAAATCACATTGTGGAAAGTATATGAATTTATTTGCATTCTGCAGAGGGAAATAAGTATTTAATCCCTCTGGCAAACAAGACCTAATACTTGGTGGCAAAACCCTTGTTGGCAAGCACAGCGGTCAGACGTCTTCTGTAGTTGATGATGAGGTTTGCACACATGTCAGGAGGAATTTTGGTCCACTCCTCTTTGCAGATCATCTCTAAATCATTAAGAGTTCTGGGCTGTCGCTTGGCAACTCGCATCTTCAGCTCCCTCCATAAGTTTTCAATGGGATTAAGGTCTGGTGACTGGCTAGGCCACTCCATGACCCTAATGTGCTTCTTCCTGAGCCACTCCTTTGTTGCCTTGGCTGTATGTTTTGGGTCATTGTCGTGCTGGAAGACCCAGCCACGACCCATTTTTAAGGCCCTGGCGGAGGGAAGGAGGTTGTCACTCAGAATTGTACGGTACATGGCCCCATCCATTCTCCCATTGATGCGGTGAAGTAGTCCTGTGCCCTTAGCAGAGAAACACCCCCAAAACATAACATTTCCACCTCCATGCTTGACAGTGGGGACGGTGTTCTTTGGGTCATAGGCAGCATTTCTCTTCCTCCAAACACGGCGAGTTGAGTTCATGCCAAAGAGCTCAATTTTTGTCTCATCTGACCACAGCACCTTCTCCCAATCACTCTCGGCATCATCCAGGTGTTCACTGGCAAACTTCAGACGGGCCGTCACATGTGCCTTCCGGAGCAGGGGGACCTTGCGGGCACTGCAGGATTGCAATCCGTTATGTCGTAATGTGTTACCAATGGTTTTCGTGGTGACAGTGGTCCCAGCTGCCTTGAGATCATTGACAAGTTCCCCCCTTGTAGTTGTAGGCTGATTTCTAACCTTCCTCATGATCAAGGATACCCCACGAGGTGAGATTTTGCGTGGAGCCCCAGATCTTTGTCGATTGACAGTCATTTTGTACTTCTTCCATTTTCTTACTATGGCACCAACAGTTGTCTCCTTCTCGCCCAGCGTCTTACTGATGGTTTTGTAGCCCATTCCAGCCTTGTGCAGGTGTATGATCTTGTCCCTGACATCCTTAGACAGCTCCTTGCTCTTGGCCATTTTGTAGAGGTTAGAGTCTGACTGATTCACTGAGTCTGTGGACAGGTGTCTTTCATACAGGTGACCATTGCCGACAGCTGTCTGTCATGCAGGTAACGAGTTGATTTGGAGCATCTACCTGGTCTGTAGGGGCCAGATCTCTTACTGGTTGGTGGGGGATCAAATACTTATTTCCCTCTGCAGAATGCAAATAAATTCATATACTTTCCACAATGTGATTTTCCGGATTTAATTTGTGATGTGCTATCTCTCACTGTTACCAATAACCTACCCTTCAATTATGGGCTGCTCATGTCTTTGTCAGTGGGCAAACTTACAAAATCAGCAAGGGATCAAATACTTATTTCCCCCACTGTATTTGCGCTGCTGTGCTAGGTTTCTATAAAAGTACACACACAGGAAACAGCAAAGGTGACTCAAAAAAAGAGGACTGGACAGTGCTCTTATTAAACGATCTACAAACTTGGCACGGCCATATTTTGGCCAACGGGCCTGCCTTGGCAGTCTCTTAATGCTGTGAATGTGGCATATGTTACGTCTGTGCTCACCTCGCCCTCTGGTGGCCAGAACCGGTGGCGGCTATGGACTATCACCCGTTCCAGACTTTAGCGCAGTCCAGTCCGGATCTTCCAGGCTGCCAGACTTGTCTGTCTTGTTTGACCCTGCACAGCTTCCGTAGTTGCCTGGTGATTGCTGCAGGTGAGCCTCAGCTGCTGCTGGGCTTATTAGCCATTTGGAGACTCTCTGCCTTTGGCCTTTGCATCGTCTAAGGCCCTGGTATGTTGGTGCTTGTTGCACTTCAGCCTGAGTTTGTTTCCTTGTTCTAGTTGCTTGCCTGAAGTTCTTGCCTGTTTCTAGTTAGTCTATGTTAGTTTAGGGTTTGCCTGTTTCTTAGTCTTGCTCCTTGTTTGTTGTTCTTTGTGTAGTGCTTAGGTTTCTGTGTTGTCTGTCTTCAGTGGCTGCTTGCAGCTTTTAGTTCTTTCCCTTGTTTGTCAGGGTTTGTTTCCTGCTTTTGTGGCTGCTTGCAGCTCCCAGTTTCTGTCCCCTAGATTGTCTATTCCCTGCCTTGTGTTGTGTTGTCTATTCTGTCAGTCCTGGCCCAGTTTCCTGCCTTGCTGCCCATGTTTATTCCTTTTCCCTCTGATCCTCAGTCCCTGTGCTGCCTAGTGGGTATTCAGTCCTGCCTTGCCCAGTAAGTCCTGCCGGCCACCTGCAGCCAGGAGCTCAACTCCTGGTGAAAAGTGGTCAAGTGCAGGTGAAGTTTAAGGGTACCTGCTCTGCTTAGTCCTGCCTGTTTGCCTCTGCTGCAACTCCAGTCCAGAGTTCCAGTCCTGTTCTGCCTAGTCTCCAGTGTGGGGTGGTTTTGCCTGCCATTGGTGCTCCTCGGCAGTGGCCCAAGGGCTCACAAACCCAGTTCCTGTTTTGACAACGTGACAAATATGTCTCAACTCAAGCTGGAATTGTGATATCAATCAGTGCTGATAGCATGTCTTGGCATGGTAGCCCTTGTTTTCTCCTTTTGGACCAGAGACACGCGTCAGTCCAGCGATTCCTTAGAGAATTCTTCCTGAGTACCCCAGTAACAGTGATTATTTCATCTTCCCACCAAGACACGCTATCAGCATTGATTGATCTCACAATTCCAGCTTGAGTCGAGGCATATGCCACACTCACAGCATTAACAGATTCCTGAGGAAGGCCCGTTGGCCGAAATATGGCCCTGTCGAGTCTGTAGATTGGTCAATAAACTCTTAACTCAAGATCATTGTCCAGTCCTCCTTTTGGAGTCACCTTTGCTGTTTCCTGTGTGATTGCAAGTCTGCAAGGGTTTTGTTCTTCTGTGCGTACATAGGATTCTATAAAGGAACATAGATGCCTAGGGGCTCATTTTCAAAGGACTTAGATATGCAAAGTTACATAGAGGGGCATTTTCGAAAGAAACGTCCAAGTTGCGATTTGGATGTCCTTGCAAAATGGCAAAATCTGGGGGGCGGGAAAAAATGTATTTTCGAAGCAAGATGGACGTCCATCTTTTGTTTCGAAAATACTGTCAGAGATGTCCAAATCCTTAAATTTGGACATCCCCAGACATGGACGTTTCTGACTTTCGGCGATTTTCGAAACCAAAGATGTCCATGCCAAAAACGTCCAAATGCAAGCCATTTGGGCGTGGGAGGAGCCAGCATTTGTAGTGCACTGGTCCCCCTGACATGGCAAGACACCAACCGGGCACCCTAGGGGGCACTGCAATGGACTTCATAAAATGTTCCTAGGAACATAGCTCCCTTACCTTGTGTGCTGAGTCCCCCCAAACTCACTACCTACAACTGTACACCACTACCATAGCCCTTACGGGTGAAGGGGGGGCACCTAGATGTAGGTACAGTGGGTTTGTGGTGGGTTTTGGAGAACTTGCTGTTTCCTCCACAAATGTAACAGTTAGGGGGGTATGGGCCTGGGTCCGCCTGTCTGAAGTGCACTGCAGTACCCACTAAAACTGCTCCTGGGACCTGCATGAGCTGTGATGGACCTGAGTATGACATCTGAGGCTGGCACGACATATTTTTAAAGATGTTTTTTGAGGGTGGGAGGGGGTTAGTGACCACTGGGGGAGTAATGGGAGGTCATCCCCGATTCCCTCCGGTGGTCATCTGGTCAATTTCGGCACCTTTTTGTGCCTTATTCGTTAAAAAGACACGTCTGGGTGAAAACGTCCAAATGTTCGTCAGGGAGGTCCTTGCTTTTTTCAATTATGGGTCAAAGATGTCCAAGTGTTAGGCACGCCCCCCTTGAACTTTGGACGTCCTTGCGACAGATTGCAGTTGGAGACGTCCAAAATCGGGTTTCGATTATACCAATTTGGATGTCTCTGGGAGAAGGACGTCTATCTTCCGTTTTATGTCGAAAGATGGACGTCCTTCTCTTTCGAAAATGAGCCCACTAGCAACCTATAGAACTTTGTAAGTCTAAGTGCTTTGAAAATATGCCTCATAATAGTTGCCCCTTTATAGTCTTACCCTCCTCATGTACAATAAAAAATCCTTAAAACTTTACTGTTCTTCCATAGGTTTTAAAAAGCTTTATAGGAAAGTGATCCCCCATCTGTCCTGCAAGATCCCCAGCCAGTCATGGTTTCAGGATATCCACCATGAATATTCATGAGATAGAGTTGCATGAAATGGAGGCAAGGCATACGAATCTATGGCATGAATATTCATTGCAGGAATCCTGAAAACCTGAATGGCTGGGAATCCCCCAGGACGGGTTGGGAAAGCACTGCAGTAAGATGGTACTCAATGAAAGGCACACCGTAGAAATGAGACGTAACAGAAACTGACCAGCAAACCCCCCCTTTAATATTGACACCACATTTATTTTATTTTCTCTTTGGCCTCGCGGTTTCCTCCCAGCCCTTTTAAGTTTGCAGTCATTCATAACTAAGCTCTACCCAAAGAATGATTTTTGGATAGGAGTGGAGAAGTGGCCTAGTGGTTAGAGTGGTGGACTCTGGTCCTGGGGAACTGAGGAACTGAGTTCGATTCCCACTTCAGGCACAGGCAGCTCCTTGTGACTCTGGGCAAGTCACTTAACCCTCCATTGCCCCATGTAAGCCGCATTGAGCCTGCCATGAGTGGGAAAGTGCAGGGTACAAATGTAACAAAAATAAAATAGATACTATTGGAGATTCTACATGGAATGTTGCTACTATTGGAGATTCTACATGGAATGTTGCTATTCCACTAGCAACATTCCAAGTAGAAGGCTGCGCAGGCTTCTGTTTCTGTGAGTCTGACGTCCTGCACGTATGTGCAGGACGTCAGACTTGCAGAAGCAGAAGCCTGCGTGGCCACATTGGTGATCTGCAAGGGCCGACTTCTACATGGAATGTTGCTAGTGGAATAGCAACATTCCATGTAGAATCTCAAATAGTAGCAACAGTGGAGGAGTGGCCTAGTGGTTAGGGTGGTGGACTTTGGTCCTGGGGAACTGAGGAACTGAGTTCAATTCCCACTTCAGGCACAGGCAGCTCCTTGTGACTCTGGGCAAGTCACTTAACCCTCCATTGCCCCATGTAAGCCGCATTGAGCCTGCCATGAGTGGGAAAGCGCGGGGTACAAATGTAAATAAAATAAATAAATTTTGACACCTGCTACTAATTCCACAAAGAAGAGAGGCGATAGGACACACGAGACCTGGAAATTCTCTTCCTGAAAGACTCAGAAACACAACAGCTATAAAGGGTAGACCTTACAGAGAATCCTGTCTGTCAGCATTACCAACATTAGACATCTCTATGTCGTTATTCTAAAGGATCTCCGTGTGTCAGGTCACCCGAAATCGGGAACTGAAAAGGTGAGAGAAGGCATGAATGATTAATTACTTAGTCATCACCAAATGGTTATTGAGTACCGGTGTGACTTTGATAAATTACACCTCAATTTTTCTGACTGATATACAATTTGAATAATGCAGTTTTACTAAACTCTTGACAGGTTGTGACGTGCACTGTATGCTTCTAGTGTCTTCCAAAAGACAGCGAGTGTCATGTTTAGGTAACGGATGATATTTGCAAACAGCAGGGAAAAAATGATTAATCTATAATATTTTGTTTGAAAGGAGCAGTGGGTTAATCAGCTCTGCTGGAAGCGAAATATCAACTTTCCTCGATACTTTTGTGGTCTTTAAAGGGATAATGCTATAAACCTTTTTTTTTTTTTGCATTTAAAACAGTGTTTCATGTACACAAATACAGGTTAATAAATTTGCCCTGGGACATACTTGCAGAATGAGTGCTTTACACAGTATGAAAGCAATTTGGGAAGTTTTGCATGTGTAAAAAGCCATTACTATATGCTTAGATTACTGTAATTTTCCGTACATTACTTTATCAAAGAGTCAGTTACAGAGAATGTAGAAATTACAAAACAAAGCATCTGCTCGTGTGTCAGATACTAAATTTCACGATCATGTTAAGCTGGTAGTTGAAGCATTACACTGGCTGCCTACTAGCCAACAGAATTCAATATATTGCGTATGACTTGGGAAGTCCTTTTATGGAAAGACTAGTAAAAAAGGCCCGTTTCTGACACAAATGAAACGGGCGCTAGCAAGGTTTTCCTCGGCTCCCCTGCAGCCACCCATGTCCAGCGACCCTCCTCTCCCCCTGCGCCCATTTCAGCCACCCATGTCCAGTGAACCTCCTCTCTCCCCTGCCCCCCTCCTGCCACCCATGTCCAGCGACCCCCTGCCCCCCCTGCAGCCACCCATGTCCAGCGACCCTCCTCTCTCCCCTGCCCCCCCTGCAGCCACCCATATCCAGCAACCCTTATCTCTCCCCTGCCCCCTCCTCCAGCCACCCATGTCCAGCGACCCTCGTCTCTCCCCTGCCCCCCCTCCAGCCACCCATGTCCAGCGACCCTCCTCTCTCCCCTGCCCCCCCTGCAGCCACCCATATCCAGCAACCCTTATCTCTCCCCTGCCCCCTCCTCCAGCCACCCATGTCCAGCGACCCTCGTCTCTCCCCTGCCCCCCCTGCAGCCACCCATATCCAGCGACGCTTCTCTCTCCCCTGCCCCCCCTCCAGCCACCCATGTCCAGCGACCCTCCTCTCTCCTCTGCCCCCCTGCAGCCACCCATATCCAGCGATGCTTCTCTCTCCCCTGCCCCCCCTCCAGCCACCCATGTCCAGCGACGCTTCTCTCTCCCCTGCCCCCCCTCCAGCCACCCATGTCCAGTGACCCTCCTCTCTCCCCTGCCCCCCCTGCAGCCACCCATATCCAGCGACCCTTATCTCTCCCCTGCCCCCCCTCCAGCCACCCATGTCCAGCGACCCTCCTCTGGACATGGATCAGCTGTGAGGCATGTTTTTTTTTTCCCCTGGGTTCTGAAGTAGACATCATAATGGCTATGGTGATGTCAGCCTGATCTACAGAACCTAGCAGACCAACTCGGAATGAGCCACGGTACCAGGCAAGTCAGAATGTTGGAGGTGAGAATTATTATATAGGATGTCACCCTATGGGGTCCTTTTACTAAGGTGTGCTGAAAAATGGCCTGCGGTAGTGTAGACGTTGGTTTAGGGCACATGCAGAATTATTTTTCAGCGCACCTACAAAAAAAATGTCTTTTAAAATTTTTGCCGAAAATGGATGTGCGGCAAAATGAAAATGGCCGCCTGTCCATTTTGGGTCTGAGACCTTATCGCAAGCCATTGACCTAGCGGTAAGGTCTCACGCGGTAACCGGGCGATAACGGCCTACGTGCATCAAATGCCACTTGATGCGCATAGCTGCCGCATGTCAGAAAATAAAAAAAATATTTTTCAGACGCATGTAGTGGAGGCGCGCCAAAATTGAAATTACCGCAAGAGCCACTTGGTAACCGGGCGGTAACTCCAATTTGGTGCGTGTTGGGCGCATATAGGCACCTACGCATCATAGTAAAAGGGCCCCTATGTGTATTTGAGGTTCCGCTTTCTCACATTGTAGGAAGAGCCCTCTACTGGTTCTACTGGGAGAGGGTACATAGGAACCAGCTCTGTAGGTGCCAGTAGATGCTGAGCACCTCCAATATTGAACAAGCTCCTATATTTTGAGATGTTGGCGCCTATTATGACCTTTCGACTCAGAATATTCTCACATCTTCTGGTACAAGGGGTTGGCTATTCTGGTGGTGAGTGACAATGGTAGGAAGAGACATCTCTTGGAGGGAATCGGTGTTGATAAACATCCTTGTCTTTGTCTCCAGCTTCCCCGGCCATTGTACCTTTTCTGCAAGGGGAAAAGATTTGGCTCTATCTTCCCCAGTAACTGTCCATCTAATTAAGAGAAAGATGGTCTCTAGTTAAGCTGGAGAGAGTAGGAGGGAAATGCATCTAACGAAGCCTACACAGCTGATGTCATTGTATAAGCCTCTGGTGAGGCCCCATTAGGAGTACTGTGTACAGTTCTGGAGACCACACCTATGGAAGGATATAAACAGGATGGAGTCAGTCCAGAGGGTGGTTACAAAATTAGTAAGCGGTCTTGAACACAAAAAATATAGGGACAGGCATATGAACCTCAACATGTATACGCTGGAAGACAGGAGGGAGAGAGGAGACATGATAGAGATGTTTAAATATCTGAAGGGCATTTAGGTACAGGAAGAGAGCCTTTTTCAACTGAAGGAGAGCTCTGGAATGAGGGGGCAAATGATGAAGTTAAGAGGGAATAGGCTTAGGAATAATCTAAGGAAGTACTATTGCACAGAAAGGGTGGTGGAGGCATGGAAAGGCCTCCTGGTGGAGGTTGCGGAGTCGAGGACTGTGTCAGAATTTAAAAAGGCATGGGATAAACCAGTGGCGTAGCTACGTGGGGCCAGGGGGGCCTGGGCCCCCATAGATTTGGCCCTGGACCTCCCTGCCGACGACCCTCTCGACCCCCCCTCCCGCCACCAACCCGCCATCGCAGGTTGGCAGCAGGAGGGGGGTCGAGAGGGTCATCGGCAGGGGGGGCAAAGTTGTTGTTGGTGGTGGCAGCGGTGTCGGCAATGGTGGGCGGGGGTGGGTGTTGGCAATGGCAGGGGGGTCGGTGCTGCCGGGGGGGGGGGATAAAATGTGCCCCCTCACCTCAGGCTCTGGACCCCCCTCCCGCAGAAGTCTGGCTACGCTCCTGGGATAAACACATGGGATTGCTTAGGAAAAGGAAGAGTTAGGGGTTACAGAGGATGGGCAAACTGGATGGGTCATATGGCCTTTATCTGCCGTCATGTTTCTATGTTTCTATTAGCACCAGTGGGGCATCAGCTGAGCACACATTCCTACAGAGAAGTAAGGGGAGAACAGTAACACGATCAAACCTTAAGAAATAGGAGGGAGCCAGAGGAAGATCCCAATAAAACAAGGACACCAGTAGTTGTGTTCCCAACGGGGAAGGAACCACCTACCATGACTTTGCATCTGAAGGCTCAGAGAGCCCTACTACCTAAACGATACAGAGCAGAGAGAGAAAAGCTGTAAAGGAGTTTACCAAGAACCTCTACCAAGGCAGAGAGTTCATAAGGCAACCAATTAATGACACTAAGTGAGTGATAGCCCCCTGATATTCAGCTGGCCGCAGTCAGCAGTTTTTAAAAACACTGATCATGGCCAATTAAATTAACCCCAGATATTCAGTGCTGAGTCGTGTGTGGGCATCTGTTCTGCATACTGGCTGCTAAACTCAGTGGGGCTGGCCTGCAGACTGTACGTGTGTCCTGGACGATATTCTGTTCCCCCTCCCAACCCACTGCTTAAGAGTGAAGATCCCTCATCCCCATCCCCCTGCAGGTCCTTTGGGTTAAGTGTTCAAAAGAAACGCTAAACCAGGTGCCTTGGTACTTGTTTTGCTCTGAGGATCAAAGGAAGGGGAAACTTCGAAACCTTTTCTGAACACCAGTGAGTTATGGCAGTGGTTCCCAAACTGTTGCGCCTCAGCGAACACTCAGGGGTGCAGCGGTGCATTGCTCCCTACTTTCTCCTCCCACAGGTCCGGCATCTGCCGCTTCCTGCTTCTTCCCCTGCTGCAGTGCTGGCAGCTTACATTTTTGAACATCCATGATTCACACAGGCACTGCGGGGACTTCCCTCTGCCATGTTAGGCCCTCACAACAGGAAGCTGCATCAGAGAGGGCCGGACATGGCAGACTGGGAAGGCACCAGGGTTCCTCTGTGAATCGCGGACGGCCCTAAAATGTAAGCTGCAAACACTGCAGCAGCGGTGGGGAAAGGAGAAAGAAATGGCAGCGCGATCCTGGACCTGCAGGAAGGAAGGTAGGAGTGATGCTGGATTTGAGGAAGGTGTGCTGGTGTGAAAGATGGGGGCAGCAGGGAAAGGGAGACCTATGTGGTGAACAGGAGAGTAGCTAGACTTCAGCGGGAGGATCGTCCAGAGCCTGAGGTGAGGGGGCACATTTTAGCCCCCTCCCCGGCGCCGCTGCCTCCTCCCCGTCCCTTTCAACCTCCCCTCCCGCCACCGCCAGGTACTTTGCTGGCGGAGGTCCCCAACCCCCACCAGCCGAAGTCCCCTTCAGCGCCGGTCTAAGAGTCCGGCGCGTTTGCTGATGTGGTTTCTATTTTAATTGTATTGGTTTTTTAATGTTGTGCACATCTGAACCTTCAGGGAAAGGCATGTAGGAGCATGAGAAATAAGGGGTCAATATTTGGTGGGACTGATTCAGGTAGGAAAGGCTCCTACAGGGTAAGTCCTGCTCACCGGGGCCATACCCAGATTTTCTGTGGATAACCTACTCGGTCTTTGGAACTGTTTCCCGTTTCCTTAAAACCAGGGGCGTAGCCAGACTTCGGTGGGAGGGGGGTCCAGAGCCTGAGGTGAGGGGGCACATTTTAGCCCCCACGGCGCCGCCGACCCCCCCGCCATTGCCACCACCACCACCAACTTTGACCACCCCCTCCCGCCGCCGTGCAGGACGTCAGACTCACAGAAACAGAACGAAGCCTTGCGCCGGAAGAAGAGGACCAGCAAAGGTAGCCGACGGTGGTGGGGGAGGGTTGGCGACAGGAGTGGGGGGTCAAGAGTAGCAGTATTGTAGTATTGTCTATTAGATTGTAAGCTCTTTGAGCAGGGACTGTCTTCTATGTTTGTGCAGCACTGCGTACGCCTTGTAGCGCTATAGAAATGCTAAATAGTAGTAGTAGTCAAGAGGGTCATCGGCAGAGGAGTTCAGGGCCAAATCTACGGGGCCCCAGGACCCCGTGGCCCCACGTAGCTACGCCACTGCTTAAAACAGTCAAAGCATTTGGCACTGAAACAGAGAGGCAGAGAATAGGACGGTGTCAAGTTTGACCAACTTTATTTCCACTACAGTGCAGTTAATCTCTCTTTCCCTTCGGGTCTTCATAACCAGGAACCCTCTGCACTTTCTTGCTCCTGTCATCGGTTATTCGTCCGCAATAAACTCTAAAACTGACAGTGACGGCAGCCTTTAAACAACACAAAGTGCTATGCTCCAAGACAGAAGCATCACTGCAACAGCTGAAAATGTGGCAGGGCATATGACCCTTTGATAGGGGGCAGGGCTGTTGATCCCCGGAAGACGTGTGTAGGTGGGAAGGGCAGTCTGGAGTTGAGTCTGAACTACAACAATGGTGAAAGCTGAAGCCATAAGCCATGGGAGATAATGAGATTTGGGGGACGCACATGACTTGCTAAGTAGCTGAAGCACTGAAGAGAAGTGGAGCTATTTATCTGTCAAAACATGACAGTCTACTGTGAGATTTATTAATATGAACAAGTGCTCGATCCATTATTAGAGCAATGTTGCAAAATCGTATGTGCAATTGATTTAAATGAGAATGCTTTTGTTCACTGCTGCACATTCTCTTCACCGCTATGGTACCGTGGAATTGTGTGGCTAATCCTTTTCTATTTGGCACCAGTTTGGAGAAACCCATTTTCACTGGTGACTCTTTTTAATTGGCTCCTACTGCTACTTGTTATTTCTGTAGCACTACTAGACGTACAGCACAGATAGCATCAACTTTTTTGATTTGGTGAATCATGATCTTCTAATTGGACAACTTAACAAAACTGGAACTGATGTCAATGTTTGGAAACGGTTTAAAGGAGTTTTGACAAAAAGATCTTAAGTACGACAAGGTGGAGAACTTTCACATGGATGGAGTAATCTTTGCGGTGTCCCGCAAGGCTTTCCTCTGTCCCCGGTTCTATTTAATGTCTGTCTTCATAGCTTGGGCATTGCCCTCACTGATGCCGGCTTCTCAATCTACAGTTATAGTAACGTGGTAACATAGTAGATGATGGCAGAGAAAGACCTGCACGGTCCATCCAGTCTGCCCAACAAGATAAACTCATATGTGCTACTTTACGTGTTTATGCCTGACCTTGATTTGTATCTACCATTTTCAGGGCACAGACCGTAGAAGTCCTGCCTCGCAACCACTAGCCCCGCCTCCCCCACTGGCTCTGCCACCCAATCTCCGCTAAGGTTCTGAGGATCCATTCCTTCCGAACAGGATTCCTTTATGTTTATCCCAAGCATGTTTGAATTCCGTTACCGTTTTCATCTCCACCACCTCCTGTGGGAGGGCATTCCAAGTATCCACCACTCTCTCTGTGAAAAAATACTTCCTGACATTTTTCTTGAGTCTGCCCCCCTTCAATCTCATTTCATGCCCTCTAGTTCTACCGCCTTCCCATCTACAGAAAAGGTTCATTTGCGGATTAATACCTTTCAAATATTTGAACGTTATGCTGATGACATTTCGGTCATTATCCGCTGGATTCAATATATTGCACCTAGCGTTCCCCACTAAAATCCAAGCGTATTCTATAACGACGTGCAAAACTCAATTGGCTTAACAAGCCAATCAACATTTGTAATAGCACTTAACAAGCAATAATGAGCACTAATTGGCAATAGTTAGAAATTACGTGCATAACTCGCTAAGCGTATTCTGTATCACACAGTGCCTAAATTCTAATGAATGGAACCAAAAGGGGCATTGTTGTGGGCAGGGAAATGTGCGTTCCAAAATTTATGCCCCATTGCACGTAAATCTACAGGCCAGTATTTACGCCATATTTTCAGACACGCATATCGGACGTGCGCCAAAAATGAATTACTGCAAGAGCCACACGGTAGTCAGGTGGTAACTCCATTTTGGCACGTGTAGACACTTACGCAACTTTTAGTAAAAGGTCCCTTCGCTTTCTTGAACTGTCCACCTGAATTAAATAATACCACTGGGACATCTAGAAGTACATGAGACAGATCATGACGTGGCCATTTGTAGTTCCCTTTGGCTGAAATGTCTAGTCCCACTAAAACCAAAAGAGGAAGCAGAACAAGAATATGTGAGGCTTGTTGGTTTCATTCACAATTGTTTTATTTGAACGATGTTTTCAGCTACTTAAAAATGGAATGAAATGAATTTATTCTCTGTTATCCTTAAATCAGTTGTGTTGTCACATCTTGCAAATAATGAAAATTAATGTAAGCAGTGTAAATTCTATTTGGTCATTTCTAATATGTTTTTATGATCATGGGACTAAAAAGCAAATGCAAAGAGTTTTCTTCTGAATAATTCAAGTTGTTGGTATGAAAAGTCGATGTTTGCCTTTAGTTTGAAGCCCCTGGAAAGGGGAGGCTATTCTAATCTAATCTAATTCATGTTTTACATACCTCTCTCTTTTCAGCCCCCCAAAAAAGGGACGTTTTGGCAGGTGCACTGAAAAATCGACCTGCGCGTGTCCAATACACACACAACAGCAGAGGCTGTTTTTCAGCGCACCTTAGTCAAAGGACCCCTCAATAAAAGATGAGGAATTTACATCCTATATAATAATTCTCACCTCCAACGTTCTATGGGTCTTGCTGCCTTTGTTCGTGACTTCTTCGGAGTTGGTGTGCTAGGCTCCGTAGCACAGGCTGACGTCACCGTAGCCATTATGATGTCAACATCAGAACCCACGAAAAAAGAAAAAAAATAAACACATGCATGCCTCACAGCTGATCCACCCCCCCCCAAAAAACTGTGGCTCAAGCCTGCCTGACGCCACTGACGCGCTCAAAAGCCGCCCTCGCGAATTAGCCGCCTTCCCGGTTAATGAGTTACGACACACGACCCGACGAGGTAAGTGAAGATGACTTTTAAAATTCATAGGGAGGGGGCCTGGAACTGGAAGGGAGGGAAGGAGGAAGGGAGGAACGACGATCCTGGAACTGGGAGGGAGGGAGGGAGGGAGAGAGGGGACCCTGAAACTCGGAGGGAGGGAGGGACCCTGAAACTCGGAGGGAGTGATGGGGGACCCTGAAACTTGGAGGGAAGGAGGGGGAACCCTGAAAAACACGGAGGGAGGGAGGGGAGGACCCTAAAACTCGGAGGGAGGGAGGGGACGACCCTGGAACTCGGAGGGAGGGGGGACCCTGGAACTGGGAGGGAGGGAGGCCCCTGGCACACACTCTCATTCTCACACACACCCTCTCTCTCTCTCTCACAGACACACTCGCACCCAGTCTCACTCTCTCTCTGTCACACACAGTCACTCTCACACACACCCTCTCTCTCTCACAGACACACTCGCACCCAGTCTCACTCTCTCTCTGTCACACACACACACTCGCACATTCACTCTCTCTCTCTCTCACACAGTCACTCTCACACACACTCTCTCAAACATACACACTCCGAGGAAAACCTTGCTAACGCCCGTTTCATTTGTGTCAGAAACGGGCCTTTTTTTTACTAGTAATAATATAAATAAAGGAAGCAGATAGCCTGCTTAATTCCACTTTCCAATCAGTTTAAATTTCTCCTCTTACTGCTTCTAAAGGCTAGATTTCGGAATCGAGCTAAAATCCTCCAGCACCGTTTGTTCTTTTTGTAACATGCACTAAATTCTATTATTATTCTAGCGACAAAATAAACGTATGGACCTAAGAAAATAGTTAGGTCCAAACATTTATAGGTCTGTGCACTGCTTCAGAACAGCAGATAGTACTGATTCCTGGTGCAGCTTTCTGTTGCTTCGCTGAATCAGAGGTGGCCTCTGCTGGACCAGAGGGCCATGAAAAATAGCCAAGGGTTTCTTTACCAATTTCTTAACCTTGACTCCTCCTCTTGCTTTCCCCTAGTACAGTCAATACGGTGGCAGTTCTCACCCCGGTGCCCCAGGTCCTCTGGCAGTGCATCTTAAGTCTGACCAATGGGGCACCGCTTTCGAGGAATGGTGGAGATAACCTCATCTTTCCAAGGGCTCTAAATCCTATCTCCACAGCATCGCCAGCCCTGGCTAATGTTAGGGAGGGGGGGGGGGGGGGGAGGGAGGCTCAGGAACTGAAGGACGTTATAATGCCTTTGTATCGCTCCATGGTGCGACCGCACCTCAAATATTGTGTTCAATTCTGGTCGCCGCATCTCAAAAAAAGATATAGTGGAATTAGAAAAGGTACAGAGAAGGGCGACGAAAATGATAAAGAGGATGGGACGACTTCCCTATGAGGAAAGGCTAAAGCGGCTAGGGCTCTTCAGCTTGGAGAAAAGACAGTTGAGGGGACATAGGATAGAGGTCTATAAAATAGTGAGTGGACGGAACGGGTAGACGTGAATCACTTGTTTACTCTTTCCAAAAATACTAGGACTAGGGGGCACGCAATGAAGCCACAAAGTAGTAAATTTAAAACAAATCTGAGGAAATATTTCTTCACTCAGCACGTAATTAAACTCTGGAATTCATTGCCAGAGAATGTAGTAAAAGCAGTTAGCTTGGTGGGGTTTAAAAAAGGGTTGGAAGGCTTCCTAAAGGAAAAGTCCATAGACCATTATTAAAATGGACGAGGAAAATCCACTGCATATTTCTAGGATAAGCAGTACAAAATGTATTGTAGTGTTTTGGGTCTTGCCAGATACTTGTGACCTGGATCGGCCACTGTTGGAAACAGGATACTGGGCTTGGTGGACCTTTGGTCTGTCCCAGCATGGGAAAACTAATGTACTTATGAACCCTATCTCTGAGCTACTGGATTGGCTCATTGTACAATGTTTTCTCATGCATGGTGACAGATCTTTTCTGGAATTTCTGCACAAACCATATTAAATTGGCGTAAATTGCCATATCGATTGTGCGCACCAATTCCTTGCAATTGAGAAGAGGGTTTCTTTATTGGCCGTTATTTTTCCGGATCCTTAAATTAATCCTCAAACAATAAATTATCGACAAGACAAAGAAAACAAATTGGGTTTTGAATGAATTTTGATTATAACGAGAACAGTGATTTGTGTCTCGGTACAGGGAAATCAATCTTAGCAATATTTTCCCCCAAAGATTTAAATAAGACAAATAAATACACTCTAGGAAGGGTCAGCAAATCTGCGGCCACAGTGTGCATGAAAGATAGATTACTGGCGGATAAATGGCAGCATTAAATAAATCAGGGCCATGACTTGCAACATGACTAACAAATCAGAGACACCCAGAAGGCAGCTATATCTGTCATTTATTGGGGTATGCTAGAATGGATCACATTTCCAGGAGCTCGCTAATGACCTCTGCATTAATTGTATAATTAATATGTAAGAAGCGGCGACTTGTAAATGATTAGACAGCTCATAAATCCATTAGACGTTGTCAGGACGGATTAATTTTCTCTGCTATACAAAGCAGATTGGATCACTTCCCGCTTATAAGCTGAAGAGTTCTACGGATGAAGCATAATATATAAACCTTTTTTGCATATAAAACACAGATTTTTTTTCTGTTACATTTGTACCCTGCTCTTTCCCACTCATGGCAGGTTCAATGCGGCTTACATGGGGCAATGGAGGGTTAAGTGACTTGCCCAGAGTCACAAGGAGCTGCCTGTGCCTGAAGTGGGAATCGAACTCAGTTCCTCAGTTCCCCAGGACCAAAGTCCACCACCCTAACCACTAGGCCACTCCTCCACATTTGTGTGTGTAAATGGGTTTTAATATTGGTACTTGCATTGCATCTGTTCCTGACACACACATGAACAAACAATACTATGACAACCTTATAAATTGGAAAAATAATTTTGGCCGTAGCTTTATTAACCAATCAAAAATTCATAACCAACACAAATAAAAATGTTGTTATCCATATTTCAATGCAACCTTCACTTTTCTTATTACCTTTTATAAAGCAAGTCGGTGCTAACCTAGCTGCACATATTTATTCCATCAAATGTATCAATACTCCCTGAACCCCCCTGTAAAGTAAGACCTGCAGTGACATCAAGGCCTCACTTCTGCTTCTGGCGGGTTCGCACACAAGCAGATTACGCTGTAAAATCCATATAGGCAGTAAATTCATTGTCCTTAAATGAAGACTGATTGAAAAATTCTCATTTAAATTACCGCAGCTGCGACTTAAACTACCCCTTTTAACATCCCTAAACATCGCTATCCCAACTACAAAATTACCCAAGATCCCAATCCCAACCCTCACTCTTCTAAATTTTGGCAGGAATTGGGTGGGATGAAATTTCTTGCATCAGTTCCCTCAACTAGCATTCCTCCTTGCTGCCCATCAACTCTCCTCAGTCCGTAGCCCGCCAATTTTCCTGACGTTCTCACTTTCACGGAGAGAGTGGTGGATACTTGGAATGCCCTCCTGCGGGAGGTGGTGGAGATGAACACGGTAACGGAATTAAAAAATGCATGGGATAAACATAAAGGAATCCTGTTCAGAAGGAATGGATCCTTAGAAGCTTAGTGGAGATTGGGTGGCAGAGCCGGTGGTGGGAGGTGGGGCTAGTGGTTGGGAGGCGGGGCTAGTGCTGGGCAGAATTCTACAGTCTGAGCCCTGAAAATGGCAGATACAAATCAAGGTCAGGTATACATATAAAGTAGCACATATGAGTTTATCTCGTTGGGCAGACTGGATGGACCATACAGGTCTTTCTCTGCTGTCACCTACTATACTACTATGATGTTCTCGTGCTGTTTTGTTACGCCCCAACCTTAAAAAAATCAAACAAAATTTACATACCCTTTGAAGTCACCATTCTTTCTGCTGTAATTTGGATGCCTTACTACAACATCTCTTCCCACTAATCTCTTCTTAATTTGTTTACCCCCTTTTGCTAATTAATTTGTTAATTTAATTACATCAAGCTTTCATTAATTTAATTTTAATTCCTAAGTCTTTATAAGACTCCTATTGCAAAATAATTAAATTATCTTCTTATCGAGTATATATCTCCCCCGCCACAATCCATTTTTCTTTTGTCCCGTCACCATAACAAAATATATGTAGGCACTACTTGTCAAGACTCTTGAGGCTTGTTAACTTAAAGTCTCAATATCTTGGAGTATAACCTTTGGCACACCTGAAGTCTCTATTATTTTCTGAAGTTTCTTTTATTGCATAAACACAGGTAATTTACTCACAGTCAGATGTTCAGAAGAATTGCCCCAGGGCACAGAGACTCCGTAATCCTGAGAGCTGTTTTAGTGGTTGGAGGTGGAGATCTGAAGAGAGGTAGCTTTATTGCGGGTGAGGAATAGTTGAGCAGATAGAAGTGGTTCAAAGCTGGGTGACTGGAGAGTGCGATATCTCATTTGGGAGGAGATATTTTCAAGGTAAAAAATCAGGGAGTTGGAAGCAGGACGAGTGCTGGTCTGAAGCAAGATGAGGAATGCCTCATGGCCAGAGGGACAGGCAGGTCAATAAGGCTCGTAAGCCCAGGGAGGAGGAGGCAAAGACCAATCGGGACAGAGCCTGCCATAAGGTGGCAAAGGAGGTCCAAGAGGACAGCCCTCGATTGGAGGGAAAGGTCATACCTGGCTGACCTCTCAGGACAGAGATAGCAAGAATGACCAGGAAATGATAGCAGGTAGACAAAGAAGCAAAGCTTGGCTGAGAAAGAGAGGAGGTCTAGGCAGCAGCGCAGCCAATGGTAACAGTTCTTATACAGACAGGCAAGTGTGGCTGCATTTACCAGCGAACTACATTACACACAATGCATTGCTCACGTATCTTTGCAGTGAGAACTGCAGCCATGAAAGTCCTTAGAAATGAGAATAACGGTAAAGGTATTAAACACATTTTAGGATCACTTTATAAACCAGTCCAAGGCTGTCAGAGGACAGAACACTACTGCCGCAATGCCAACGTTATCCACCTATAATTGATCTTATGGGGTTTCTTTAAACAATTAGTTCTTGTCTGAAAGTGCGGTATAAGGTGGAATGTACTTGTAAAGTAGAGAGCAGATTTAACCTAAGCGGCTAACAATGTAACATACATAATAAAAAAACATAAGCGTACAAACAACAATTACATTATTATCCTACACAGACCTCCCAAAAAGTCATAATAGCTGACTGCATCAGAATTAAAAGAAAGCCTGGACAAACAAACGAGTTTTTAGTAGGTTCCTGAACTGACCAGCATTAGCACAGAGGCGCAAGTGACCAGGCAAAAATGTCCACAGATTGAAGAAAGAACGCCCAAAATTAAGAGAGAAAAATATGGGTGCTAAGCAGGGGTGTGCTGGTAAATTTTTAACAACAGGCTCTTTCTCTGGACCTAGCCAGCTCTGCAGTTGGAAGGGCCGGGGGGGATGGGGGGGAGCAACACTTGCCTCTCTCTCCTCCCTCCCTCCCTTTGTGTGGGCACACTAGGCATACCTTTGCTGGCAGCCAATAAATGGACTGCCACCACTCCCAATGTCTTTATCTGAGCAGCATGCTGGAACTTCTCTCACATGCTGGAGAAGTCCCAGCCTGCTGCCCAGAGCTGGAAACAAGGAGCGGGGAGCAGCAGTAGTCTATTTACTTGGCTGGCAGGGCTCAGCATCCCCACCAGCAAAGTAAAAGAGAATTCAGCAGGGGGCCCAAGCCCACATTTTGGGAGCCAGTTGTTAAAGTAGCCATGGAGGGCCCTACTTTAACAACTGGCTCCCAAAATTCTTAAAAACTTAACAACCGGCTCTTGCGAGCCTGTGAGAGCCTGCTCCAGCACACCACTGGTGCTAAGTGTGAAATTCCATTCTAGAATAGAGTGTAAGTCGGCATTCACATGACTAACTTTATTTATTTATTAGGATTTATTTACCGCCTTTTTGAAGGAATTCAGTCAAGGCAGTGTACAGTAAGAATAGATCAAACATAAGCAATAGACGATTACAGCAGTAAAAATATTCAAATAGCAAAACAAAGCAGTACTTACAATGTCAACACAATACGTCATAGAACATTTTCATAGGCAGAGTAGGGCAGTGTTTCTCAGGTCCAGGCCCACTTTAGTTACGAGCACTTCCGCCATGTCAAAGGCTGGTGTAAATATTTGCACAAGACCTGGAATAACAGCTTGCCCTCCCCCTTTTCTTTCCCCTCCCCTCCTCCCTAGTTTTGTTGGATATGAAAGACTTTCTTATCCCCGTCTTCATTCCTATCACTGAATGGCCTTCCTTTCTACTCTATGTTTTTAGCCTATACGCTGCCTTGACTTCACTGGAAAGACCGTATAGAAAGTTCTTAATAAACTATAATCTATAAAGTTGGCAGTTTGGCACAGAAGTCATAGTTGAACCTCAACATGTATACACTGGAAGAGAGGACAGAGAGAGAGGAGACATGATAGAAACGTTTAACTATCTCAAGGGCATTTATGTACAGGAAGAGAGCCTTTTTCAAATGAAGGAGAGCTCTGGAATGAGGGGGCATATGACTGAGTTAAGAGGGAATAGGCTTACACTCCTCCTGCGACTTGACGACCCTGAATAATTTTGTGTCATCTGCGAATTTAATTACCTCACTAGTTACTCCCATTTTTCGGTGCACCTTAGTAAAAGGACCCCAGAGTGAGAAAAGGTTTTCAGAAGAAGGGTCACGTGATCTTATCTTTTTTGCTCCCTTGATCACTTTAATGCCTACCTAATGGTAGAACCGGTCCTGATGCCTTTATAACTGCTCTGACCTTCTATTTCCTATTGACCTTGTCACACGTTCTGGCCGCCCCAAAGCCCACTGCACTGCCCTGTGCATTTATAAACCCAAGGACTGCAAAGTCCATTTACTCTGCCCAGGTTCCATCTCTGTTTCCTTTTGTTTTATTGAATATCTTCAGCTCAAGAAACATGAATAACTTATACTCTAATTAATGTCCTTGTGTGCACAGGGAAAGAAGTGCC